>NC_136057.1:1734653776-1735018776 GCF_964261635.1 Lissotriton helveticus | reverse complement strand
GCGGGGATCCAGAGTTCAGCAGGGGTTGGGCAGTTCGCGCATAAAATGGCGCACGGGCACGGTAATGGCGGCAATCTAGTAAATCACACCTCCGGCACCGTTACTGGTAATGCAGATCCCAATCAGCCACTTCAAATCCAAACGGGCACCCAGCCCCGGACCGCACACTGTTCCTTAGGCCTGGGGGGGGGAATACGCGCCCGCTCCTCACCGCGCCACACTCCCTGCCCGGCAGAGTCTGACAGGGCGATCCACACCCAGGGGGCCAAGCCGCGCCCCTACTGCACTCACCTCTGCTAATCTGTTGAGGATCCGTTCAGTGGCGGATGCTGCTTTCACTTCAGCTGCATGTTGTTTATTTTCTCCAAAATGTTATCCCCATGTGTCACCCGCCGACTGCGGTCCGATACAGCGCGGACTGGCAATCACGTGGGAAGCCGCGGTATTCCAGTTGTCCCCGCAGTTAAACTGGGGTTTAGATGGGAGGGTGTTTCCCGGCACGATTGGGGTGCCATGGTGGGTGGGGGTGGGTGAAGTTTTGGTTGTAATACTTCCACTGTTTCAAAATGATACAGCACTAATTGGATACATCGGTACACAAGCCACGACTTACAGTACGGTCCTCGCATATGGCATCATGCACTCTTCATTTCTGACATGTACCCCTGAAGATAAATCTACTCACATGGAATGTCAGAGGCCTGGGAGATCCCGCAAATGTAGACCGCTTTTACCCTACATGTACTGACACCAAATACACATAGCCACACTTCAGGAAACACACACTACCACTCATGGTGAGTCTAGCTTTGTAACTAGATGGGTGTCGATAAGGATATTCTCCTCGTACTCTTCATACTCGAGAGGCACGTTACTATTAATTAAAAAAGGCACCCCTTCTGTCTTGGGAGGCTAACTGAGCGATTCCGCGGGTAGATGGGGCACTCTGTGTATGCAGTCCCTCACATTGGTATGTTGCTATGGTCCTAACAGTGATGACGCTGACTACTACATGTGCCTTTCGGGACAGATTCTAAAAGTTGGCTCTACACATATCATAAGGAGAGGGGATTTTAATGCAACATTGTGCCCTGCGTTGGATCGTTCTCATCCCCAATCACACCATTAGACACGGATGCAGGAGGCCCTTACACAGTTGCTCCAGGACCATGGATTAGTTGATACATGGTGACACTGGCCCCCTGGGAGAAGGGAAGGCACGTATCACACCACTGCCCGAGTTGCCTGGTCCCGTCTAGACTATTGGTTAGTTACCAGAGGGGTAGCCCCTTGGATAACATCCGTGACGCATATGGCTAGAACATTTTCGAACCACTCGCCCGTGTTCTTGCAGATAACTCTCCCCTGCATTCTGGCCCCCCGTTCAGTTGGAGACTGGTACCCGCGGCACTCTTAGATACAATATTTATGGCCGAATTGGGAGAAGAGATCTTAGAATTTTTTCGCCGCAATAAGGGTCGGTGTCTAGCATGGGTACTCTTTGGGAAGCTTTTAAAGGGACAATCCACGGTTTCTGAATGGCAAAGAGATTTGGGGTGCTTAGATACAAAAGGCGTAATTTACGTAAACTGGAGGGAGAACTCAAGAAGTTGGAAACAGATATGTGGCAAGACCCAACGGGTGCACGGAGGGTGGACCTTCGAAATAAACTCACTGAATATATAGACACTGCCGAGCGAGAGACCCGGTTTCGGGGGAACATTTCACTGCACGCCGTTATGGTGAGGGTGAGAGGCCAGGCAGGGCACTAGCTCTGCGCATACAAAAGCCAAAATGTTCTAATTACATATTGGAGATACTGGATGCGGCTGGAATGCGCCATAAGGATGGTCGCAATATTCTCAACACATTCACCTCATACTATGAAACACTGTATACGTCCAAACGCACTGTCCACCCGGACTTTGGCCCCTGTATAAATTACATCACCTTGGGTTGGCTGGGAGACACACAACAAGAATTTCTAGCTGCACCCTTCGAGGTAGATGAGTTTAAAGAAGCGAATATGCAAATGAAATCCGGTAAGGCCCCGGGGTCTTACGGGCTACCAGTAGACTTTTACAAAGCCTACATTGACCAGCTGATTCACATATTAAGGGAAGTCTATGAGGAATCACTAGAGACTCATCTTTTACCAGCCTCTATGAGAGAAGCTCTTATTATCTCCCCATTAAAACCTGATAAACCTCAAGATTATTGTGATTCGTATAGACCACTCTCCCTAATTAATACGGATGTGAAGATACTGGCTAAGCTTTTGGCGAATAGACTCATTCTATTAATGGAGAAATTGGTTTTACCGGATAAAGCGGGTTTTATACCGGGTAGAGCAACATCTCACAATTTGCATACATTGTTTTCAATTATGCACAATGTTGACCCGCAACTGGCAATCCTGGCGGCCTTATTAGACGCCACGAAAGCTTTTGACTCGGTGGAGTGGGACTACCTGTTCACCGTACTACAGTGCATGGGATTCCCGATCGGGTTTTTATCATGGATCCAGCTACTATATACCTCCCCCATGGCCAGGGTGCGCATGAATGGACACATCTCCTCCTCCATTAGTCTCACGAGAGGCACTCGTCAAGGATGCCCTCTGTCCCCGCTACTATTTGCCCTTGTAATCGAGCCACTCGATGTAAGGCTCCGGCAAAATCATTCCGAAAAAGCCCTCCAGTGTTTTCTGCACCCCATCTTAGTCTCTTTATATGCAGACAACGTCACTTTATACGTAGAAAACCCGATCCATAACCTCAACCCATTGCTGCGCGAATTTGTACGATTCGGTGGACTGTCTGGTATCACCATAAATTGGTCTAAATCGCAATTATTTCCACTTACTGCAGCGGCGAAACCTTTTGCTACTGACTACCCTATAGTCTGTGGGGCTGAACAGGTGAAATAATTAGGGGTGCAGGTCACCAATGATCGTGCAGAGCTCATGCGTAGTAATTATGGATGTGCATTAGAATAGGTCACCAATTGTATTACTAGGTGGATAGCCTTGCCCCTCACAATGGTGGGACGCATCTCGCATATCAAAATGATTATACTTCCCAAATTTCTATATATTTTTTTATACATTCCCCTATACCCTGGGCAACCCTTCTTTAGCATGCTTAGAACAGAGCTCATACGACTGGTCTGGGGGGGCAAGCAACCACGGTTACAGTGGGAGATCCTCACTCGCCCATATTCACTAGGGGGATTTGACGTGACGAATTTTGAGTTGTATTATCTGTGCGCACAAGCACACTTTGCACAGTATTGGTTCCATCCCCCCAGATACACGCCTCAGGTTGCAACAGAGCATTGGTTGGCACATCCAATCCCACTGGACGGAGTAATTTTAGCTGTACCTGAACAAAGGGCTGTAGGGCCGACTTCAGAAACTGCACTATTAGAGCCTGGCAGCGCCTCTTCCAAATACTTAAGGTACCAATGCTATATTCTCCTGCGCTCCCCCTTACAGATCACCCACAGATGCCACTGTTATCCGAAGGAATTTTCTCCAAGGCCAAATCCAAATTCCAGATTCATAGCTGGGGCGACCTTTATCATAATGGTTTCCTTAAGAACATGACACAACTTTTTCCAAAAGCACAAGCCTCCTCTATGAATATATTTCTGTATGTCCGGCTGAGACAGGGTATTCGAGAACACACTCCGTCATACCCCGGAGAACCTCCTACAATGGCACCACTACATCATGTGCTGCACGCCCATGATACCTCCCATCTAGTGTTGACTCTATACCATTGCTTATACACAGACATTGAATATAAGCCCTGCCCGGCTCGTGCTAAATGGTGCATGGAACTAGGATGCGATATCACGGACCAGCAATGGGATTACTGCTGCAAGCAGACAGGGCTGATCTCTTCAAACAGCCGACTCCGCATCACACACTATAAATACCTTCATCAAACATATTATACTCCTGCCAGACTGCACCGCTATGGCCTACGAGACCATGCAAGATGTGATAGGTGTAACACAGACGATGCAGATTGTCTTCATTTGGCATGGTGCTGTGGGGTAGTATATGAGTCCTGGCAGCAGATATTTGAATCCCTGACGCGTATGACCCTGCTGGAATTACAGATGTCCCCTGTGCTAGCTATGCTGGGATACACTGAGTTGATCCCAACTGCCCAACACAAATTCGTAGATTTTAGCATTTTATTATCCAGACGTAGGGCGGCCTGCAGATGGGGCAGGGGTTGGGCTCCCAAATTTAAGGACTGGCTCGGGGATCTGATCCTGTGGCAAGAACAGTTGAATACATATGCTGAATTGATTCCCGAGCCCTCCAGACCGCGGGATATATGGGCCCCACTCACTATGTACCTGTTGGAGCACCCACTACCGGTACATGCTAACACAGCTTCAGCACCCACATAAAGTACCTTTACCAGCACATGTAATATAAACGCTAATACTCTGGGGATTGAATAGTGTGATAACCAATTGTGTAACCAAATTGTGCCCTATGGATTTTATTCTCAGTCTCTCTTCAGGTTGTGGCAATAATTATCCTGATCGATACAAACCATGCTGGGAACAGGCCTCTTGCTGACCATTCTAGTGGCCTACGAAAAACTGATTCAGAGACCGATGCTAATAAGAATACATTTTGCCTATGTAATATGCCCATCTTCTCTTACCACGCGCTGTATTGTCGTGCCTCCACGTATGTACTTGTGCTGGAAATATAATTTGGAAATGTTTGTTATTGCTGAATAAAACACCAATAAAAAAAACAACATTATCAAGAAACATGATTGTTCAAAATTATATACTCCGATTATATTATTTCTAATCATAATATAACAACATTATGTATGTAGCTGAATGTTGATGCACATCCTGAAATGTAGAATGAATAATTCACATGAAATGCTGTACTCGGATACTTCATAATATAAACATATTGCAACCATAGTGGAATAATTTCACTATCACGAAGTTCGAATATTTGTACATGTACTCCATTTAATACTGTTACCATGTAAATTGGAGAAAACAAGGATGTAAATCCAGACAATATAGAGAGACATGGCGTCCTAATGAAATTAATAACCAACATAGTGGATGGGTATACGTCTGTAACAAATGCTGGCAAGCATCTGTCAATACAGATACATACTGAATAGTGGGATCTTACGTATGGCCATAGTGGCTGAAACGAATATGCGTCTTTTTCAGGCATGCCGTCACCCTGCATGCAATTACAACACGGTTTTTACAACGACCGCGTTGTAACAACGCATACCATTACCCCGCAAGTTGCGCTGGATGTAGGAATAGTATAATTTACTATTCCAACTCCAGCCTGTGCGGACAGTAGGGAAGGTGTTGGATTTTACATCTCGTTGTTATGACTTGTGGGGTAACGGTATGCATTGTTACAACGCGGCCGTTGCAACAACAGCGTTGTAATTGCATGCGGGGATACAGCTTTGTTGTGAGGACTGTTTACCGGCTGAAACACATCGACTGTTATAATCCTAACATAAGTACCGACACAAATTTGCAGATACAAAGGTTAGTCAGGATGTTAAGGTAGCTACACAACATTTTAACAATATAGACATAAATTAATATAATCACATGTAGCTTAAATCTGGCCAAGTGGATACATGAGATAACTCTACATGTATAAAAGGAACATGTGTACTCAAGTTCGAAGCAAGTGAAAAAAGTGAAAATAAAGAGTATCTGACTATATTAATTTATGTCTAAATTTTGTTTCAATTGTTAAAATATTTTCCAGCTACATTAACATCCTGACTAACCTTTGAATCTGCAAATTTGTGTCGGTACTCATGTCAGGATTATAACAGTTGATGTGCTTTCTCCATTTTACATGGCAACAGCATTAACTGGAGTACATGTACAAATATTGGGGCTTCGTGATAGTGAAATTATTCCACTATGGTTGCAATATGTTTATATTATGAAGTACCCGAGTACAACAATTCATGTAAATTATTCATTCTACATTTCAGGACTAGTTTCACAAACCCAAATAGGATTAGTACTTCAACCGACACGTGTTTCACCCCTGTACGAATTTTTGATGGAGCTTTCTCAAGTTTTGTGCTGAATATAGTCATGGATAGGGCCAAATATCGTCAACAGTACGGCCTGGTCCTAGTGGTGTAATGGCACCACCGGGGCCAAACAGCACAGCACTCCATTTCGCAGAATTGCTTACTCGCCCACAGTATCATCGCACAAACATTTGCAATTTACTCTTTTTTACTATATCAACTACTATATTCACCCCAGCCAAAACACCAACTCAAGACCGTATCAATTTTTACTGAGTTCAACAACAAATTATGCACTTGATAAAACTCTAAGTACTGTCAGAAATCATATATGTGATTGATTATGGTATTCACTTATGTCGGACTACAATTCCCTCAGAGCTAAGGTTCATTGAGTACTGTATGTAGGCGTGTAACTGAGTGATGGGCATATCCAGTAGTACTTTAGCTCTTTAGACCCGCATATGTGACCAGCATTGGAGAAGGCTCCATACTCTGAAGCCCTTGATTCGTCAAACATGGTTCTGCTAAAAAGCTGCACGTGGGCGCCGCCAGGGCGGGGCTTAATATTGCTAGCAAAAGCAGTAAAAATTACCCCATGCCATTCGGGTATTTAGGAGGAAGGTGTAGTGCAGCAAAGATCCTTGCACTGACCACGGTAAAGAGTATACTGGTGTGTGGTAATAGTATTCCAGAATGCTGGCCTCTGGATAACAGTCCACAGTTTTTGGGGTACACCATCTTAGTCTTTGGGAAACAGCATCTCGGCCCTTAGTTAACAGCACTCTGTCTGATGGGTAAAAGCATTCCAGCTGGTAGGTAACAGCGGCATCTTGACCAGTGGGTAACAGCACCTCAGCCGGTGGGTAACCGCAATCTTCCCCGTAGGTAGTAACAATCTTTCGCATTGGTGGCAGCATTAGTGCTCTTGGACAGCAGCATTTTTAAACATTGTTATTACTATTCTTGCAAGTTTTGTTGCTTGTCTGGAGCAGCATTCCTGTCCATGTGTGATAGAGGTGTTGACTTTATCATGGGGATCCTTCTTGCATCTGAACTACAAATTGAAAAGGCCAATGTGTTGATGGCACCTCACCCCTGTTTCATTTCTGTTCTGGGTTTATAGGTTCGGAAGAAGAGCTTTGTGAGATGACCATTGCAGGCCCGAAACTACAATTTGTGGAGTTTGGATCACCCGTCTTCTGGAACTGTACCGCGACCACGACGTGCGCCGTGGTGCCAGGCATGGGCTGGGAGACATCACTGACTAAACAAATTAACAGGACCGGGAGGTGGATTACTTTGAGCAGCACCATGGACGAGTGGGACACGAAGGCAGTGTGTTACACCTTCAGCACTGGGGGCAATGTGTTCACTACTCAAATCGCAGTCATTGCCTATCGTAAGTCAACCACTCCACTGTGTCAAGAGTATAACCCAATGATTAGACTCTCCGTATGCGAGACACCCAGTCACAAAGAATCTACCCTGCCTAAAGCAAAGACATTGGATGAAATGTATAGTTTTGCAGAGTGGGTGAACTTCCATAAAATAGCAGTTCATCCCCCTTGCCCTGCCCCGCTCAGTAATGTACCCTCCGCCGCCCTGGCAGGCTCTACATGAGTCTTTATCTTTGACAAGAATGCATACTGTGTTTTATGACAACTCGGTACACAGTGAAACAATGCTTTTCTGAGCAGAAGGTGACAAGTCCTTTAGGGGGCTAAGTGCCATCCCACTAGAGAAAATAAATAAATAAATACATACATAAACACATAAATAAATAAAACGCACCAATAATAAACTTCCTGTGCCACCTAGAGCTATCTGTAATGTCACAGAGTTGATATACTGAGGCAGGGAGTATGAGCTGGGGCAAGAGGAAGCAAACCAATGCAGGCTGGGTCCAGATGGATGTCCAATTTGTATTTATACATGTTTGTGTTCGTAGCTTTATAGTGAAAACCCAGGTGGGAAACAGGAAACTACTGTGCACCAAGAAAGGATGCTCAAAGGAAGAGGGAAACAGTTCAAGATGGAGTACATCTGCAGTGAGCATTGGGAGGCGCATAGTAGTAGACCCCAGGTGCTGGGTGAACAAGGAATACGGGGTGCTCCTCTAAGCGGTGGGTTTTCATTTCCTTCCTGGGGTGTAGTACTGAAGTGGAACACGTGCCTTTACTCCATGTGCTGCCCCAGTCACCTGCTAGTCTAGCCAGGTGTGCCAGTTCTACTTCCCTTGTAAATAATGCAGCAGGTTGTAGGGTGAAGCTGCTGGTAGTGGCTGGTGGTCCATCAGGCTGGGGCGATGTGGTTGGATTTCGTCAGTTCTTGCAGACTTGCACGAGGGCATATAAGTTAGAAATGTCAGTCTTCCATTTGTTGGAACAGTTATATAGCAACGTTTAGGGAGGTGTGGTTCGGCAGTGACTTTGTAGGCTGTAATTGAAGGAGATGTGACTTCTGATTTGTATGGTAATAGAATATCATGGACTAATACTCTTTGGACACAAATATCACGTCCTAAATATTGCTTGCAAAAATAATGCCCGACGGGAGTTAATGATAGTACATCTGCACCAATTGGGGCCATATTGCAAAAAAACAATGTTAAGGCTTTGATATTTATGCTAGAAGATATTTTTGTAAATATTCTGACTTGTAACTGTTCTGATCTCATCTGATTTTCCCTGATTGATCCAAAACAAACCAGACTATTTCGACACACCTGAAATAGCTATCATTTCGAAACAGGCTACATTCACAGTGGTAAGCTTGATATTAACAAGTATTGGTAAAGTCAGTGTCTTTGTTCAATATGCTATCTCATGGAGGGCATGGGCAAGCCGCCGAATGAAAGGGCCACGTGGTGCTGCATCTCCGGCAGACAGCTGCCATTTAGTGCACAAATACCGCGATTACAGCTGCAGTCCATCACCATCTGACCCCTGCGGGCCCCCCACATGAGGTGGGCATTTTATTGTCCCTGATGGAAGTGGACTCCTAGCTGTGGGGAGGGGAGACTTTTCCCGAGGCGTGCAGATAGGCCTCCTTGTACAGTCTCTCCTCTCAATTTGCGGCCGTGCTGGCAGAGCCGGTGGGTCCAGACGTGTAGGCTGACCCCCTCTACCTACTGAACTGAATGGAGCTGTTCGAGGTGCATGCAGAACCCCTGCTTAAACTCTGCATTGTTAACTGATTGCCCCTCGCACTTTCTGGGCAGTGGCCCACCTGCATCTTGCATTCACCTCATTGACTCCTGGCTGTGTTGAGGGGCTCTTTTCCAGTGGCCGATACTTGACTGGGCTGGATGACAGAGTTATCGTGGGCGACTCTGCTGTTCACCCGGGTGATGGCGTTAAGAAGACAGAATCTGGGAACGTTGAGGTGTGGAGGAGGTACTGCTCCACATGCGTACATAGCCATCACATGGGTCTGTCCATAATATTACCTTTCCAAAGATGATTAAATCATCCATCAGAATTTAATCAGGGGTCCTATGCTGAAGATACTTCCAATCAGCCGTGTCTTGGACTCGACTTCACTCCCTATACCATCCGATCAGGAAGCTGTATGTGGAACAGGATTTCCATAAGGGATTGACCAATCAGGCTTAGGTAATATTATGGACAGACCCATGTGATGGCTATGTACGCATGGCTCAATAGAATTAGTTGTCCATATTCTGCATTATTACAATTTAGTCGAATCTTGCCAAATGAATATGTTCATATTAGTAGGGATAATTGTTACCATACAACAGTATAATAATCAATGGCTCCCTAAAGGGTGACCAAAAAACACAGTTAAGCAGTAATCCATACATGATTGTCAACCAATTTTTTCTTGTCCACTATGGGGATGGCTTAAATCGATATCATGCAACCTAAAAGAATGTTCTATACCCCCAACAGTGACACTTGTCTGTTAATTTCCTCCAATTCGTTCAATCCAGTATTCACTGTATCCAAGAAATATATCCATTTACATTCCCTTCTGTTAAGGATATTATGCAAGTCTCCCCCTCGTGGGTTGGCTGATACTTTCTCTACAACCCACCACTTCAAGCTGTTTTCAGAGTGTTCAAACCTAGAGAAATGATCCACCAGAGGTGCTCCTGTAGTCCCGCAACGTATGCGACTCATATGCTGCAGGATCTGGCATTTGACCTTCTGTATGGTCTGCCCGATGTACAACAAACCACAGGGGCAAAGAATGGCATATATTACCCCTGAGGTATTACAATCGCTGTGGTCCTTCAAATTGTATGTACGATCATTATGGTTAAATGTGGTACATTCTGTTGTGAGAGGACAGGCCTTACACATGCCACATTTCGTGTGACCAACCACCGCCGGAAAACCCCAAAGTGTCGTTTGGTTCACTATCTGCTTCATAGGTAATAAGGATTTTACCACATACTCCCTGATGTTTCTGCCCTTGCGGAATGCATGTAGTGGAGGTGCAATCCCCCCTAGTTCTTCACTGATTAGGTGCCAATGCCGATTTATGCACTTTTTTATGGCATTGCTTTGTGTGTTAAATGTCATAACACATACCAGTCTATTCTCAGTTGTTTTAGGTTTCACATTTAACAGGTGTTCTCGATAATTGTGCCAGGCACGTTTACGTGCTTTTTCAGTATTCGTAGTGGGTAGCCTCGTTCACTCAGCCTGGCTATCAGCAGAGAGGACTCTTCAAAATAATCCTCTTTTTTGAAGCAATTCCTCCGCAACCTCAGGAATTGCCCAAAGGGCAGATTGTCCCTGAGGTTACGGGGGTGATGACTCGTGTATCTCAGCAATGTATTTCTCTCGCTGCTTTTTCTGTATAAACTAGTGTACAAGAGACCTGCTTCTGTCTTAATTTGTACATCCCAAAAATTAGTTGAGGTAGTATTAAAATCTATCGTGAATTTGATGTCGTTTGAGCAACTATTGAGCCATTCATGGAATTCCGTTAGTCCTGTTTGATTACCTTCCCAAATAAGGAGGACGTCATCAATATACCTAGCCCATAATAAAATGTTATTTCGGTATGGGTTGTACTGGTTCAGGATATATGTACTTTCATATTCACTCATAAAGATGATAGCTAAATTGGGGGCAAAAATTGCCCCCATAGCCACCCCCTTAGTTTGGATGTAATATTTGCCCTGAAACATAAAAAAAAATGTTGACATGGCAATTGAGAGTACTTGGATAATAAACTCAGTCGGAACTCTATGTGGAGCGACTCTTTTATTCAGAAGATATTCTATGCATTCTAGCGCTGCTTGCTGGGGGATGTTCGTATACAATGCCGTGATATCCATCGTTGATAGTAAACAATTATTGCAGTCATATGGGCGTCCTTCAACCAACTGGATGGTGTGCATTGTATCCCTTATATATGTGGGTGTGGTGATAGCAATAGGTTTTAAAAACACATCCACATACTTGCACAATGGTTCCAGCAATGACCCGCATCCCGATATAATGGGCCTGCCGGGGGGGGGGCCTCCAGGTTTTTATGCACCTTTGGGAGGGTATAAATAGTCGGCATTCGCGAATGCTTGTTGTTGAGGAACTGATGCTCAAGTTTAGTAATTACCCCCTCTTCCAATGCTTTTTTTGTCAATTTAGAGATGGACTCGCTTATCTCTTTGGTGGGATCTTCTTAAGTAGGATGTAATTACCTTCTACCGTTAATTGGGAAAGTATTTCAGTTTTGTATTTGTCAAGGCTTCGAACCACTATAGCCCCACCCTTATCGGCGGGCTTTATAACAATGTCATTGTTATTCTTTAAGGAATGTAAGGCAGCCTTCTCCTGTCGACTTATGTTATAAGGGACATACTGACGTCTGGTTAATACATTTTCCACATCGCGTGAAACCACTTGCTCATATGCCATTATTTTATGGTCCAACAAGTGGGTAGGAGGACTAAACTTTGAGGGGGGTCTTAGTCTACTGCCTGAAAAAACAGGATTGTGAGGGACTTTCAGAAAATAATGTTTCAAGCGAATTCTTCTGAAAAATTGCTGTAATTCAATTTTTAAATTGAAATTGTTGGGTACCGACGTAGGCACAAAGGATAAGCCTTTTGCAAGGACGTCCTGTTCAGTAGACGATAGTTGATAATCAGATGTGTTGATTACAGGGTTTTCTGGTTTATGCACTACCACCTGTAGTGCTGGCGTCTCGTCTGGATGTCGCCATGGGAGTCCTGCTGGAAACGTGTTTGTTTTTTCCCTCTCCCTATTCGTCTGTTCCACGGCACAGAACGGCCTCCCCTGGGTCTCCCCCAGGGGCGACCTCTCCCGGGAGGGCCCCACCATTGGTCCTCGCCTAAAAAAGGTTGCTGTTCTGGATAGTTTTGAGCCAAGTTATTGGAACTAGCGCCAGCACTTGTACTTGAGCGCTCTGTATCGCTATCTGAACTACTGCCAAAAGAAGATCCCGAGAAAGTATTATATCTCTTATACCCCCCTCTACCTCTACTTGACAAGCCTCCTCGTTACCCAAAAATTTCAATTTAAAAATTGAATTACAGCAATTTTTCAGAAAAATTTGCTTGAAACATTATTTTCTGAAAGTCCCTCACAATCCTGTTTTTTCAGGCAATGGACTAAGACCCCCCTCAAAGTTTAGTCCTCCTACCCACTTGTTGGACCATAAAATAATGGCATATGAGCAAGTGATTTCACGCGATGTGGAAAATGTATTAATCAGACGTCAGTATGTCCCTTATAACATAAGTCGACAGGAGAAGGCTGCCTTAAATTCCTTAAAGAATAACAATGACATCATTTTAAAGCCTGCCGATAAGGGTGGGGCTATAGAGGTTCAAAGCCTTGACAAATACAAAACTGAAATACTTTCCCAATTAGCGGTAGAAGGTAATTACATCCTACTTAAGAAAGATCCCACCAAAGAGATAAGCGAGTCCATCTCTAAATTGACAAAAAAAGCTTTGGAAGAGGGGGTAATTACTAAACTTCAGCATCAGTTCCTCAACAACAAGCATCTGCGAATGCCGACTATTTATACCCTCCCAAAGGTGCATAAAAACCTGGAGGCCCCCCCCGGCAGGCCCATTATATCGGGATGTGGGTCATTGCTGGAACCATTGTGCAAGTATGTGGATGTGTTTTTAAAACCTATTGCTATCTCCACACCCACATATATAAGGGATACAATGCACACCATCCAGTTGGTTGAAGGACGCCCATATGACTGCAATAATTGTTTACTATCAACGATGGATATCACGGCATTGTATACGAACATCCCACAGCAAGCAGCGCTAGAATGCATAGAATATGTTCTGAATAAAAGAGTCGCTCCACATAGAGTTCCGACTGAGTTTATTATCCAATTACTCTCAATTGCCATGTCAAATTTTTTTTTATGTTTCAGGGCAAATATTACATCCAAACTAAGGGGGTGGCTATGGGGGCAAGTTTTGCCCCCAATTTAGCTATCATCTTTATGAGTGAATATGAAAGTACATATATCCTGAACCAGTACAACCCATACCGAAATAACATTTTATTATGGGCTAGGTATATTGATGACGTCCTCCTTATTTGGGAAGGTAATCAAACAGGACTAACGGAATTCCATGAATGGCTCAATGGTTGCTCAAACAACATCAAATTCACGATAGATTTTGATACTACCTCAATTAATTTTTTGGATGTACAAATTAAGACAGAAGCAGGTCTCTTGTACACTAGTTTATACAGAAAAAGCAGCGAAAGAAATACATTGCTGGGATACACGAGTCATCACCCCCGTAACCTCAGGGACAATCTGCCCTTTGGGCAATTCCTGAGGTTGCCGAGGAATTGCTTAAAAAAAGAGGATTATTTTGAAGAGTCCTCTCTGCTGATAGCCAGGCTGAGTGAACGAGGCTACCCACTACGACTACTGAAAAAGGCACGTAAACGTGCCTGGCACAATCATCGAGAACACCTGTTAAATGTGAAACCTAAAACAACTGAGAATAGACTGGTATGTGTTACGACATTTAACACACAGAGCAATGCCATAAAAAAGTGCATAAATCGGCATTGGCACCTAATCAGTGAAGAACTAGGGGGGATTGCACCTCCACTACATGCATTCCGCAAGGGCAGAAACATCAGGGAGTATGTGGTAAAATCCTTATTACCTATGAAGCAGATAGTGAACAAAACGACACTGTGGGGTTTTACGGCGGTGGTTGGTCACACGAAATGTGGCATGTGTAAGGCCTGTCCTCTGACAACAGAATGTACCACATTTTTTTTGTTGAAAACTTTTTATTGAATTTAAAGAACAAGAAAACAGAGAAACAAAAGAAAACAAGGCAGTATGGTATAAACGTGTCACCACATGGTTCGCGGGGGGTACAAATGTAAAGCAGACATTATTGCATTCGAAATATACTGTGGGATGGGGGGAAGAGAAGGAGAACAGAAGCAAACAGTACATCTATATTTCTGCGGAGGAAACATCAGGTTGGGAGGAAGACAGGTCAGTATCAAAGTCCGAAGTGGGGGGGGTACATATATCTCCACGGTATGCGTTCCACTGAGACCAAATTTTCCCCCACTTGCCCGGCCTGCCTCGGGATACATACACAGTCTTTTCACGATACATGGACCAGTCCATGTTCTGTTGCCATGCCAGAATCGTAGGAGGTCTCTGAGCGCCCCATAGTTGGGCAATGTCACGCTTGGCTATCATGTTACCCAATGTCACCCATCGAAGCTGCGCTTGGGTACAATCATTCGGTTCCCAGACATTCAACAAGCATCTCCGGGCTTCAGGCATCAACCGCACACCCGTGACCTCACTCATTTCATCATGCACGCGACCCCAATAGCGCAGTACAGGAGGACATTCCCAAATGATATGTAGGAACGTGGCCACCATACCGCAACCAGGTCTGCACAATCCATCCGCCGAGAATCCCATGCGCACCAGACGCGGACCAGTCACATACACCCTATGAAGAATTTTGAGCTGGACAAATCGAAGGCGTGCCGGAATAGCCACCTCCTTAGGAGAAGAGAGCGCAGCCTGCCAGTCCTCATCATCCAGCTCCAGACCATCACTATTCCACAACTCTCGAAGGCTATCCAATAGATCAATCCTGGTATTGATTAACTTTTTATAAATGAGCGAGATCGTGCTATCAGGGACATGCCCATCCAGTATCCGATCTTCAAGTGGGGACGCTTCCGGAACGTCCGAGCCCAGGGGAAAAACAGACAGGACCGCGTGTCGGACCTGCGCATATCTAAAGGATTCCCTATCATTCAGCCCATATTCAACTTTCATTTCCTCAAACGACTTGATCCTACCCTTGATCCACACATCATCAACCTTGCTGATCCCAATCATGTCCCACCGATCGAACCCCTTCCACTGCCAAAGGGAGCCAAGTTTATCCGAAGCATAAAGCGGCGTGGCACGGGTCAGCTTATCAGTCCATCCTGTAGCAGCTGTGGCCCGATGCCACACCTGCACAACTGTTTTAGTGGGCCCCGTAAGCGACCCGACGGTCGACTTCGCGTATAGAGCCCTGTTGTAGTCACCACCGGGCAACAACCATTTATCCATCGCAAAGGCCGGGTTCAGAGAAGGAGTGTAGGTGCCATGGTTGATGGCCCCCAGCTGAGAGGCCCAATAATAGCGACGGATGTCAGGGAGAGCGATGCCGCCATCGTACCACGGGAGCGTAAGCTTCGAAAGGGCAATACGAGAACGGCCCCCCCATACCAATTGCCGCTGGAGGCTTTCAATCTCCCAAAAATAGCCAGCCGGTACAACATCCAGCGTGTTTTGAAGCACATAGAGAAATCGGGGGAGCGACATCATCTTAAACAACGCCGCTCGTCCCAGAGGAGAGAGAGGAAGCCTACTCCACGTACCAACATCTGCACGGAGGCGTTGGAGAGGGGGCAGCAGATTGCGTTCATATCGAAGTACGGGGTCCAGGGTAATAAAGATCCCCAGATACCTAAAACCCTCCAGTACCACCGAGATGGGACAGCCACGTGGCAAAAGTGGAGCATCACCGGAAAGAACATAAATACAGGATTTTGACCAGTTGATAACTAGACCGGAATTTTTATGAAAAGAAGTCAAAACGTCAAAAAGGACGATTAACGATTTGCGAGGTGACGTAAGGTACAAAAGTATATCGTCTGCATACAGAGATATACGATCTTCAAATTCCGGGGACCATCTAATGCCCTTCAAGGACGGTTCCCATCTCAACCAAGCCGCCAGTGGCTCCAGAGCAAGGGCAAATAAGAGCGGGGATAGAGGACAACCCTGGCGTGTCCCCCTACCAAGAGCAAAGGGGGTCGAGGCACGCCCATTCACCACCACTCGTGCTAAAGGGTCAGCATAGAGCAATTTCACCCAGCGAATAAAGGCGGGTCCAAAACCGAATTTACTGAGGACCGCCCAAAGATAAGGCCACTCGATCATGTCAAACGCCATGGTGGCGTCCAAGGGCGCCAAGATGGCCGGCTCCCGCAGAGTCCCGGCTCGCGCGAGGACTCCATGCAGTCGCCGAAGGTTAAGTGCCGTGTTTCGGTGTGGTATAAATCCGGATTGGCCCGGGTGAACCAGATCGCCTATAATAGACACCAGACGATTAGCGAGGACTTTGGCCAGGATCTTAGGTTCAGCATTGATCAGGGAAATAGGTCTGAAGGATTCACAACGGTCACGTGGCTTACCCTCCTTATGGATAACTACTATGGAGGCCAGTCTCTGGTCAGGAGGGAGAGACCCCTCCTCCAGTGATTCCAAAAACATCGATCGGAGATACGGCGCCAATACATCCGTGTTAGACCTGGCACCTTGGCATGAGTTTCCCTTCCACTTTTTGCTGTTGTGCCTCAAATGTTTTGCTGGTGTCCGCTACTCAGGGCACTGCGCCACGGCCAACCCGTGCCGCAGTGCAAGTGCTCCCTACTGTAAAGTGTACTTGTGATTGATGTCCATGATTGGTTCATTGGATTTACTGTTAGTCCCCAGTAAAGGGCACCAGGAGTGCCAGGGCTTGTAAATGCCAATACTGCTAGTGGGCCTGCAGCGCTGGTTGCGCCACCCACAGAAGCAGCCTTAAAATGTGTCTAGGGTCTGCCATTGCAGAACCTGCGTGCAGTCTGGTACTGTCATGCTGGCTGGGCAAGTGCACACACTTGCCAGCCCCTAAACCTTCCCTTAACTTCATATTAGTCACCCCTATGGTAGGCCTGAGGGCAGGGTGCATTGTAAGTATAAGGTAGGACATGCCCTGATGTGTCTGGCATGTCCTAATAGTGAATTACTGCCAAATTCGTTTTTCACTATTGTAAGGCTACCAGTTCCCTTTTAGGCCAGATGGGCTGCTGGAATTGTTACACTCTATAATCCCAGCAGGCTCAGGGAACATGGTAGAAATTAATGTTTAGTATGCCTGAACTCAGAATAATAAAATACTTCTTTTAGTAAAGTTTATTTTAATATCCTGTGTTTGCAAATGCTACTTTTAGAAAGCTAGCATTTGCTTGTCTAACCATTTCAGCCCGCCTCTGCTTTTGTGTGTATCTGACTGTCTGAGTTGTGTGAGTGACAGGGCTGGGAGTTGACAGGTGGTGAATAGCAGGATGACACCTTAGTGGGGGGTGGGAGTTTCCCTGAATGTTGCATCAGGCTGTGCTCTGCCTCCACAATGCTGGCTCCGCCCTCCTGGGGAGCGACTGATGACTCAGCCTGCACCTGGCCCAGGAAGGACCGAAGCTTGTCAACAAAGTGCTCAGGCTGCCCCTGTCCTCACAATGCTGGCTCCGCCCCCCTGGGGAGCGGCTGATGTTCCTGCCCTCACACTGAATGCAGAAGCAGAAGTACCCACCACAAGTGCTCAGAGGCTGAGAGCAGTTAGGCAAAGGCCCCCCTGGCCTGTAAGAACAAAAGAAACTGGGTATAAAAGTAGGAGCCCTGCTCCTTGTAAATTAGATCCTGTTTGCGCTACAGAAGAAACTCTGCCCGAAGAGAAGGACCTGGAAGGACTACAAGGAGGAGTGCTGTCTCTGGCCTGTGTCTGGTGCCTTGCTGCAGAAGGAGAGGAAAAGAAGAGACTACAAGAGACTTTTGCTTTTATTTTGAACTTTGTGCCAAACTTCTAAAAAGATCTCCAAGGGCTTGCTGTGGAACTTGCCCCCTGACCAGCGCCCCAGGAACAGTGGGCGCTACCCTCCCTGACCAAGGCATCTGCTGTGTGTGCTGCTTATCGCTGCAGCGCTGATTGAGGAGGACGAGGGCATCTACACCCCCTGCACACCGTGACCGTGGGCTGAGCAAATCGCCATAGCAACATGAGGCCCAGCCGCCGCTGGCCCGAGCACCGTGACTGCATCTGCCTTTATGCCCCACGAGAACAACGTAACGGAAGACCCGTCCGGTCCAAGCATCGAAGTCTACTGGGCTCAAGCGCCGTAGCTTCCCCCGCAAAGACGGACTGCCGCCCTTTGTCCTCTCCCTCTAACAGCGGCCTGCCCGACTGCCCCGCTGAAAGGGCATCACCGCGACCGGCACTTTGGCTGGGTACGTCCCGCACTTGGGGACCGTACTGCCACTGCGCCTCACTCAGCCGCCGCCGTCAGGACCGAAGCAAACACTGAGGAAAGGATCTTTGACCCCCATCGAGCACCGCCGCCCCAGGTGACCCGTGACCTGCGCTGCCCCGAGCCGCAGCTCGCCTCGCCCTCCAGGGAAGCAACGCGACGTGGGACAGCTCCCCCTGCAGCCGTCCGCTTCAAGATCCCCAAAGAATTCAAAGGTACTGTGTTTTTGCCCCCCTCGCGGTGCGAGCGTCCTGCAATCTGAGCTCGCACCGCGCTGTGTGAACTTGGGCACCCCAGGAGCCCCGCAGCTGCCGTCTGCCCTGCAGCCCGAGCCGCCCCTGTCCCAGAGGCTCGCACTGCTCCTGGCCCCCGAGGCCCCTCCTAACGCTCTCTGTGGCCCGCGGCCCCCTCCACTCGAGTCGCGCCCCGAAGGGTGACTCATTGCAAGAGCGGACCCGGCCGTGCCTTTCGCCGCTCACGCGGGAAGCGTGAGCTTTGGCAGGCCGGGCCCGATTTTCTCCGAGGAAGTGAGCGGAGACGGAGGGAAGCGCATTGAAGCGATAGAAACACTGAACCTTACCAAACCTGGGCAGAAGGCCCAAAAGTATTGCATTTTTAAGACACTGTGACTTTTTGCTAAGAGTAACTGGAACCTCGCATCTTTAAAGTAACCAAGACTGTATTTACAAGCCTGCTTCTAAAAAAAAATATAAAGAGAATATATTTTTACAATACAGTTTGGTGTCATTGTGTGGTGGGTTGGTGGTGAGGGGTGTGATACTGCAACTGTTTAACCCTGTGTGCCCCAGAGATTAGCCTAGACTGCTTGCGCCACACTACCTAGAGGGTAAGCAGAGGTTGTTCTTGAAGGTAACCCTTAGCCCTGACGTGGAAGAGAGAGTCCCTGCTTGTCGCCAGTGCTGCACTGCGCCAACCAGAGACTCCCCTTTCCAACATTGGACGCAGCGGTGAGGATAGCGGATTTACATTTGCAGTGTTTTACCTTAGCTACTGACCATTGCATGGTGATTACAGTCCAGTAACTTAGCCACAGACGTTTTTTATTTTGCTAAAGAAGAAGATCCCTAGTGCTGAAATCATGCCTGGCACCAGCAGCATAGAGAGGGCAGAGTCTGTAACCTCTGTTGTGTTGGAGATAGAATGGGATGCATCAAAGCTGGATGATTACACAAAAAAGGAACTAAGGTTCTTCTGCAAGAAACTCAAAGTTCCACACGCAGGGTGCAAAAACAAACCAGAGTTCTACAAGGCCCTGAAAGCCTGGATTGAATCTAGGAAGGCACCTGAGGATCAGACTGCACCTGTGGATCTTGTGGATCTTGAAAAACCAGACAGCGTCCACAGCTTTGGCAGAGGCCTGTCGCCAGAGGAGCTGGCAGACAGACAGGCAACCAGGGATCATGAAATGAATTTGGCAGAATTGAAATTGAAGGGCCAACTGGAGCTTGAGAGCAAAAGAATGGCTCTAGAGGAGCGAAAACTCCAAATGGACCATGAAGTGAAATTGAGGGAGATGAAATTGAAAGAGAAAAGTTTGGATCATCCTCCCTCTGGTGGCAGCACAACGCCGGTGCAGGTAGAGTCAAGGGTGCACATCCCCAAACATGTAGTTAAGGAGTTCTTTAAGAGGGATGACATAGGACAGTGGTTTAGGGCATATGAGGTAGCCATGTTCTCCCACCGGGTCCCTGACAAAGATTGGGGAGCGGGGTTGTGGGGAAGGTTCCTTAGCGAAGGGCGGGACACCCTGCTAGATTTGCCCACTGAAGACCAGAGATCCTATCCCCATATGAAAGAAGCCTTAATGACCAGGTATGGGCTTACCCCTGAAATGTATAGACAGAAGTTCAGGGGGTGTACTAAGCGTCCTGGGAATACATATGTGGAGTATGTGACTTTTTTTTGCAGAGCACTGGATGGTTGGGTGAAGGGTAACAAAGTAAATGATTTTCAAGGTCTCTTTGATTTAATCGCATGGGAGCACTTGTCTGATCACTGTTTTCCTGAGTTACGCCAGCACCTGATTGATAGCAAGTTGTCCAACCCGAGGAAGCTTGCTGAGGAGGCGGACCGCTGGCTCAGCACCAGGGTCCACAAGGGTCCAGTGGGAGACTCCGCCAAGGGTGGGCAGGGTCCCCAGCAGAAGAGTGGGGGGGACAAGGGAAAACAGAAAGGGTTCCAAAAAGGCCCCCAAAGTAATCCCCAAGGGGACCAGCAGAAAGGTTCTCAGCCTCCCCCACCCCCAAAGCAGAATGGGGCCCGACAGGTAGACCTGTTCCAAAGTAGCCCTTCAATTGTTTCAGATGTGGTGAACCGGGGCACATAGCCAGTGACCCCAAGTGTCGCCTGTTTGGAAAACCAGCACCCACTGGTGCTCCGCCCCGACAAGTGACCAGTGTTCACTTAGGAGAAGAAGTAACGGTCCCGGGGGGTGGAGATCCTGTTCAGATGACCCTAGTCTCATTAGGAGACAGTGAGATGGTCCCTACTAACTACCTGCCCAAGAACACTAAGAAATATGGGCAGGTGGTGACCATCAATGGTAGGAAAGCTGAGGCTCTTAGAGACACAGGAGCCAGTGTGACTGCAGTGAGGCATCACCTGGTGTCTCAAGAGCAGGTTGTACCCCATGCCTATTGTAGGGTTGTCAATGCTGACAACTCAGAGAGTCAATGTCCAATGGCTCAAGTTCCCTTCGAGTGGGGGGGGGGGGGGTCTCTGGTACTCTGCAGGTCTGTGTGAGGAAAGCCATGCCTGTAGACTGTTTGCTAGGGAATGACTTGGAGGACTCCCCTTGGGAAAAGGTGGAGAAGACGACTCACCTGAAGATGGTGGGTCTACCTGACTGGGCGTGCGTGACCACCCGGTCAATGGCAGCCAGTAGGGGTGATCAAGAGGTCCTGGGGCCTGAAGGAGAGGCCCAGGAGCCGGCCTTAGGGAGAAGGCGCAGGGGGCGCGGGAAACCGGCCCCTGTTGTTCCCACGGTCCAGGAGGAAGCAGACCTTGAGGGGGATGCCCTGGAGCCTACTGGGGAACAGATTGCCGAACTGGGGGACCTGCCTGAGCTGACCCATTGGCAGCAAGAAGGAGGCCCCTCCAGGGAGGAATTCTGCAGGGAGCAGAAAGAATGCCCTTCTCTCGTGGGTATGCGGCAACAGGCTGCAGACCAGGCCAATGGTGTTCAGGCCAAAACACATTATGTGTACTGGGAGAATGACCTCCTGTATTCAGAGCCTAAGGCTGCTGAACCTGGGTTAGCCCGTGTGCTGGTGGTACCCCAGAAGTTCAGAGCCTTCCTACTGGGGCTGGCTCATGATGTGCCGTTAGCAGGACATTTGGAGATGGACAAGACCTATGACAGGCTTGTCACCCACTTCTACTGGCCCCAAATGCACAAGAGCTCAGATGCTCATTGTAGGACCTGTCCAACTTGCCAGGCAAGTGGGAAGAGCGGAGGGAAGAACAAGGCTCCCCTCCAACCCTTCCCTGTGGTCAGTACTCCATTCCAACGAGTGGGTATTGACATTGTTGGGCCTCTGGACCCCAAGACAGCCATGGTGTAGGAAGGTAGATCCCTGACTATGGTTGCCCCCAACTTTTTGCCTGGTGTTTTGCTGGTTTTCTGACTTAGTTGACCTGGGGCCCTGCTAATCAGGACCCCAGGCCCACTGCTCTCTCTGTAAAATGGACTCCATGTACCCTAGGTACATACTCAATTGGATACTGAGTCACCTTATCAGCCCCTGTACAGTGTACCTTAGGTACCCAGGGCATAGGTGCACACAGGGCCTACCAGGGGCTGCAGCATGTATTATGCCACCCCTGGATGGCCATCCAAAACTGACACAACTGGCTGCACGACAGCTGGGGCAAGGTGGTGTAATCACCCTTTGCTTTAGATATAGTATACCTATATCTAACCCTGAAATGGACACACCGATCTCCTATCAGTCACTCCTATGGCAGGCCTTAACAATCCTGGAGGCAGAGTGCTTGGAATCGTGTGAGATGGTGCTCTGGCATGAGCTGAGCCTGTCTGCGGTTTTCGGGATCCATCCCTTAGCCGTTTCCATGATATCGCATACCATATACTCTTAAGTGCATTATAATCCTCGCGGTTATATGCCAACTCTGGTATCGCTTTATCAAAACATGTCGAGTAAGGTGTCATACGAATTGGAATACTAACCCCTCGCCAATTCTGGCGACGGGGTTAGCATTCCACCCTTCTAGAGAGACACGACATGTATGTAACCTATAACCCCGGTTAAAGTCAGACAGAGCCTTAGCTCCACAAAATAGATGCTGCCACCGAGACACAAGTCTGCCCTCCTGCTGCTGGGAGTCCTCCCAGAGCAGGAGGCAAGGACAAAGGGTTTCCTGCCAGGGGCGGTGCCAGCACCGTCCCAGACAGGGTTTTGTGTATTCTAGGTAGGCAGGGCTTCAGAGGAAGGTGACTGCAAGTGGCACCCCGGTGCTCACTGTGCATAGGCCGGCTTGAACCAGTTCCAGGGGCAAACCAGACCCTGAGCTGGGGAAAGCCCGCCAAAGGAGAGGGGTGTAACCACCCCCCTCCTAGTCCCACCCATAGGGCAGGACTTAGTCGCGTGCCAGCCCCTTTTTCCCAGATAAAGGTAGGAGCAGGCCCCCTTCCAAATTAGATCATCTTTGGAATCAAGACACGACTTTCTACGAAAGGACTTCAAGATTTCTTCTTCAAGATTCTCCCTTGTGACTAAGGAGTAGTCACCCTGCATCCGCAGGCACCATCTTAAGAGCACTGCGGTCTGCTGCAAGTCCTTCCTCCGCAATCCGACTGCCCAGCTCGACGAGAACCGGCTTCCCTGGCACCTCTGACCTCTACCCACCTCTACAGCTAAGCTGAGAACCGTGGGTGCGACGAGACCTCGAGGGACCGGCCATCTTCAAGACTGCACGACTTCTTTCCAGCACGACCGCCGAGGAATCCTCTGGTGATTGCTTTGGGGTCCGAGAAGCCCCGACCCTGAGCAGCCCCAGCACCGAAGTTCAGCCTCCCAGCATCTCCACGATCTGCGTGGGGCCCTTCTGCTTTTTGCTGCTCACCGCGTTGTTTGGCTACTAGCCCGCTGGCTTGTGGCCTTCTTAACGACGCCCGACGACATCACTGCTGCTGGTCTGGTTGCTCCAGACTGGCCCTTGCTTCCCTCCATCGGAGAAGTACCCTGGACCCTCCTGGTCCACTCAAGACGCCATTTTAGGTCCACCGCGTGGGCCTTGCATTTGCCAAGACTTCTTGCCCCAATCCTGGGTCCAGCGACGTCAACAGCAAGAACCTTCGTGGGACAGCTCGCACCTCCACCCTGGTCGCCGACAACGCCTCCTGGTCCGAGAGACTGCAGAGCCCAGCAGCGCCCACTCACCTGACTGCGGTGACTTCGCCCGGTGCCATCCTGGTGCCCACTTAATCACTGGCTAGTGATTCAAGAACTTGGTCCCCTCTGCTTTCAGGTTTTCTTCTTCCCTGATCCGGTCTTGGATCTCCTCGAACTTTTCTTCACTGGCCACCTGCCAGCAACTTCTTCTTCAGGCTCCTGGTCCGTCAACGTGGGTTTCCGACGCAACTTGAACCCTATGCAGCCGCAGCCCCTGGGCTAGGTAAATCCAGCACTCCGGTGCCTCAGCATAGTCCAACACTCCAAGTGTTCGGATCCACTTCCGTTTTCGTCCCAGCTAGTCGGGTTCGCCCGAGAACAGTGACTTTGTGAATTCTAGCTTCCATAGGCTTTTTCCCGCCTTACGCGTGAGAGTTCCCACTCTGCACGTGGCTCCCCTAGGCCTCCTGCTCCTAACCTGAGTGTTCAGTATTGTAGGCCTAGCGTTTCTAAAGCCTCTGAGAATCGTTACTTACCTGCTAGTAATTCGCATTCCACTTTTAGAGTATATGGTTTTTCGTGCCCCTCGGGCATTTGTGTAAATTGTGCGACTTAAAGTATTTTCGTAAGAGTTTTGTTGTGTGCTTAGCTCCCTGTCTCATAAAGAGCCAGGGTAGTCTTGTTATAAATAAATACACTGTTTATTTTCATAACAACTTGTGTGGTGTCCTTTCACTGGGTGTTCAAGGGGTAATGTGATTATAAAACAGCTGGCTTAACACGCCCTCTAGAGTCTTAGCCTTAGACTGCTCGTATCCATGCTACTAGGATAGCTGGTCTATAAGGTTGACTTACAACCAATCATCAATAAGGGTTGTTTGGACTGATATATAGTGATCACTAGAATAGTGAGCACTGCACATCAGGCCAACTTCTCACATTGGTGAGCAGCGGTTGGGATTTGAGCTTGCTGTTGTTTTAACACACATATCCTAAGAATATCTTGTGAAAGATCACATAAGTACTAAAGGTACATATAACTTAGCTTAGAATACTCTGAGTTCTACTGAACCAGCTGTTGTAGCTCCTAGGGCCTAGCACACCCTAAACTACAACTCTAGCAAGGGATCAGTAGGCAAACATATAGTGTTGGTAAGTGCACCACTTACACCTCACTAGAAAAGCATGTCTAACCAGGGAGAGTCTACTGAGACCCCTCTTGTGGTTTTTGACCCTCCACAGGTCACTTCAAGATATGCAGCTCTCAGTTTCCAGGAGATGAGACAAGTGTGTACCTCCAGGAAACTGAAACAGGGGTCTAACCCCACCATTCCCTTTCTAATAGGTCTCTTAGAGACTTATGATGCGAGAAAGATTTCTCAGCTATATGGGAATATGCCAGCCCTAGAGGGTACCTCTGGAGATCCAGACCTCCCCAACACTGCCAATGCAGTTGAGGAGGAGGAACAAGAGGAACTCTCTGGGGATGAGGTAGACAAAGGTCTTGAGGTAGTCAGAAGGCTAACTAGGGCCAACTTAGACTTACTTGGGCTAGGATCTGGGGCACCCCCAGTACTGACCCGAAGTGGGCCTAACCTTGGAGTTAGGAGAGATAGATCTCTTTCTAGGGACTCCAATAGGTCTCTGCACTCTAATGCCTCTTCTCATAGGAGAAGGAACTCTCCCCAGTGGAGATGTACTTCCCCTCAGAGAAGAGAGCATGAAGCTAGGATGAAACAGGCTGCTCTGAGGATTGAAAGGGAAGAACTTGCCCTGGCCAAAGAAAAGCTTGCCTTTGCTAGAGAGCAGCAGATGAGTGGGCTAGCTCCCACTGGTGGCAGCAATCTCCCAAGAGATAGAGAGAAGGGTTTAGATACTAAACACCTGACAAAAATAGTGCCCCCCTTTAAGCAAGGGGATGACATCCAGAAATGGATGGCTGCTCTGGAGAGGGCCTGCACTGTGCAGTGCATTCCCCAGAGTCAGTGGGCAGCTATACTGTGGCTCTCCTTTGATGGCAAAGGTAGAGATAAGCTCCTCACTACTAGAGTTGAGGATGCTAACAATTACCAGGTCCTGAAAAATGCACTGGTTGATGGGTTTGGCTTAACCACTGAGCAGTACAGGTTGCTGTTCAGAGACACCCAGAAAACTCAGTCTCAGGACTGGTCAGACTTTGTTGATTGTGCCACTAAGGCTTTGGAAGGCTGGCTACTGGGTAGCAAGGTTACTGACTTCACAGGATTGTATAATCTTATTATGAGGGAGCAAGTCTTAAATAATTGTCAGAACCAGTTATTACACCAGCACCTGGTAGACTCTGATCTGACCTCTCCACAAGAATTGGGTAAGAGGGCAGACAAATGGGTCAGAACCAGGATTAGGCCCAAGAACCAAGGTGGTGACCAGAAAAAGGAATCAAACAAGCCTCAAGAGAAGGGTGGGAATAAATCTACAGATCAAACCACATCAGGGCCCCAAAAATCCTCTGAGGGGGGTGGGTCCCAGAATCCTTCCAATAACCAGAAGAAACCTTATTGTTATCCCTGTAAACAGGTGGGTCATTTTAAAACTGACAGCAGTTGCCCAAAGAATAACAATAAGGAAAACATACCCCCAGGTAACATTCCCAAACCTCCTGTTACTACTAGTAGTAATCCCCCAGGTGGTGGGAGTGCCCCCAAGAATTTGGGTGCATTTACTTTGGGAGTTCCTGGGGACTCTGGCCTAACCAGGTCCCCAAACTCAGATACTCTTGTCTGTGAGACTGGCATGGGGTTTGCCAACTTCACAACTTGTCCCAACACTTTGGGCAAGTACAGACAGGAGCCCCTCATCAATGGAATGAAAGTTGAGGCCTACAGAGACACAGGGGCTAGCATCACCATGGTGACTGAGAGTCTAGTCCCCTCAAGGCAACTTTTACCTGGTGCCACATACCAGGTGGTAAACATTGATGGAGTGAAGAAAACTCATCCCATGGCAGTAGTAAATCTCGGCTGGGGAAGTGTCACTGGCCCCAAGAGAGTGGCAGTGTCATCCAACTTGCCTGTAGATTGCCTACTGGGGAATGATTTAGAGACCTCAGCCTGGGCTGAGGTAGAGCAAGAAACCCATTCTAGAATGGTAAACCCCCATGGTAAGGTTAGTGGGGCAGTGTTAGCCACAGCCCCAGTCCAAGATGTCCTCCCTGAACAGGTCAGGAGGGTTGTGCCAGTCACAACCCAATCGCAGACAACTTCCTTCCCAGAACAGGTTGTCAAGGCTGTAATGGTAACAGCCCACACCCAAACTGAGCCCCCTCCTGAAAAGGTTGGTGGAGTTGTGATGGCCACAGCTCAAACTCAGACAGATAATAGTGTTGTGAAGCCTGAAACTATGGATCACTCCACTCAGACAGAGAGTATTGAGGAGGAAGAGAAATCTCCCTCCCACCAGACTTTAGGAAAGGATCAGCCTCCTCAGGGAACTGATCTGACCCCTTGTGAAGGAACTGCCACAGAGGTAGTCAGGCCTAGCCTGGCAGAACCCCTGATGTCAGTGGACCCTTCCAAGGTGGGACCCAGTCTGGAGCAGGTAACCTGCCCCTCTCTACCCTGCCTCAGTCAGCCCAGGGCTGTAGAGGTCAGGGAGGCCAGTGTGGGACCCCAAAGGGCCCCCTGTCCAAAAGAATTCCCCAATCAGCAGATTAGGGGCACTGAAGCTAGTAGTCCTAGCCAAGTGAAAATAAAACCCACTCCTGAGGGATCCCCCTTAAAATCAGTTAGGGACCTCCCACAGATGGACACTGTTGGGCACAGCCAAACCTGGGACCTGAGGGCCCCAGACCTGACCTGTCCCTCCAGTAAGCCAAACAGAGGGACCCAACCTCCAGCTGTAGGTAACCAGAGGTTGACCCTGAGAGCCCAAAACAACTCAGTCTTGGAAAAAAAGGCCTCTATGGTGGATAATGATTGGAGGAAGCTGAGCCCAAAATTAGTGGAGCCTCACTTCAGTACTCCATCTCAGCACCAGCCTTTTTCTTTGACAAAACACACCACAGGTAGAGATTCCCTATGGTGGAGACCCTCAGACACCCTTAGGGTGAGGGATTGCTTAGTGGACCATGAGATAGGGGGTAACCATGCCAGTGCTGGTACTTCCTTATATGGCCACTCAGGCAATATAGGCTTACCTGGCAAGGCTAGCCTTATCTCCTTTCGTTTGGGGGGGGTTATGTAGGAAGGTAGATCCCTGACTATGGTTGCCCCCAACTTTTTGCCTGGTGTTTTGCTGGTTTTCTGACTTAGTTGACCTGGGGCCCTGCTAATCAGGACCCCAGGCCCACTGCTCTCTCTGTAAAATGGACTCCATGTACCCTAGGTACATACTCAATTGGATACTGAGTCACCTTATCAGCCCCTGTACAGTGTACCTTAGGTACCCAGGGCATAGGTGCACACAGGGCCTACCAGGGGCTGCAGCATGTATTATGCCACCCCTGGATGGCCATCCAAAACTGACACAACTGGCTGCACGACAGCTGGGGCAAGGTGGTGTAATCACCCTTTGCTTTAGATATAGTATACCTATATCTAACCCTGAAATGGACACACAGATCTCCTATCAGTCACTCCTATGGCAGGCCTTAACAATCCTGGAGGCAGAGTGCTTGGAATCGTGTGAGATGGTGCTCTGGCATGAGCTGAGCCTGTCTGCGGTTTTCGGGATCCATCCCTTAGCCGTTTCCATGATATCGCATACCATATACTCTTAAGTGCATTATAATCCTCGCGGTTATATGCCAACTCTGGTATCGCTTTATCAAAACATGTCGAGTAAGGTGTCATACGAATTGGAATACTAACCCCTCGCCAATTCTGGCGACGGGGTTAGCATTCCACCCTTCTAGAGGGACACGACATGTATGTAACCTATAACCCCGGTTAAAGTCAGACAGAGCCTTAGCTCCACAAAATGGATGCTGCCACCGAGACACAAGTCTGCCCTCCTGCTGCTGGGAGTCCTCCCAGAGCAGGAGGCAAGGACAAAGGGTTTCCTGCCAGGGGCGGTGCCAGCACTGTCCCAGACAGGGTTTTGTGTATTCTAGGTAGGCAGGGCTTCAGAGGAAGGTGACTGCAAGTGGCACCCCGGTGCTCACTGTGCATAGGCCGGCTTGAACCAGTTCCAGGGGCACACCAGACCCTGAGCTGGGGAAAGCCCGTCAAAGGAGAGGGGTGTAACCACCCTCCTCCTAGTCCCACCCATAGGGCAGGACTTAGTCGCGTGCCAGCCCCTTTTTCCCAGATAAAGGTAGGAGCAGGCCCCCTTCCAAATTAGATCATCTTTGGAATCAAGACACGACTTTCTACGAAAGGACTTCAAGATTTCTTCTTCAAGATTCTTCCTTGTGACTAAGGAGTAGTCACCCTGCATCCGCAGGCACCATCTTAAGAACACTGCGGTCTGCTGCAAGTCCTTCCTCCGGAATCCGACTGCCCAGCTCGACGAGAACTGGCTTCCCTGGCACCCACGACCTCTACCCACCTCTACAGCTAAGCTGAGAACCGTGGGTGCGACGAGACCTCGAGGGACCGGCCATCTTCAAGACTGCACGACTTCTTTCCAGCACGACCGCCGAGGAATCCTCTGGTGAGTGCTTTGGGGTCCGAGAAGCCCCGACCCTGAGCAGCCCCAGCACCGAAGTTCAGCCTCCCAGCATCTCCACGATCTGCGTGGGGCCCTTCTGCTTTTTGCTGCTCACCGCGTTGTTTGGCTACTAGCCCGCTGGCTTGTGGCCTTCTTAACGACGCCCGACGACATCACTGCTGCTGGTCTGGTTGCTCCAGACTGGCCCTTGCTTCCCTTCATCGGAGAAGTATCCTGGACCCTCCTGGTCCACTCAAGACGCCATTTTAGGTCCACCGCGTGGGCCTTGCATTTGCCAAGACTTGTTGCCCCAATCCTGGGTCCAGCGACGTCAACAGCAAGAACCTTCGTGGGACAGCTCGCACCTCCACCCTGGTTGCCGACAACGCCTCCTGGTCCGAGAGACTGCAGAGCCCAGCAGCGCCCACTCACCTGACTGCGGTGACTTCGCCCGGTGCCATCCTGGTGCCCACTTAATCACTGGCTAGTGATTCAAGAACTTGGTCCCCTCTGCTTTCAGGTTTTCTTCTTCCCTGATCCAGGCTTGGATCTCCTCGAACTTTTCTTCACTGGCCGCCTGCCAGCAACTTCTTCTTCAGGCTCCTGGTCCGTCAACCTGGGTTTCCGACGCAACTTGAACCCTATGCAGCCGCAGCCCCTGGGCTAGGTAAATCCAGCACTCCGGTGCCTCAGCATAGTCCAACACTCCAAGTGTTCGGATCCACTCCCGTTTTCGTCCCAGCTAGTCGGGTTCGCCCGAGAACAGTGACTTTGTGAATTCTAGCTTCCATAGGCTTTTTCCCGCCTTACGCGTGAGAGTTCCCACTCTGCACGTGGCTCCCCTAGGCCTCTTGCTCCTAACATGAGTGTTCAGTATTGTAGGCCTAGCGTTTCTAAAGCCTCTGAGAATCGTTACTTACCTGCTAGTAATTCGCATTCCACTTTTAGAGTATATGGTTTTTCGTGCCCCTCGGGCATTTGTGTAAATTGTGCGACTTAAAGTATTTTCGTAAGAGTTTTGTTGTGTGCTTAGCTCCCTGTCTCATAAAGAGCCAGGGTAGTCTTGTTATAAATAAATACACTGTTTATTTTCATAACAACTTGTGTGGTGTCCTTTCACTGGGTGTTCAAGGGGTAATGTGATGGTAAAACAGCTGGCTTAACACGCCCTCTAGAGTCTTAGCCTTAGACTGCTCGTATCCATGCTACTAGGATAGCTGGTCTATAAGGTTGACTTACAACCAATCATCAATAAGGGTTGTTTGGACTGATATATAGTGATCACTAGAATAGTGAGCACTGCACATCAGGCCAACTTCTCACACATGGGCAACAGGTTCATCCTGGTCTTGGTGGATCATGCCACCCGGTACCCTGAAGCCATCCCTCTGAGGACAGTGACGGCCCCCGTGGTGGGACGTGCACTGATGGGAATTTTCTCCCGAGTGGGATTCCCTCTAGAGGTGGTGAGCGACAGGGGGACCAACTTCATATCCAAGTATATGAAGTCCCTTTGGCAAGAGTGTGGTGTAACCTACAAGTTCACCACCCCTTACCATCCCCAAGGAAATGGGTTGGTTGAGAGATTCAACCGAACCCTGAAGGGCATGATCATGGGCCTAGAAGGTCCAATGAGGCGTAAGTGGGACGTCCTCTTGCCATGCCTGCTCTTTGCATACCGGGAGGTGCCACAGAAGTCCCTAGGGTTCAGCCCCTTTGAACTGCTGTATGGCCACCCCGTGAGAGGACCACTGAGTTTGGTAAAGGAAGGCTGGGAGAAATCTCCCAGGAAACCTCCCCAGAATGTATATAGCTACATGCTGGCCTTCAGAAACCAAACCAGGCGCTTCAGACAACTTGCTGAGGCAAATCTGGAAGCCAGCCAGGAAGAGATGAAGCGGTGGTACGACCAGAATGCCACTCTGGTAGAGCTTCAGCCTGGACAAGAGGTGTGGGTCTTGGCCCCAGTGGAGCCCTGTGCACTTCAGGATAAGTGGACGGGTCCATTTGAGGTTGTGGAGCGCAAGAGCCCAGTGACCTACTTGGTGGACATGCAGACTCCCAGGAACCCTTTAAGGGTCCTACATGTCAACCGCCTCAAGCCCCACTTGAAAAGGTCCGAAGTGGGCATGTTGTTGGCAACTGATGATGGAATGGAAGAGGAGTCTGAGCCTCTTCCTGACCTCTTAGTGGCCTGTGAGAAAGATGGGTCAGTGGATGGAGTTAACCTCTCACCCACCCTGACCCCTGAGCAACAGGAAGACTGCCGCCAATTGCTGGGGCAGTTTCCAGATCTGTTCTCCCTGGTTCCTAGTGTCACAGATTGGTGCGTCCATGATGTGGACACAGGAGACAGCTTACCTGTGAAGCATAAAGCTTACAGGGTGACTGACAGGGTCAGGGCCTGCATCAAGGAGGAAGTCTCCAAGATGCTTGCTCTTAGGGTGGTTGAGTCCTCCAGCAGTCCTTGGTCCAGCCCCGTGGTCTTGGTCCCAAAGGCTGCTGCGCCGGGAGCCACACCTGAACTCCGGTTCTGTGTGGACTACAGAGGACTCAATTCAGTCACCAAGACTGACGCGCACCCTATCCCCAGAGCTGATGAGCTCATTGATCGGCTAGGGGCTGCCCGGTTCCTCAGCACGTTTGATTTAACGTCTGGGTACTGGCAGATCGCCTTGACCGATGGGGCAAAGGAGAGGTCAGCATTCTCTACACCAGATGGGCATTTCCAGTTCCGGGTAATGCCATTTGGAATGAAGAATGCCCCTGCCACATTCCAGAGGTTGATCAACCAGGTGTTGGTTGGGCTGGATGAGTTCAGTGCAGCCTACCTGGATGACATCGCAGTGTTCAGTGGTACCTGGCCAGAACACCTGCGACACCTCTGGGAAGTGTTGATGGCCCTGCGCAATGCAGGCCTCACAATCAAGGCGAGCAAGTGCCAGTTCGGGCAGGGTTCCGTGGTGTACTTGGGACACCAAGTGGGGAGTGGCAAGGTGGCACCCTTGCAACCCAAAATTGAGACCATCCTGGCTTGGGAACCCCCCAAGACCCAGACTGCAGTGAGAGCCTTCCTGGGGCTCACTGGGTATTACAGGAGGTTTGTCAAGGGCTATGGCACTATTGTGACCCCCTTGTCAGAGCTGACTTCCAAGAAGCAGCCCAGGAATGTGATTTGGACTGACACCTGTCAGGAGGCTTTTGACACCCTGAAGACTGCCATGTGCACGGCGCCCGTGCTCCTGGCTCCTGATTTCTCCAAGGAATTCATAGTGCAAACAGACGCTTCAGAGCATGGTGTAGGGGCTGTTCTCTCACAGATGACTGAGGAGGGCTGGGACCAACCTCTAGCCTTCATCAGTAGGAGGTTACTTCCACGGGAAAGTAGGTGGAGTGCAATCGAGCGAGAAGCATTTGCTGTGGTCTGGGCGCTGAAGAAGCTAAGACCCTACTTGTTTGGGTCTCACTTGCGGGTTCAGACAGACCACAGGCCCCTCAGATGGTTGATGCAAATGAGGGGTGAGAACCCAAAACTGTTGAGGTGGTCCATCTCCCTACAGGGTATGGACTTCACGGTGGAACACCGCCCTGGCACAGATCACGCCAATGCTGATGGTCTGTCCAGATTTTTCCGCCTTAGTGATGTGGAACTCCCTGGGGAAGGGTAGTTCCCCCCACATTTCAGCTGGAGGGGACACGTGTTAGACCTGGCACCTTGGCGTGAGTTTCCCTTCCACTTTTTGCTGTTGTGCCTCAAATGTTTTGCTGGTGTCCGCTACTCAGGGCACTGCGCCACGGCCAACCCGTGCCGCAGTGCAAGTGCTCCCTACTGTAAAGTGTACATGTGATTGATGTCCATGATTGGTTCATTGTATTTACTGTTAGTCCCCAGTAAAGGGCACCAGGAGTGCCAGGGCTTGTAAATGCCAATACTGCTAGTGGGCCTGCAGCGCTGGTTGCGCCACCCACAGAAGCAGCCTTAAAATGTGTCTAGGGTCTGCCATTGCAGAACCTGCGTGCAGTCTGGTACTGTCATGCTGGCTGGGCAAGTGCACACACTTGCCAGCCCCTAAACCTTCCCTTAACTTCATATTAGTCACCCCTATGGTAGGCCTGAGGGCAGGGTGCATTGGAAGTATAAGGTAGGACATGCCCTGATGTGTGTGGCATGTCCTAATAGTGAATTACTGCCAATTTCGTTTTTCACTATTGTAAGGCTACCAGTTCCCTTTTAGGCCAGATGGGCTGCTGGAATTGTTACACTCTATAATCCCAGCAGGCTCAGGGAACATGGTAGAAATTAATGTTTAGTATGCCTGAACTCAGAATAATAAAATACTTCTTTTAGTAAAGTTTATTTTAATATCCTGTGTTTGCAAATGCTACTTTTAGAAAGCTAGCATTTGCTTGTCTAACCATTTCAGCCCGCCTCTGCTTTTGTGTGTATCTGACTGTCTGAGTTGTGTGAGTGACAGGGCTGGGAGTTGACAGGTGGTGAATAGCAGGATGACACCTTAGTGGGGGGTGGGAGTTTCCCTGAATGTTGCATCAGGCTGTGCTCTGCCTCCACAATGCTGGCTCCGCCCTCCTGGGGAGCGACTGATGACTCAGCCTGCACCTGGCCCAGGAAGGACCGAAGCTTGTCAACAAAGTGCTCAGGCTGCCCCTGTCCTCACAATGCTGGCTCCGCCCCCCTGGGGAGCGGCTGATGTGCCTGCCCTCACACTGAATGCAGAAGCAGAAGTACCCACCACAAGTGCTCAGAGGCTGAGAGCAGTTAGGCAAAGGCCCCCCTGGCCTGTAAGAACAAAAGAAACTGGGTATAAAAGTAGGAGCCCTGCTCCTTGTAAATTAGATCCTGTTTGCGCTACAGAAGAAACTCTGCCCGAAGAGAAGGACCTGGAAGGACTACAAGGAGGAGTGCTGTCTCTGACCTGTGTCTGGTGCCTTGCTGCAGAAGGAGAGGAAAAGAAGAGACTACAAGAGACTTTTGCTTTTATTTTGAACTTTGTGCCAAACTTCTAAAAAGATCTCCAAGGGCTTGCTGTGGAACTTGCCCCCTGACCAGCGCCCCAGGAACAGTGGGCGCTACCCTCCCTGACCAAGGCATCTGCTGTGTGTGCTGCTTATCGCTGCAGCGCTGATTGAGGAGGACGAGGGCATCTACACCCCCTGCACACCGTGACCGTGGGCTGAGCAAATCGCCATAGCAACGTGAGGCCCAGCCGCCGCTGGCCCGAGCACCGTGACTGCATCTGCCTTTATGCCCCACGAGAACAACATAACGGAGGACCCGTCCGGTCCAAGCATCGAAGTCTACTGGGCTCAAGCGCCGTAGCTTCCCCCGCAAAGACGGACTGCCGCCCTTTGTCCTCTCCCTCTAACAGCGGCCTGCCCGACTGCCCCGCTGAAAGGGCATCACCGCGACCGGCACTTTGGCTGGGTACGTCCCGCACTTGGGGACCGTACTGCCACTGCGCCTCACTCAGCCGCCGCCGTCAGGACCGAAGCAAACACTGAGGAAAGGATCTTTGACCCCATCGAGCACCGCCGCCCCGGGTGACCCGTGACCTGCGCTGCCCCGAGCCGCAGCTCGCCTCGCCCTCCAGGGAAGCAACGCGACGTGGGACAGCTCCCCCTGCAGCCGTCCGCTTCAAGATCCCCAAAGAATTCAAAGGTACTGTGTTTTTGCCCCCCTCGCGGTGCGAGCGTCCTGCAATCTGAGCTCGCACCGCGCTGTGTGAACTTGGGCACCCCAGGAGCCCCGCAGCTGCCGTCTGCCCTGCAGCCCGAGCCGCCCCTGTCCCAGAGGCTCGCACTGCTCCTGGCCCCCGAGGCCCCTCCTAACGCTCCCTGTGGCCCGCGGCCCCCTCCACTCGAGTCGCGCCCCGAAGGGTGACTCATTGCAAGAGCGGACCCGGCCGTGCCTTTCGCCGCTCACGCGGGAAGCGTGAGCTTTGGCAGGCCGTGCCAGATTTTCTCCGAGGAAGTGAGCGGAGACGGAGGGAAGCGCATTGAAGCGCTAGAAACACTGAACCTTACCAAACCTGGGCAGAAGGCCCAAAAGTATTGCATTTTTAAGACACTGTGACTTTTTGCTAAGAGTAACTGGAACCTCGCATCTTTAAAGTAACCACTGTATTTACAAGCCTGCTTCTAAAAAAAAATATAAAGAGAATATATTTTTACAATACAGTTTGGTGTCATTGTGTGGTGGGTTGGTGGTGAGGGGTGTGATACTGCAACTGTTTAACCCTGTGTGCCCCAGAGATTAGCCTAGACTGCTTGCGCCACACTACCTAGAGGGTAAGCAGAGGTTGTTCTTGAAGGTAACTCTTAGCCCTGACGTGGAAGAGAGAGTCCCTGCTTGTTGCCAGTGCTGCACTGCGCCAACCAGAGACTCCCCTTTCCAACAATCCGTGCAGAGCTTATAAAGCTCAATGGGGAGTCCATTCGGGCCCGAGGCCCGCCCGAGCGAATCGAACGGATAGCGGTCGCAATTTCATCCGCAGTGGGCGGAGCTTCCAACAGATCCCTCTCTGGATCAGACAGGCATGGGAGCGAGATATGACGTAGAAGCAAGTGGGAGTCCTGCTCCGGTCGGTCAGACACCGGGGAGTACACTACCTGAAAATAGTCAGCAAACCGCTTAACGATCCCAGCTGGGTCAGTGACATCCACACCATTCACATCAACCACAACAGGAACTACCCGACTCGCGCATTCTCTCCTATCCAGCCAAGCCAACAATTTCCCAGCCTTATCACCCACATCATACAGCCGCCCCTGTCGTTCACGACCCATCTCTTTCGCAGCATCAGTCACCAGCGCTCTATATTCAAGCTGTTTCAGGTCCAGAAGGTGCAGCTTCTCAGGGGAGACACCAGAATCCAACTCCCCTTCAAGAGCGGAAATTTCAGTCTCAAGACGGACAACTTCCTCCCGTCTACATCTCTTAACATTGCCAATCGATGAGAGGGCCTAGCCCCGAATCACAGTTTTGTACGCTTCCCATAGAGAAACAGAAGAGGTCACTGAACCTACGTTTTCAGCAAAGTAGTGATCGATCGCTGCAAGGAGTTCCTTCCTGATCTTAGGATTGCGAAGGTACCATGGGTTAATCGGGGCGAGACGACCCTCCGAACCTAGATGTGCGTTCACAACCAACCACAACGGGGAATGATCCGAGATACCCCTGGCTAGATGTTTTACCTCTCCTATAAGGGAAGCCTGAGAGGAGGGCATCAGCACATAATCAAGTCTCGAAAGGCTGCCGTGGGCCCCAGAGTGGAAGGTATATTGCCGTTGCCCAGGATGATGTAAGCGCCAGCAATCGGCTAATCCCAGTGCCTCCAGGAAGTCCCCCAGCCAGGATTGAGATTGTGTGATAACACGGGGAGGGTAACGATCAAACATCCCAGACACTACCGAATTGAAATCTCCCCCTATCACAAGCAAACCTTCGGGGACACCCAGAACCACTCTTCCCAGATCGGCATAGGTCGTAGTTTGGAGGCCTGGCGGTACATAGATCGAAAACAAAGTGATCACCCTCCCCTCCCAACGCCCAACAATGGCGGCGTACCGCCCTCTATCATCAAGTATAATATCGTCAACAGCAAGAGGGAGGGAGGACCGAACCAGAATACCCACCCCCCTGGAGCCAGAAGTGAAACCTGAGTGTGCAATGAGACGATAGCCACGCCTATTCATTGCATGGCACGTGTTGCCAAGCAGATGCGTCTCCTGAAGCAAAACCACATCCGGAGACAGGCGTCGCAGCAACTGCAAAACCACCCCCCTCTTAATTCTATCACCCAACACATTGACGTTCCAACACAGTATACGTAGTCCCCTATCCCCCATCCCACAGGCCACCCCAAGGTCCCCCCCACTCCCAACGCAACACGGAAACACAGAAGATCATCAGTACAGTGCCTTGAGGAAAACAATGAAACAGAAACCAAAACCCCTCAACCCCCCAAAACATCATCATACCCCCCACCCCGCACCCCTGCGTAAGACTCAAAAGCCACCCCAACTTGCAGTGTGCCTGTCGCCCTAGTATACAACTAATCTACGAAAAGAACCCCAGAGGAGGAAGATTCACCCGACCCCCACCCACACCCCGTTCAGACAACACAGTAGCAAACAATAGTTGCATAGCATCAAACCACTGCCGAAAGTCAACATGTTGGTCCTGGAGCCGGTTTCGCTCCTCATTCCTGCTCCACCGGGCCGCCCTCCGCACCATCGGAGTGATCAGGACGGTCAAATCGTTCTCGAGGGGGCAGTGAGTCGAGCCAGTCGTTGGCCGCTCCAGGATGATCAAAGAAAAATGTCCTATCATTGTAGACCACACGCAGTCGGGCAGGGAAAAGCATGGCATATTTCAGGTCTCTGTCCCGCAATCTCCTCTTCACCCCCTGGAAGCCAATGCGCTGCTTCTGGACCTGCTGGGTGAAGTCCGGGTAGAAGTTAACTGCAGCATTCGCGTAAGCCGTAGGGCCCGACGTGCGGGAAGCCTGTAGGATCACGTCTCTGTCACGAAAGTTAAAGATCCGTGCGATGATGGGGCGCGGAGAAGCACCAAGCTTAGGCGGGCCACCCGGGATACGGTGGGCACGTTCTACTGCAAAAAACTTGCTAAGGCCCTTGGGCGCTAAGTGATTCAGGACAAGGTCTTCCACCAGTAGGTCCACCGATGACGATTCCGTCGTCTCCGGGACCCCGGATGTTGTTCCGTCGAGCGCGGCCTTCAAAATCGTCCAGGCGTCGAGAGAGGTAGTCACGGGCGGACCTCAGGTTACCAACTTCAGTCTGTAATTCGGAGACGTCGGTAATAAGGCTAGATGTCTTCAAATCTAGGGATTTGACCTTCTCGTTAGTCTTCGCAAGGTCCGCCCTGATCAGTGTCTATGGCAACTGTGTCCAATTTATGGGTCCGGGCCTCGTATTGCTGTCCTAGCGTGGCCTTCATCCCAGTAATGGCGTCCATGATGTCTCTCAACGATAGATCTCCATCCAACAGGGAGTCGTCCCCAAGGTTGGCCGGGGGTTTGATCGGTCCGCCTGGAGAGCCCTTAGTGAGGGTGTATCGATCCATGACGTTGGACTGCACAGAGCCTCCTCGAGCTGCCGGTCTGGTCTTGCGTCTTTCTCCCTCGGGCTTGGTGGCCATTTTAGGTCGTGCGCCCCGGAGGGTACCCTGAGACCTAGTGAAAATGGCTACACTCGAAGCGCCCTCAGCAATTCGGAGAATCGTTAAAGGCCAGCCACCAGGCAAGAAGTAGTGAAATCCAGGATCGCCAAGCAACTGCGCGCAATGTGATAGGAGCAAATCACCTAGGCGACCAAGGCAGAGTCCATAAGGTGGAGGCACAAGAATCGAAACCGAAAGTTGAAGACCGGGCAGGGGAGAGTCACACGCGCCGTTGTTATTCAATTACCACCCGGCTGGCAGGGAAATCAAGCCCGGGGCAGTACCATGGAGCAGGCCGAAAATGTTCAAAAGTCCATAACTTCGGCTCCCGGGAGCCAAAACGAGATGCGGAAACGAGGAAATGATCAGCAGGGTCACGACCACAAAAGCCCGTCGTCCAAATCAGGATAAGGTGCAGGATAATCGGTGGAGGTGGCGAGGGTCCGGAAGCTCTGAGCTCATGCGACCATCTTGGGTGCGCGCTAAGCTCCTCCTCCCGAATGTACCACATTTAACCGTAATGATCGTACATACAATTTGAAGGACCACAGCAATTGTAATACCACAGGGATAATATATGCCATTCTTTGCCCCTGTGGTTTGTTGTACATAGGGCAGACCATACAGAAGGTCAAATGCCGGATCCTGCAGCATATGAGTCGCATACGTTGCGGGACTACAGGAGCACCTCTGGTGGATCATTTCTCTAGGTTTGAACACTCTGAAAACAGCTTGAAGTGGTGGGTTGTAGAGAAAGTATCAGCCAACCCACGAGGGGGAGATTTGCATAATATCCTTAACAGAAGGGAATGTAAATGGATATATTCCTTGGATACAGTGAATACTGGATTGAACGAATTGGAGGAAATTAACAGACAAGTGTCACTGTTGGGGGTATAGAACATCCTTTAAGTTGCATGATATCGATTTAAGCCATCCGCATAGTGGACAAGAAACTTGGTTGACAATCATGTATGGATTACTGCTTAACTGTGTTGTTCGGTCACCCTTTAGGGAGCCATTGATTATTATACTGTTGTATGGTAACAATTATCCCTACTAATATGAACATATTCATTTGGCAAGATTCGACTAAATTGCAGGTTGTATAAATGTTTTTCTGATGTATATTATCCTTTTGGCATGTAAAATACACCACAGGGACAAATTGATAATTACACTGCTGCAAAATGACAATTACCCCTTTGACAAAACTGGAGGTTTTGCAAAATGTGTTTTTTTCTGATGTATATAATGTGTTTTTCTGATGTATATGATCTTGATGACTTGTAAATATATTTGGAATACTTTGTGCAAACGGATGATTACTCGAGGTAAATTGAATACTCCCGTTCCCCCATGTACCTCTGTTTATTTTCGGGAATTGTTCCCAATTCAAGATGGCGCCCGGGATTTTATAACTACGGTCGGAATTTAAAATCTGACTGGTGTAGTATTGTAGGTATATTTTTGAATCGGGTATTAGCCTCATCAACTCCTTGAGATTATTAAACAAGCATTTACAATGCAACGGTTTCGCCTTCGGAAAAGTTAGAGCTATTGGCATTGTAAATGACAAACTTTTTATTTATGTGTTGGTTTTGAAAACAGATAAATAAATGGCATGGTCATTTACAATGCCAATAGCTTACTCTGTCGCAAATGCGAGACGTATTGCAACGGAGGACGCTTTTTTAATCCATGTTTATAGCTTGGTTGTTAGCTGCTGCACATAGAGAGGAAGATACAATCTTGGCGCCCTTCAGTTAACTACATTCTGTCTGATCCTGGACAACTCACTTTTATCATCCTGGGCCTCACGCCATTTAAATGGCAAAATACGAATGCTTGGAAGGCGGCTGTTTACGCATGCCAGGCGCTATATAAGGTGGTGACATTTACTTTTACGCACCATGGAGCAGTACTAGGTATGGATGGGTACTCACTACTCACCGGAGTCGGGGGGTCTTCTCCGGTCCTTGCTGCCAGGCTGGACTCGGGGCACTTCACCCCCAGGCCAGGAAGAGCAGCAGGGGCAGCGTGATAATCCAGGTGGAAAGCATCCCTCCTGCTGGGGGCGGCGGTGTCCTTCGGGGTAGGTTTAGTTGCCAAACACGACTGACCCCTACTGGTGGGGGCGGGATGGTGCAGGAAAGAATATGAGATGTATAGTCGTAAAGAGGACAGAGGGCGGAAGGGTTCGGGAGCTGTGGAGGGGGAGAGTGGCCCTGAAGATGTAAAGGACCTGTGGAGTGAGGAGACGTAATTTTGTGGAGAGCACAGGAGTTATGGGGACGCTCTGGAGAGGTGGGGGTTAGACAGAGGAGCTGTAGAGCAGTAAAAGAGTTGTCGAGGGTAGAAGAGATGTGGAAGACGTAGAAGCTGTAGAGGCCAATGACATGCGGCGGGGCAGAAAGCGTGAAGACGTAATGTTGAGAGTTGAGGAAAAATGCAGGTGTACTGTACTGTGGATGAGTATACGAGCTGTGAAGGAAAACTGGCGATGTGGAGGGTCAGAAGAGGAACTGTAGAGCGATAAAGGAGTGTAGAGGAGCCGAAGAGCTGTGGAGGACGAAGGAAATGTGAGAAACTATAGAGGTGGTCCTGGAAGCGCTGGGTGAGTCTAGACCTGCAGGATCTTTGGGGCGCCGGGGGAGCTGTGGGGGCTGCGGGACCCGCCCAGGAGCTGCAGAGCTGTGCAGGCTGAGGGCAGCAGCAGCGCAGAGCGCAGACACTCACAGCTGCTCTGCAGGAAGTGAACTCTCAGCCTCCCCCACCCCCTCCTTTTTTGTCTTCATTCCCAGGGATCATTAAACTCCAGCAGAGACCTCCAGGCGCAGCAGAAGTTAGTAATTAGGGGGGGAGCTGCCATGTGACCAGCAGGGGCTACACAAAGCCTGAGAACGACTCGCAGCCAAAGGGGACGCGGTGACTGGAAGCAGCGGCCGGGGGTGCAGACAGGGGACGGGAGCGCTGTCTGTCCGAGGGGGCGGTTAGAGGTTGTAAGTGGTGCACGTCCCGTGTCAGCGAGTGAGGTGTTGCCAGAATTCAGCAAGTTGACTACAAGGGGGAGCAACAGTCCTTAGTAGGATGTCCGTGCGATGCATAGTGAGAGCTTACAATAGAAAGGGCTTAATCTCTTCCCATAAGGACAAAAGTGACCTAAGCCCTGTTACGGAGTCCTGCGTACAGTTCCACAGCTCAGAGACTGACAACCGTTCCACAGCTCGGAGTCTGACAAACCGTTCCACAGCTACTGCCCGGCCGCCATCTTCGGCGAAATGACCAAAACAAACCTTGACAAAATAAAAAAAACCACATCCGCCCACCGCCGCAATGACGATCGCAGAGGGGCGGAACGCGAATAAATAAATAAATAAATAAATAAATAAAATCGCCGGAACGCCCACGAATCTGCTCCGGCAATGACGGACAGATCTCTCTTCCAATGGCTAGCCTCCATTTATGGAGCTAGCCAATGGAAGAGCAGGCAGGACAAAGCACCCGTACTGTTCTGACATAAGATTTCGCCTGCGCGAATGCTGCTGCGCAGCGCACGCCTGGCGAAACCTAAAAAGGTTTAAGATGAATAGAATTTCCAGTTGCAAGCATAAACGGACATACTCCGATTAACCAACAGATGATGGTTTTTACAATCTGTTTATTCACTTTGAAGCAATTAAAGAATGCTGGCAGAAATAAATACTTGGTATTGGACAACGCAGAGAAGGTAGCATTTTCAATTGCCTCAGAAGACATGGTTGGATCTTATCATCTATGGGGCGGGGGATGAATTTGTATTTGTAAACGTCTTTTATGATTGAAAAATATCGAATAAAGACTATTTTTGATTGATAAGTAGGTCCATCACACTAGTGTTAAGATAATTTTGAGGCTTAATATTTTTAATAGATCGGTTGGGAAATTCAACCATCTATAATACCATGGAACGGTGTAATCATTCTAAAATCTACAGTTCTTTTTTTAAGGTAACAAATCAGCCACTCATTAAAATGCACTTCCTGTACATTTTACATGTCTCCGCAATTCGAAATAGGAAGAAAGCCGGGTGGCAGAAAAAAATGACGTTTTCTAGCCCAGAGTAGGTCTGAAGAGGTGTTAATTCTATAGCAAAAACGCCCGACTACAGTTGCGAATTGCATTAGAAACCTGGTATGAAGAAGCCAGTGGAGCAGTTCTCAAACGACCCTCCCAGAAAAAAAAATATATACTTTCGAATTACTTGGTAAGCACAACAAGCGTACACATGGCGGAAACAAAGTTATCGAGGTAAAGCTTTGTAAATAAAGGGTGCAGTCTGTAACACTTACCTCGAACAAGAAGTTTAAAACAAAGTAGGGCAACACTGTATCACCCTATCCATGTGCATTTTAGCAACTGAACGCCATATATATACGAATTTTGCATATATAGGTCAGAGTTTAGGCGTACATAAAATGTCACGTTAAAGATTCAAACTGCATCTTAATCCACTTAAATAAAGTATGAACCGATAATTAAAAATAAAAGTCACACAAAAACTCTTAATCAGGCGAGGTTGGTGAAATTACATCAGCTTGATTCACCATAAACACTTTTTCAGCAAATGAAGTCAAACGTAATTTCCCGAACCGCCTCTGTACTGCAGCCTCTGTTATTGTGAAATAGTAAATATTTGCTTAGGAGTCAGTCCATGACAGGCCGACGCGCTTCGGCCTGATGAGAGATCAACATTATCAGAGCGAGGACAAAGGCAATGACTGAACAACAGTTTGTTTGAAGTGACTGCAACATAATAAACGGCCTGTGGTCAGCTGGAAAACATTCAACTGTGTTTGACAAAGCGAAGCCGGAGGACTAAGCCAAGGCTGTGTCGCTAAAAACTATCGAAGCAGAATTGTGACGAGCCCATCAGAAGCTATCAGATCATTTTCATCAACACCCGCCGCTCCCCACCTCCAAAGGGGCAATGAGGGCGTGTTTGGTGATGCAAGCAGGAGGAAACGGTTCAGCTACCTGCGGAACCGTAAACAACACCCATTTGAACAACAGACTAGACAGAGCCCCAATGCATACCCTCAAAAGCAGTGGAATCGTCAATCCGGTAGCTGCACATGTTTCTGTGCCAAGAGTAAACACTCCCTCCCCCAGCCACCCTTATGCACAAGCGATACCGCATGTTTCAACAGACACAATGAGGGCCCGCACCACCAATCACAGTAACGGGCCTCTCCACACCCCTAGCCCCCTCCTCACATAGCCACTCCTGCACCCTCTCCCCGCTTCCTACGACTAAGCTCTGAATGAGTGCGCCCCGTGCCCCCGATAATTGCACAAGCCACTAACTCACCCACCACACACACCCCCGCCTTGAGCTCGGCAGTGTGCGCGCGTGTCTAGCCTTGCCCCTCCTCAGGCCAGAGAAAGGAATGTTGAGGGCTGCAGCCCTGAGATCTCATGCCAACAACATAGGCCTTCGTACGCAGTGTAAACTGCCTTGGGTCACCAGGTGAGAATAAGCACCAACAAGCAAGGCCATCTATTGTATCTAATAGATGGCCGTGCTACTCTGCAACGGTCGCTCAGTCCTCCTCGGGTAGAATACAGACTGAAGCTCCCTGTTCGCGACACGTCTTACCTCAAGACAGCAGACACTGAGGACACGTCAGTACGTATGTTCTGCGCACATTTGTACATTCAGAATAGAAAACGAATCAAATACAGCCCACATATTACAGTAAAAACACAGTTGAAGGCAAGCAGACATGGACTGCAGTCTCCAAGGTTGCTTACCCGTCGAATAAACACAGCTCAACACGGGGTACAATTAGACATTCCGAATAAAAAATAAAAAAACTACTCATCTGTATGGTCCAGACGACAATCAATACAGAGCGAGAATGCACGATGGTAAGATGTACTGAAGCAGTATAAGGCAGTCAAGACCAAATGCCATGTCAGGGTTTACGATGAAGACTGAAGAAGGTTAGTCTTATAAAACAGGCCCAAAATAAACAGGGTGGGTTTTGCGCCCCAACCACAGAAAAGACTTGCAAATATGAATACTCTTGTAAGCTGTTCAGGAACGAGGCGGTCAGAGAGGCTCTCAGGGTGAGTCTTGGTTGATTACGATAACCCAGGTCTGCAATCGAGGATACTGGGAGAAGAGTCAACAAGATCCTGACAACGTTAGGAATCAGTGGCATAAAGACATTCAAATGTCTTATGTGAGAGTCAGGATCCTTTACAGTGCCTTGCGAGTTGTCAAACATCTCTATACTACATAGTGACAACAACCAGAACCCGGGAATGGCCGCTGGGGTTAAAAACGTATCCTCACGGTGTCTGTTAAACAGCGTGAATCTTTCCTGGACTTAAAAGTAGAGTCAGCCAGACCATTACACTGCCGTCAGGCGAAGCGCCCTGCGCTTCTAAAGCCTGGGTGGTGGTGTTTCAAGCTCCCTACTTTGCCTGATGCGGGAAGTAAATATGGTGGTGCCAGGTAGTGTGAGACCCGACTATTATCTTACTGGTGACTTATTAACCACTGGGAGCAAGGGAAGATCACGTAAGCTCCAGCAGTAACATAACTAGGTGCCTTTATAGTGCTCGGAAAGTCGCTAAGCCAGCCTTTTTTTTTTTTTAACGGCGAGGTTTCTTTAGGTGCTCGCTATCTTGAGAGGAATGGGCAAGGCCACCCAGCCAGCTGTTACAACGCTTTTTAGACCCGTCTCCCCGGAGAATCCTACACTCACCTTCATACACGATGAGGATGTGCAGGGTCCAGGGCTGGGCCGGACATGCGAGCGCCTGGCAGGGCAGCCACGGCATCCTCAGCGCGCCCCTGAGCCCGCGGCCACAGCCATCTCGAGCTGGTAGGGGAAGCGGCGGCTCTTGCCGGGCTCCCAGGGGTTCATCTTCTCCCGACGGGCTCTCTAACGGCTTATCGTGTGGCGGGACCGGTCACCCATGGCTCGTGCGCGGGATTGGAATTTACAGCCCCACCTCCTACTCCAGCCTCTGCCGTTGAGATTCTAATATGTCGCTCGCTCTCAGGCCAGGCTCACTAAACGATCCCAGAGCCACACCAATCACAAGGAGGGGTGTTCTCATGCTCTGGGATAGGAAAACAAGAAGCCAGGCAGAAGTTCAATCCCCGATGTAATTCAACCAGCTATTCTATCCGGAAACTAGACTATAGACTATTCAGTGTTGTCGTATTCTCTAAAATACAGCACATCACGATCGTTTTAAAGATAGTAAGACTTATTTTGTATTATAAGCTCACCAGCGCAAATATCGAAATATCCCAATGGCAAATACAATACAAAGAATTAAGGATATGATACGTTCCGATTACATGGTAAATGTAATTATAATAAAGAATGTAATTACTTTTATAAAATGCAACGGCGTGAATTGAGTATTATAAATTACAAAGCACCCAAACGAAATCTAACTCTACACATTTGCGTCTTCAAAAATGTCCTATATTTTATTCACTTATCTCAAAGTATAAATAAGTATAAAAGGTACTTTCCAAGATGGTCGCCAGGTTTTCAAACCGGCAACAGGTGGTCCCCAGTTGCAAGTCCTTCCTCTAGTTCTCCGAGGAAAAAAAAGGACTCGGAACAGAGCAACAAATTGTTTCCTAGCAAGACGTCACAGCCGTAGACATTGAAAAGAGACAACAATAACAGGCCTGTACTGACTGGACGTCACTACTTACGTAATGGAAAATCCATCTGCACTGGGAACTCTATCCAAGTTTGACAGTGAGAAAGCAGTTAGACGCCATTCTCAATGATTGCTTTATCATTCACATTACATTATTTATATCAGCAAACGAAGTCGAATTTCATTTTACCAAACCGCAGCTGGTTTGTATGTACGGTACGGAATACAGAAGAAAACAAGTCAGGTCCCGGGCCGGCAGCCAATCAGAGTGCGGCCCGGGAATGACGTCACGGGGGTGTCCCGGGCCGGCAGCCAATCGCAGCGCGGCCCGGGACAAAGGGGCGGGGCTTAAAAAAAGCACCAGAAACGCCCCCGAATCGCGTTTTCGAGAGAAAGCGCGATTGACAGCCTCTGCCTCCCAATGGCTAGCCTCCATTTATGGAGCTAGCCAATGAGAGGCAGAGGCGGTGCCGACATCCCTACTGTAGACAATAGTTTTCGATCTGGGAGTGGCACTTCGTGCCCCTCGCCAGGTCGAAACCTAAAAATGGGAATATAGAACCTTTATTTAATATTCAGTTTGACGAGTAGTCTTTCGTCTATGTCCATTTTCCCGATCAAGTAATAGAGGGACTCAATACAGGAGTCAGGTGACACGCTCTGAAACGCGGTTACTTTCGGACCTCATTGGAACTAGGGAGTTTAGAAGCCTGCAACTACGGCAGCACGGTAAGATACTCTTTTTTGTTTTCGAAGGCTTGGTCTACCGCGTTAGTCTGGAGGCGGGAGACTACGTGAACCCGTTTTTAATGACACTTCTCCCTTCAATACAGCTTCCTGATCTGTGTGGGACAGGAGCGGTTTTGGAATCAAGCTACTGATTCAAGGTAAATGCTCTCAATATAGTGACCATTTAAATGTTGAGATCTTTGAGTGATAATAAGCCTGATTGGTCAATCCCTTTTGGAAATCCTGTTCCACATACAGCTTCCTGATCGGATGGTAGAGGGAGTGAAGTCGAGTCCAAGACACGGCTGATTGGAAGTATCTTCAGCATAGGACCCCTGATGAAATTCTGATGGATGATTTAATCATCTTTGGAAAGGTAATATTATGGACAGACCCATGTGATGGCTACGTACGCATGGCTCAATAGAATTAGTTATCCATATTCTGCATTATTATGTTTTGCAGGAGTGAATTCCACTCGGCTGACTAAGCAGGTGTACCTTGTTTGGCCTTTCACCCTTGGGTAAGAACACTGCCCCTGTGGGTTTTTTAACCTCTTCGATGCTGATGACGGAGCGGTACCGTCATCAGCATCGGTTGGGCTGTGCTGATGACGGAACCGTTCCGTCAGCAGTACAGCCCTGGGGGGGAGCGCTGGGGCATCGATCCTGGTCTTTTTAGCAAGTCTTCCGCTGCCACCCCCTGGCCCCCCCACGCTTACTGGTGACATCAGCTCGCACAGCGCGCGCCAATGTCATCAGGAAGCGCTGGACGCGCCGGAATCCATTTCATTCCAGCGCGTCCAGGAGACAGGTTCGTGTTTGCTGCTCCAGTGGGGCGGGGGGGGGCGTTTTTCGGTGCCTTGAGGCATCAGGGGGGAGGAAACTGTGTTTCCTCTCCCCTGATGTCCCAATGCAGGGCATTCCTGGTGCACGATCGCGCACAGCGTCGCGATCGTGCACCAGAAATGCCCCACTAGACACCAGGGATTGTTTGTTTTGCCGCAATTGTGTGTAGGAAGCAACCCCTTGGGCAAGGGTCGCTTCCTTTTTGGGCCAAATTATTTTTCAGACTTTTCTGCCCCCCCCTGGGGCAGATAGGCCATTTTTTTGGCCGATCTGCACCCGGGGGGGGGGGCAGAAAAGCCCACTAGACACCAGGGAATGCATTTAATTTATAAAGGAAGCGACCCCTTGGGGAAGGGTCGCTTCCACGTGGCCCTTATTTTATTTTAGACTTTTCTGCCCCCCCTGGGGGCAGAGCGCCAATTTTTTGGGCCGCATCTGGACCCAGGGGGGGCAGAAAAGTCCACTAGACACCAGGGATTTAATTATATTTATAAAGGAAGCGACCCCTTGGGCAAGGGTCGCTTCCTTAGGGGGACACATTTTTTTTCAGACTTTTCTGACCCCCCTGGGGCAGATCAGCCATTTTTTTGGGCCGATCTGCACCCAGGGGGGGGCAGAAAAGCCCACTAGACACCAGGGATTTGATTATAATTGTAAAGGAAGCGACCCCTTGGGGAAGGGTCGCTTCGTAGTGGCCCATCATTTTTTTTAGACTTGTCTGCCCCCCCTGGGGGCAGATCAGCCGTTTTTTGGGCCGCATCTGGACCCAGGGGGGGCAGAAAAGCCCACTAGACACCAAGGATTTTATTATATTTATAAAGGAAGCGACCCCTTGGGCAAGGGTTGCTTCCAGGGGGCATTATAAATATTGTAGACTGTTCTGCCCCCCTGGGGGCAGATCGTCTGTTTTATTTACCGTTTCTGGACCCAGGGGGGGATAGAAAAGCCCACTAGACTCCAGTTTATTTTTATTTTTATAGGGAGCAACCCCTTGGCCAAGGGTTGCTTCCTTGGGCCCATTTGTTTTCAAAAGTATGTTCTGCCGTGTCTTTATTTGGCCTCTCTGCCCTCCGTAGGGTTGCCTCCAGGGGTCCCACGTTTATAATGATTTATATTCTGCCCCCCTTGGGGACAGACACCCCATTTGTGACATACCCTGTGACATAGCCTCTTGTAATGTGTGTTATTTTTGTTTTTTCTAATGTGTATTGTTTTTTTTCTCTTTAGATTGTTGCAGTGTGCGGTTCCGTTACTGGTGGTTCTGTTGTTCTGCTGTTTCTGTAGTTGCATGTGTTTGGTAAGAGACCTCTTTTTTGTTCAATTGTAATATAATTGTTTATTTTGCAAAGTGTGTAGTAATACGAGTATGTTTGGTTTCTGTTTTTTGTGATTGTAAAACATGTTTTGCCTTTGTTTTTGATGTGTCCTTCTGTAGATGTAAGTTTTTTTTTTCTTCTTTCTAGTGGGATATCGTTGCCTATTTGCTGTGTCTTTGCAGAGTAGGTGCTGGTGAGTGTAGTTGTCTCTTGTAAGTGAATTGTATATTTTTTCTAAATATAGATATTTGTGATAAAGGCTTACATTTTTTATCTTACTTTGCACAATGTTGGGGTTGTTGAGTTGTTTGTGCAGACTCCTTTATTTGTTAGGATAATGGCTAGCCACCGGATTACTGCTCAGCAAGTTGTTGGAATGCTTTTTGATTCTTCCTCTGACCATGGTCCAAAGACCGACTCTGATTCTGAGCCAGAGGTGGGAGGTGAAGATTCAGGTAGTGAGTTTTCTCTACACATGGCTTCATCTGATGATGAAGACACTCTGAGTGCTGATGAAGCTACTTTTGGTGTGGATGAAGTGCCTGTGGTTGCGGAGGACATTGCTGTGCCAATAGTGCGGCAAGAGACATATGGGCTGCAGCCTGGGGCTGCTAGACTTCCAGTTGGTGTAGTGAGACAAGAGGCAGCTGGGCGGCAGCCTGCGGCTGCAAGACTTGACGTTGAAAGTTCTGACCTCTGGGTTGCACCAGGCATGGTGCAGCCGGCATTGCCTGAATTTACTGGTGTTCCAGGGTGTAGGGTGAACACTGAAAACTTTTTGCCTATTGATTTTTTCAAGTTGTTTATGGATGATGTGTTTTTGGCAGAGATTGTAGAGCAGACTAATTTGTTGCTGAAAATGTTTTGAGGGTGAACAGTGCCAGCCTTAAGCCCCACGCTAGAGCTACCCGGTGGACTCCCACAAATTTGGAGGGTATGAAAAAGTTTTTGGGTTTAACTTTTTTGATGGGCTTGCTTAGGAAACCATCAATGGCTTCATATTGGTCTACTAGTCCCTTGATGGCAACAGCTATATTTCCAGCAGTCATGAGTCGTGATAGGTATTTGCTTCTGCTTCGGATGATGCATTTTGTTGACAATAGTCTTGCTTTGCCACAAGATCACCCTGATTGTGACCGTCTTTTCAAGATTCGGCCTGTCATTGATCATTTTGTTGATCGGTTTCCTGAGATCTTTTATCCTGGGAAAGAAATTGCAGTGGATGAGTCTTTGCTGTTGTTCAAGGGCCGCTTGATATTTCAGCAATACATTCCTAGTAAGAGGGCACGCTATGGAATCAAACTGTATATGCTGTGTGACAGTGAGACTGGATATGTCTCTAATTTCAGGGTGTACACTGGTAAAGAATCCAGGATTAAACCCCCTGGTTGTCCGTCGACTTTTGGAGTGACTGAGAAAATTGTGTGGGAACTTGGTCGTGGATTTTTTAACAAAGGCCATCATTTGTATGTCAATAACTTCTACACTGGTGTGCGGTTGTTCAGGGAATTGGCCAAAGTGGACACTGTTGCTTGTGGCACAATCCGCTCAAACCGTAAAGGTTTCCCAAAAGAACTTGTTTGTCGAAAGCTTGCTCGGGGACAGTGCAGTGCATTGCGTTGTGAGGAGCTTCTAGCTGTGAAGTTTTCAGACAGGAGAGATGTCTACATGTTGACTACAATACATGAAGAAAGCACTGACTGTTTGGGGTCAGGTAGCAGAAGCGCGCATACCTGTGTGCATAATGCACTACAATAAGTACATGGGTGGTGTTGACAGAGTAGATCAGAGGTTGGAACCGTATGCTGCTCTTCGTAAGGCTTATATTTGGTACAAGAAGTTGGCTATCCATCTTTTCCACTTGACAACCTTTAATGCTTTTGTTGTGTTCCAGAAATCTTGTCCCCATTCAAAGATGACTTTTGTAAAGTTTCAGGAGCCTGTAATAGGCAGCCTTGTTTTAGTGGAACAGGCAAGTGTTCCTAGAGTTGGAGTGGTGGAGGATGTTGCCAGATTGAAAGATCGCCACTTTGCTGATCAAATTCCTCCTACAACCTCAAAAGACTTTCCCAGTCGGAGATGTAGAGTCTGTTGGCGAAGAGGTTTGCGGAAGGAGGTTCGTATGTACTGCCCCGACTGCCCTTCAAACCCCGGGCTGTGTGTACCTGCTTGTTTTAGATTGTACCACACGCAAAAGAATTTTTGGGAGCATCCATGAGTGGTAAAGTGAACTGGTTGGTCTTTATTCTTTATAACTTATTGTTCAGTTTCAAAGTTGGCATTTGTGTAGTCTCTTTAGATTTAGTTGTTGAGTTAGTAGATTTGTATCAATTTGTTTTTGTTTCTCTTTTATTTTCAAAAAAATCTAAAGTATGATGTTGGTTTGCGTGTAGTGTCCATTGTCTGACGGTTTGCATGGTTTGGCACTTGGCTGCCGGTGTCTGTGGACTGGTGCTTGTCTGGCGGTGTCTGTGGACTGGTGCTTGGCTGGCAGTGTGCGTGGTCTGGTTTTTGGTTGGCGGTGTGCGTGCTCTTGCGCTTGCCTGGTGTTGTGTTTGGATTTGTCCTTGGATGGTGGTGTGCGTGGAGTGGCGCTTGGCTGGTGGTGTGTGTGGAGTGGCGCTTGGCTGGTGGTGTGCGTGGAGTGATGCTTGGCTGTCTGTGCACGGAGTGGTGCTTGGCTGGTGGTGTGTGTGGAGTGGTGCTTGGCTGGATGGTGTGCGTGGAGTGGTACTTGGCTGTCTGTGCACAGAGTGGTGCTTGGCTGGCGGTGTGTGTGGAGTGGCGCTTGGCTGGATGGTGTGCGTGGAGTGGTACTTGGCTGTCTGTGCACGGAGTGATGCTTGGCTGGTGTTGTGTTTGTGGAGTGGCGCTTGGCTGGTGGTGTGTGTGGAGTGGCGCTTGGCTGGTGGTGTGCTTGGAGTGGTACTTGGCTGTCTGTGCATAGAGTGGTGCTTGGCTGGCGGTATGTGTGGAGTGGCGCTTGGCTGGATGATGTGCGTGGAGTGGTACTTGGCTGTCTGTGCACGGAGTGGTGCTTGGCTGGTCTTGTGTTTGTGGAGTGGCACTTGGCTGGTGGTGTGTGTGGAGTGGTACTTGGCTGGTGGTGTGCGTTGAGTGGTACTTGGCTGTCTGTGCACGGAGTGGTGCTTGGCTGGTCTTGTGTTTGTGGAGTGGCACTTGGCTGGCGGTGTGTGTGGAGTGGCGCTTGGCTTGCGGTGTGCGTGGAGTGATGCTTGGCTGGTGGTGTGTGTGGAGTGGTACTTGGCTGTCGGTGCGCGCTGAGTGGTGTTTGGCTGGCGGTGTGCATGGTCTGGTGCTTGGATGGTGGTGTGCGTGGAGTGGCGCTTGGCTGGGGGTGTGTGTGGAGTGGCGCTTGGCTGAATGGTGTGCGTGGAGTGGTACTTGGCTGTCTGTGCACAGAGTGGTGCTTGGCTGGCGGTGTGTGTGGAGTGGCGCTTCGCTTGTGGTGTGGGTGGAGTGGTGCTTGGCTGGTGGTGTGTGTGGAGTGGTACTTGGCTGTCGGTGCGCGCTGAGTGGTGTTTGGCTGGTGGTGTGCATGGTCTGGTGCTTGGATGGTGGTGTGGGTGGACTGGCGCTCGGCTGGCGGTGTGTGAGTAGTTACTTTCTGTTGGTCACTACACACACTGCTAGTTGAGTGACACTCCACGCAGTCCATCATTTTGTGTAGTTGCAGTGTCAGAAATGTGGGCGTGTGAAAGTGATGGGCCCTTGAATGGCGCTGTCTGCTGGTGTGAGTGTTGAAATGTGATGGGTCCGTGGCTGGCGGTGTGAATGTTTTGTATGTGTCACACGTCCGAAAGGTGTATAAAGAGGTTGGTGCCTTGACGTGGCTTTACAGCTCACGAGCTGTGAGTCAGTGGTTCAGTTTATCATACTTTCAATTATACGCAGTGTATTTCATTTTTGTGAAATTACTTGCGAATACAATTGTATGTACTGAATCATCACTCACCCTCGTGCCAAATCCAACCAGTATGTGTGTGTGCTTGCGGATTAGATGGCTGTGCAGTAATATTTGTCTTTTTTCTCTTTCTGAAGTAGGGTGTACCTTGTCCCTTATTGTGATTGTTGTAATGTGTTGCTTTTCCTTCCAGATGGTGTAAATGGTCTGATTTGTATCAGGTATGAAAGGTGCGTGAATGGCCTGTAAAACGGTTGGTGCCTTGTCGTGGCTTTACAGCTCACGAGTTGCGAGTCACTGGTTCGTTTTTTATGCATTTATTTATTGACAGAGCATTTCATTTTTTTGAAATATCTTGTTAATAAAATTTTATGTACTGAACCATCACTCGCCCTCATGCCAAATCCAACCTGTATGTGTGTGTCTTTGAGGAATAGATAGCCGTGCTTGGATGTTTGACTTTTGAGTAACTCTGTTATGGTGTACATTATAGCTATAAATAACTTACTAAATTTAGATATTATTGTTAAACCATGGGAGTATACGGTCATGTCTTTCTGGTGAATTCTATTGTTGTTTTTTATCCACAATCTCCTGCAAACTTGAAATTGTCTGTCACAATTTCCATGCAATATTGTCCCAAGAATCTCACGCTCTCAAATTGAAAACTTAATTCATTCAAAACAATTTGGTTTTGCAAGGGGGTTCCCATGAGTTTTTGGCCCGGGGCATGGCGGGCATCTTTGGAAACTACCAAACCCAAACAGTTCTGAAAACTAGACACCTGGGGGAGCCAGGGAGGTATGGCATGCATGGGTCCCCCAATGTTTTCCTACCAGGAAATCCCTGCAAACCTTAAATTTAGGTTAAAAAAAACACTTTTCCATACATTTTTGGGTGGGATCTCCCTGCCGGCACAAATGTCCTACCACCCAGCGTTCCCCTTGATCTCCCGAGTAAAATGATACCTCACTTGTGTGGGTAGGCCAAAGGCCTGTGACTAAGGTGGGGTGCTTAATTTGTCAAACCTAAATACTACATTTTTTAAAAATTCATTTTTAGCCTGTTCTGCTTTGGGGCACCCACACAAGTGAGGTATCATTTTACTCGGGAGAACAAGGGGAATGCTGGGTGGTAGGACATTTTTGCCGGCACGGAGATCCCACGCAAAAGAGTTTGGAAAAGTGATTTTTTTTACCTAATTTTAAGGTTTGCAAGGAATTCTGGGTAGGAAAATATTGGGGGACCCACGCATGCCATACCTCCCTGGACTCCCCCGGGTGTCTAGTTTTCAGAACTGTTTGGGTTTGGTAGTTTCCAAAGATGGCCGCCGAGCTCCGTGCCAAAAACTCAGGTGCCCCCCCCCAAAAATCAAAGTAGTTTTGCTATAGGGTATTTTAAATTCACCACCGTACGATTTGGACCTTTTTCTGTTGCAGCCACTATGCCTACCCACGCAAGTGAGGTACCATTTTTATCGGGAGACCTTGGGGAATGCAGGGTGGGAGGAAATTTGTGTGAGCCCAGTGATGCCACGATTTCCCACACAAAAATGTGTGAAAAATTAGATTTTTTTCAGCTATAATCGAGATTTGCAAGGGATTCTGGGTAAAGGAATGTTGGAGGATCCACGCAAGACATACCTCCTTGGAAGCCCCCGGGTGTCTACTTTTCAGAAATGTGTGGATTTGGTAGGTTTCCCTAGATGGGCGTCTAGCACGGGGCCAAAAACCCAGGTAACCCCTCTTGCAAAAGCTGGAGGTATGGCTTGCGTGGATCCTCCAACGTTCCTTTACCCAGAATCCCTTGCAAACTTCAATTTTAGCTGAAAAAATCAATTTTTTAAACACTTTTTTGTGTGGGAAAGCGTGGCATCACTGGGCTCACACAAATTACCTCCCATCCAGCGTCCCCCCAGGTCTACCGATAAAAATGGTACCTCACTTGCGTGGGTAGGCATAGTGGCTGCAACAGGAAAAGGCCCAATTCGTACGGTGGAGACTTAAAAATTACCTTTAGCAAAACTATCTTATTTTTTGAGGGGGTCACCTGAGCTTTTGGCCCGGGGCTTGGTGGGCATCTTTGGAAACCACCAAACCCAAACATTTCTGAAAACTAGACACCCGGGGGAGTCCAGGGATGTATGGCATGCGTGGGTCCCCCAATGTTTTCCTAACCAGAAATCTCTGCAAACCTTAAATTTAGGTTAAAAAAACACTTTTCCATACATTTTTGGGTGGGATCTCCCTGCCGGCACAAATGTCCTACCACCCAGCGTTCCCCTTGATCTCCCGAGTAAAATGATACCTCACTTGCGTGGGTGGGCCAAAGGCCTGTGACTAAGGTGGGGTGCTTAATTTGTCAAACCTAAATACTACATTTTTAAAAAATTCATTTTTAGCCTGTTCTGCTTTGGGGCACCCACACAAGTGAGGTATCATTTTACTCGGGAGAACAAGGGGAACGCTGGGTGGTAAGACATTTTTGCCGGCACGAAGATCCCACGCAAAAAGGTTTGTAAAAGTGATTTTTTTTACCTAATTTTAAGATTTGCAAGGAATTCTGGGTAGGAAAACATTGGGGGACCCACGCATGCTATACCTCCCTAGACTCCCCCGAGTGTCTAGTTTTCAGAACTGTTTGGGTTTGGTAGTTTCCAAAGATGGCCGCCGAGCCCCGGGCCAAAAACTCAGGTCCCCCCCCCAAAAATCAAGGTAGTTTTGCTATAGGTTATTTTAAATTCTCCACCGTACGATTTGGACCTTTTCCTGTTGCAGCCACTATGCCTACCCACGCAAGTGAGGTACCATTTTTTTAGGGAGACCTGGGGGAACGCTGGGTGGGTGGAAATTTGTTGATCCACGCAGATTCCGGAACTTTCCACCACAGAAACGTGAGGAAAATGCGTTTTTTTCACAATTGTTTAGCTTTGCAAGGTGCCGGCAGAGCTAGGGTTCAAAAAGAAAAGGTAGTCTCTTTACCCAAAAAGGGGCACGATTTCACTGCGAAATTGAGGTGCGACCACGTTGCGTTTTGTGCTGTTTCCTGTTGCAGGCACTAGGCAGACCAAGGCAAGTGAGGTACCATTTTTTTTGGGAGACGCGGGGGAACGCTGGGTGGGTGAAAATTCGTTGATCCACGCAGATTCCAGAACTTTCCACCACAGAAATGTGAGGAAAATTCGTTTTTTTGTCAATTTTGAAGCTTTGCAAGGGATTCTGGGTAACAGAAGCTGGTGGTAGGCAGTCGAGTCACCCCATCCTGAATTCCCCTGGGTATCTAGTTTTCAAAAATATATAGGTTTGCTAGGTTTCCCTCGGTGCCGGCAGAGCTAGGGTTCAAAAACAAAAGGTAGTCTTTTTGTCCAAAAAGGGCACGATTTCACTGCGAAATTGAGGTGCGACCACGTTGTGTTTTGCGCTGTTTCCTGTCGCAGGCACTAGGCAGATCCTGGCAAGTGAGGTACCATTTTTTTCGGTAGACCCGGGGGAACGCTGGGTGGGTGGAAATTTGTTGATCCACGCAGACTCCAGAACTTTCCACCACAGAAATGTGAGGAAAATGTGTTGTTTTTGTCAATTTCGTAACTTTGCAAGGGATTCTGGGTAACACAACCTGGTGATAGGCAGTCGAGTCACCCCATCCTGAATTCCCTTGGGTGTCTAGTTTTCAGAAATGTATAGGTTTGCTAGGTTTCCTTAGGTGCCGGCAGAGCTAGGGTTCAAAAATAAAAGGTAGTCTTTTTGTCCAAAAAGGGCACGATTTAACTGCGAAATTGAGGTGCGACCATGTTGCGTTTTGCGCTATTTCCTGTCGCAGGCACTAGGCAGACCCAGGCAAGTGAGGTACCATTTTTTTCGGGAGACCCGGGGGAACGCTGAGTGGGTGGAAATTTGTTGATCCACGCAGAATCCAGAAATTTCCACCACAGAAATGTGAGGAAAATGCGTTTTATTTATCAATTTCTTAGCTTTGCAAGGGATTCTGGGTAACAGAACCTGGTGCTAGGCAGTCGAGTCACCCCATCCCGAAATCCCCTGGGTGTCTAGTTTTCAAAAATGTATAGGTTTGCTAGGTTTCCCTAGGTGCCGGCAGAGCTAGGGTTCAAAAACAAAAGGTAGTCTTTTTGTCCAAAAAGGGCACGATTTCACTGCGAAATTGAGGCGCGACCACGTTGCGTTTTGCGCTGTTTCCTGTCGCAGGCACTAGGCAGACCATGGCAAGTGAGGTACCATCTATTTTGGGAGACCCAGGGGAACGCTGGGCGGGTGCAAATTTGTTGATCCACGCAGATTCCAGAACTTTCCACCACAGAAATATGAGGAAAATGCGTTTTTTTGTCAATTTCTTAGTTTTGCAAGGGATTCTGGGTAACAGAACCTGGTGGTAGGCAGTCGAGTCACCCCATCCTGAATTTCCCTGGGTGTCTAGTTTTTAAAAATGTATAGGTTTGCTAGGTTTCCCTAGGTGCCGGGAGACCTAGGGTTCAAAAACAAAAGGTAGTCTTTTTGTCAAAAAAGGACACGATTTCACTGCGAAATTGAGGTGCGACCACGTTCCGTTTTGCGCTGTTTCCTGTCGCAGGCACTAGGCAGACCCAGGCAAGTGAGGTACCATTTTTTTCGGGAGACCCGGGGGAACGCTGGGTGGGTGGAAATTTGTTGATCCACGCAGAATCCAGAAATTTCCACAACAGAAATGTGAGGAAAATGCGTTTTGTTGATCAATTTCTTAGCTTTGCAAGGGATTCTGGGTAACAGAACCTGGTGGTAGGCAGTCGAGTCACCCCATCCCGAATTCCCCTGGATGTCTAGTTTTCAAAAATGTATAGGTTTGCTAGGTTTCCCTAGGTGCCGGTAGAGCTAGGGTTCAAAAACAAAAGGTAGTCTTTTTGTCCAAAAAGGGCACGATTTCACTGCGAAATTGAGGCGCGACCACGTTGCGTTTTGCGCTGTTTCCTGTCGCAGGCACTAGGCAGACCCTGGCAAGTGAGGTACCATTTATTTCGGGAGACCCAGGGGAACGCTGGGTGGGTGGAAATTTGTTGATCCATGCAGATTCCAGAACTTTCCACCACAGAAATATGAGGAAAATGCGTTTTTTTGTCAATTTCTTAGTTTTGCAAGGGATTCTGGGTAACAGAACCTGGTGGTAGGCAGTCGAGTCACCCCATCCTGAATTTCCCTGGGTGTCTAGTTTTTAAAAATGTATAGGTTTGCTAGGTTTCCCTAGGTGCCGGGAGAGCTAGGGTTCAAAAACAAAAGGTAGTCTTTTTGTCAAAAAAGGGCACGATTTCACTGCGAAATTGAGGTGCGACCACGTTCCGTTTTTGCGCTGTTTCCTGTCGCAGGCACTAGGCAGACCCAGGCAAGTGAGGTACCATTTTTTTCGGGAGACCCGGGGGACCGCTGGGTGGGTGGAAACTTGTTGATCCACGCAGACTCCAGAACTTTCCACCACAGAAATGTGAGGAAAATGTGTTGTTTTTGTCAATTTTGTAGCTTTGCAAGGGATTCTGGGTAACAGAACCTGGTGGTAGGCAGTCGATTCACCCCATCCTGAATTCCCCTGGGTGTCTAGTTTTCAAAAATGTATAGGTTTGCTAGGTTTCCCTAGGTGCCAGCAAAGCTAGGGTTAAAAAACAAAAGGTAGTCTTTTTGTCCAAAAAGGGCACGATTTCACTGCGAAATTGAGCTGCAACCACGTTGCGTTTTGCGCTGTTTCCTGTCGTAGGCACTAGGCAGACCCAGGCAAGTGAGGTAGCATTTTTTTGGGAGACCCGGGGAAACGCTGGGTGGGGGGAAATTTGTTGATCCACGCAGATTCCGAACTTTCCACCACAGAAATATGAGGAAAATGGTTTTTTTTGTCAATTTCTTAGCTTTGCAAGGGATTCGGATTCTGGGTAACAGAACCTGGTGGTGGGCAGTCGAGTCACCCCATCCTAAATTCCCTGGGTGTCTAGTTTTCAAAAATGTATAGGTTTGCTAGGTTTCCCTAGGTGCCGGCAGAGATAGGGTTCAAAAACAAAAGGTAGTCTTTTTGTCCAAAAAGGGCACGATTTCACTGCGAAATTGAGGTGCGACCACGTTGCGTTCTGCGCTGTTTCCTGTCGCAGGCACTAGGCAGACCCAGGCAAGTGAGGTACCATTTTTTTCGGGAGACCCGGGAAACGCTGAGTGGGTGGAAATTTGTTGATCCATGCAGATTCCAGAAATTTCCACCACGGAAATGTGAGGAAAATGCGTTTTATTTGTCAATTTCTTAGCTTTGCAAGGGATTCTGGGTAACAGAACCTGGTGGTGGGCAGTGGAGTCACCCCATCCTGAATTCCCCTGGGTGTCTAGTTTTCAAAAATGTATAGGTTTGCTAGGTTTCCCTAGGTGCCAGCAGAGCTAGGGTTCAAGAACAAAAGGTAGTCTCTTTGCCCAAAAAGGGCACGATTGCACTGTGAAATTGAGGTGCGACTACGTTGCGTTTTGCGCTGTTTCCTGTCGCAGGCACTAGGCAGACCCAGGCAAGTGAGGTACCATTTTTTTCGGGAGACCCGGGGTAACGCTGGGTGGGTGGAAATTTGTTGATCCACGCAGATTCCAGAAATTTCTACCACAGAAATGTGAGGAAAATGCGTTTTTTTTGTCAATTTCTTAGCTTTGCAAGGGATTCTGGGTAACAGAATCTGGTGGTAGGCAGTCGATTCACCCCATCCTGAATTCCCCTGGGTGTCTAGTTTTTAGAAATGTATAGGTTTGCTAGGTTTCCCTAGGTGCCGGCAGAGCTAGGGTTCAAAAACAAAAGGTAGTCTCTTTGCCCAAAAAGGGCACGATTTCACTGCGAAATTGAGGTGCGACCATGTTGCGTTTTGCGCTGTTTCCTGTCGCAGGCACTAGGCAGACCCAGGCAAGTGAGGTACCATTTTTTTCGGGAGACCCGGGAAACGCTGAGTGGGTGGAAATTTGTTGATCCATGCAGATTCCAGAAATTTCCACCACGGAAATGTGAGGAAAATGCGTTTTATTTGTCAATTTCTTAGCTTTGCAAGGGATTCTGGGTAACAGAACCTGGTGGTGGGCAGTGGAGTCACCCCATCCTGAATTCCCCTGGGTGTCTAGTTTTCAAAAATGTATAGGTTTGCTAGGTTTCCCTAGGTGCCGGCAGAGCTAGGGTTCAAAAACAAAAGGTAGTCTCTTTGCCCAAAAAGGGCACGATTTCACTGTGAAATTGAGGTGCGACCACGTTGCGTTTTGCGCTGTTTCCTGTCGCAGGCACTAGGCAGACCCAGGCAAGTGAGGTACCATTTTTTTCGGGAGACCCGGGGTAACGCTGGATGGGTGGAAATTTGTTGATCCACGCAGATTCCAGAAATTTCTACCACAGAAATGTGAGGAAAATGCGTTTTTTTTGTCAATTTCTTAGCTTTGCAAGGGATTCTGGGTAACAGAATCTGGTGGTAGGCAGTCGATTCACCCCATCCTGAATTCCCCTAGGTGTCTAGTTTTTAGAAATGTATAGGTTTGCTAGGTTTCCCTAGGTGCCGGCAGAGCTAGGGTTCAAAAACAAAAGGTAGTCTCTTTGCCCAAAAAGGGCACGATTTCACTGCGAAATTGAGGTGCGACCATGTTGCGTTTTGCGCTGTTTCCTGTCGCAGGCACTAGGCAGACCCAGGCAAGTGAGGTACCATTTTTTTCGGGAGACCCGGGGAAACGCTGGGTGGGGGGAAATTTGTTGATCCACGCAGATTCCGAACTTTCCACCACAGAAATATGAGGAAAATGGTTTTTTTTGTCAATTTCTTAGCTTTGCAAGGGATTCGGATTCTGGGTAACAGAACCTGGTGGTGGGCAGTCGAGTCACCCCATCCTAAATTCCCCTGGGTGTCTAGTTTTCAAAAATGTATAGGTTTGCTAGGTTTCCCTAGGTGCCGGCAGAGATAGGGTTCAAAAACAAAAGGTAGTCTTTTTGTCCAAAAAGGGCACGATTTCACTGCGAAATTGAGGTGCGACCACGTTGCGTTCTGCGCTGTTTCCTGTCGCAGGCACTAGGCAGACCCAGGCAAGTGAGGTACCATTTTTTTCGGGAGACCCGGGAAACGCTGAGTGGGTGGAAATTTGTTGATCCATGCAGATTCCAGAAATTTCCACCACGGAAATGTGAGTTAAATGCGTTTTATTTGTCAATTTCTTAGCTTTGCAAGGGATTCTGGGTAACAGAACCTGGTGGTGGGCAGTGGAGTCACCCCATCCTGAATTCCCCTGGGTGTCTAGTTTTCAAAAATGTATAGGTTTGCTAGGTTTCCCTAGGTGCCGGCAGAGCTAGGGTTCAAGAACAAAAGGTAGTCTCTTTGCCCAAAAAGGGCACGATTGCACTGTGAAATTGAGGTGCGACCACGTTGCGTTTTGCGCTGTTTCCTGTCGCAGGCACTAGGCAGACCCAGGCAAGTGAGGTACCATTTTTTTCGGGAGACCCGGGGTAACGCTGGGTGGGTGGACATTTGTTGATCCACGCAGATTCCAGAAATTTCTACCACAGAAATGTGAGGAAAATGCGTTTTTTTTGTCAATTTCTTAGCTTTGCAAGGGATTCTGGGTAACAGAATCTGGTGGTAGGCAGTCGATTCACCCCATCCTGAATTCCCCTGGGTGTCTAGTTTTTAGAAATGTATAGGTTTGCTAGGTTTCCCTAGGTGCCGGCAGAGCTAGGGTTCAAAAACAAAAGGTAGTCTCTTTGCCCAAAAAGGGCACGATTTCACTGCGAAATTGAGGTGCGACCATGTTGCGTTTTGCGCTGTTTCCTGTCGCAGGCACTAGGCAGACCCAGGCAAGTGAGGTACCATTTTTTTCGGGAGACCCGGGAAACGCTGAGTGGGTGGAAATTTGTTGATCCATGCAGATTCCAGAAATTTCCACCACGGAAATGTGAGGAAAATGTGTTTTATTTGTCAATTTCTTAGCTTTGCAAGGGATTCTGGGTAACAGAACCTGGTGGTGGGCAGTGGAGTCACCCCATCCTGAATTCCCCTGGGTGTCTAGTTTTCAAAAATGTATAGGTTTGCTAGGTTTCCCTAGGTGCCGGCAGAGCTAGGGTTCAAAAACAAAAGGTAGTCTCTTTGCCCAAAAAGGGCACGATTTCACTGTGAAATTGAGGTGCGACCACGTTGCGTTTTGCGCTGTTTCCTGTCGCAGGCACTAGGCAGACCCAGGCAAGTGAGGTACCATTTTTTTCGGGAGACCCGGGGTAACGCTGGGTGGGTGGAAATTTGTTGATCCACGCAGATTCCAGAAATTTCTACCACAGAAATGTGAGGAAAATGTGTTTTTTTTGTCAATTTCTTAGCTTTGCAAGGGATTCTGGGTAACAGAATCTGGTGGTAGGCAGTCGATTCACCCCATCCTGAATTCCCCTAGGTTTCTAGTTTTTAGAAATGTATAGGTTTGCTAGGTTTCCCTAGGTGCCGGCAGAGCTAGGGTTCAAAAACAAAAGGTAGTCTCTTTGCCCAAAAAGGGCACGATTTCACTGCGAAATTGAGGTGCGACCATGTTGCGTTTTGCGCTGTTTCCTGTCGCAGGCACTAGGCAGACCCAGGCAAGTGAGGTACCATTTTTTTGGGGAGACCCGGGAAACGCTGAGTGGGTGGAAATTTGTTGATCCATGCAGATTCCAGAAATTTCCACCACGGAAATGTGAGGAAAATGCGTTTTATTTGTCAATTTCTTAGCTTTGCAAGGGATTCTGGGTAACAGAACCTGGTGGTGGGCAGTGGAGTCACCCCATCCTGAATTCCCCTGGGTGTCTAGTTTTCAAAAATGTATAGGTTTGCTAGGTTTCCCTAGGTGCCGGCAGAGCTAGGGTTCAAAAACAAAAGGTAGTCTCTTTGCCCAAAAAGGGCACGATTTCACTGTGAAATTGAGGTGCGACCACGTTGCGTTTTGTGCTGTTTCCTGTCGCAGGCACTAGGCAGACCCAGGCAAGTGAGGTACCATTTTTTTCGGGAGACCCGGGGTAACGCTGGGTGGGTGGAAATTTGTTGATCCACGCAGATTCCAGAACTTTCCACCACAGAAATGTGAGGAAAATGCGTTTTTTTTTCAATTTCGCTTTGCAAGGGATTCTGGGTAACAGAACCTGGTGGTAGGCAGTCGAGTCACCCCATCCTGAATTCCCCTGGGTGTCTAGTTTTCAAAAATTTATAGGTTTGCTAGGTTTCCCTAGGTGCTGGCAGAGCTAGGGTTCAAAAACAAAAGGTAGTCTTTTTGTCCAAAAAGGGCACGATTTCACTGCGACATTGAGGTGCGACCACGTTGCATTTTGGCTGTCTCCTGTCGCAGGCACTAGGCAGACCCAGGCAAGTGAGGTACCATTTTTTTCGGGAGACGCGGGGGAACGCTGAGTGGGTGGAAATTTGTTGATCCCCGCAGATTCCAGAAATTTCCACCTCAGAAATGTGAGGAAAATGCGTTTTATTTGTCAAGTTCTTAGCTTTGCAAGGGATTCTGGGTAACAGAACCTGGTGGTAGGCAGTCGAGTCACCCCATCCTGAATTCCCCTGGGTGTCTAGTTTTCAAAAATGTATAGGTTTGCTAGGTTTCCCTAGGTGCCAGCAGAGCTAGGGTTCAAAAACAAAAGGTAGTCTCTTTGCCCAAAAAGGGCACAATTTCACTGTGAAATTGAGGTGCGACCACGTTGCGTTTTGCGCTGTTTCCTGTCGCAGGCACTAGTCAGACCCAGGCAAGTGAGGTACCATTTTTTTCGGGAGACCCGGGGGAACGCCGAGTGGGTGGAACTTTGTTGATCCACGCAGATTCCAGAACTTTCCACCACAGAAATATGAGGAAAATGCGTTTTTTTGTCAATTTCTTAGTTTTGCAAGGGATTCTGGATAACAGAACCTGGTGGTAGGCAGTCGAGTCACCCCATCCTGAATTTCCCTGGGTGTCTAGTTTTTAAAAATGTATAGGTTTGCTAGGTTTCCCTAGGTGCCGGGAGAGCTAGGGTTCAAAAACAAAAGGTAGTCTTTTTGTCAAAAAAGGGCACGATTTCACTGCGAAATTGAGGTGCGACCACGTTCCGTTTTGCGCTGTTTCCTGTCGCAGGCACTAGGCAGACCCAGGCAAGTGAGGTACCATTTTTTTCGGGAGACCCAGGGGACCGCTGGGTGGGTGGAAATTTGTTGATCCACGCAGACTCCAGAACTTTCCACCACAGAAATGTGAGGAAAATGTGTTGTTTTTGTCAATTTTGTAGCTTTGCAAGGGATTCTGGGTAACAGAACCTGGTGGTAGGCAGTCGATTCACCCCATCCTGAATTCCCCTGGGTGTCTAGTTTTCAAAAATGTATAGGTTTGCTAGGTTTCCCTAGGTGCCGGCAGAGCTAGGGTTAAAAAACAAAAGGTAGTCTTTTTGTCCAAAAAGGGCACGATTTCACTGCGAAATTGAGCTGCAACCACGTTGCGTTTTGCGCTGTTTCCTGTCGTAGGCACTAGGCAGACCCAGGCAAGTGAGGTAGCATTTTTTTGGGAGACCCGGGGAAACGCTGGGTGGGGGGAAATTTGTTGATCCACGCAGATTCCGAACTTTCCACCACAGAAATATGAGGAAAATGGTTTTTTTTGTCAATTTCTTAGCTTTGCAAGGGATTCGGATTCTGGGTAACAGAACCTGGTGGTGGGCAGTCGAGTCACCCCATCCTAAATTCCCCTGGGTGTCTAGTTTTCAAAAATGTATAGGTTTGCTAGGTTTCCCTAGGTGCCGGCAGAGATAGGGTTCAAAAATCAAAGGTAGTCTTTTTGTCCAAAAAGGGCACGATTTCACTGCGAAATTGAGGTGCGCCCACATTGCGTACTGCGCTGTTTCCTGTCGCAGGCACTAGGCAGACCCAGGCAAGTGAGGTACCATTTTTTTCGGGAGACCCGGGAAACGCTGAGTGGGTGGAAATTTGTTGATCCATGCAGATTCCAGAAATTTCCACCACGGAAATGTGAGGAAAATGCGTTTTATTTGTCAATTTCTTAGCTTTGCAAGGGATTCTGGGTAACAGAACCTGGTGGTGGGCAGTGGAGTCACCCCATCCTGAATTCCCCTGGGTGTCTAGTTTTCAAAAATGTATAGGTTTGCTAGGTTTCCCTAGGTGCCGGCAGAGCTAGGGTTCAAAAACAAAAGGTAGTCTCTTTGCCCAAAAAGGGCACGATTTCACTGTGAAATTGAGGTGCGACCATGTTGCGTTTTGCGCTGTTTCCTGTCGCAGGCACTAGGCAGACCCAGGCAAGTGAGGTACCATTTTTTTCGGGAGACCCGGGGTAACGCTGGGTGGGTGGAAATTTGTTGATCCACGCAGATTCCAGAAATTTCTACCACAGAAATGTGAGGAAAATGCGTTTTTTTTGTCAATTTCTTAGCTTTGCAAGGGATTCTGGGTAACAGAATCTGGTGGTAGGCAGTCGATTCACCCCATCCTGAATTCCCCTGGGTGTCTAGTTTTTAGAAATGTATAGGTTTGCTAGGTTTCCCTAGGTGCCGGCAGAGCTAGGGTTCAAAAACAAAAGGTAGTCTCTTTGCCCAAAAAGGGCACGATTTCACTGCGAAATTGAGGTGCGACCATGTTGCGTTTTGCGCTGTTTCCTGTCGCAGGCACTAGGCAGACCCAGGCAAGTGAGGTACCATTTTTTTCGGGAGACCCGGGAAACGCTGAGTGGGTGGAAATTTGTTGATCCATGCAGATTCCAGAAATTTCCACCACGGAAATGTGAGGAAAATGCGTTTTATTTGTCAATTTCTTAGCTTTGCATGGGATTCTGGGTAACAGAACCTGGTGGTGGGCAGTGGAGTCACCCCATCCTGAATTCCCCTGGGTGTCTAGTTTTCAAAAATGTATAGGTTTGCTAGGATTCCCTAGGTGCCGGCAGAGCTAGGGTTCAAAAACAAAAGGTAGTCTCTTTGCCCAAAAAGGGCACGATTTCACTGTGAAATTGAGGTGCGACCATGTTGCGTTTTGCGCTGTTTCCTGTCGCAGGCACTAGGCAGACCCAGGCAAGTGAGGTACCATTTTTTTCGGGAGACCCGGGGTAACGCTGGGTGGGTGGAAATTTGTTGATCCACGCAGATTCCAGAAATTTCTACCACAGAAATGTGAGGAAAATGCGTTTTTTTTGTCAATTTCTTAGCTTTGCAAGGGATTCTGGGTAACAGAATCTGGTGGTAGGCAGTCGATTCACCCCATCCTGAATTCCCCTGGGTGTCTAGTTTTTAGAAATGTATAGGTTTGCTAGGTTTCCCTAGGTGCCGGCAGAGCTAGGGTTCAAAAACAAAAGGTAGTCTCTTTGCCCAAAAAGGGCACGATTTCACTGCGAAATTGAGGTGCGACCATGTTGCGTTTTGCGCTGTTTCCTGTCGCAGGCACTAGGCAGACCCAGGCAAGTGAGGTACCATTTTTTTCGGGAGACCCGGGAAACGCTGAGTGGGTGGAAATTTGTTGATCCATGCAGATTCCAGAAATTTCCACCACGGAAATGTGAGGAAAATGCGTTTTATTTGTCAATTTCTTAGCTTTGCATGGGATTCTGGGTAACAGAACCTGGTGGTGGGCAGTGGAGTCACCCCATCCTGAATTCCCCTGGGTGTCTAGTTTTCAAAAATGTATAGGTTTGCTAGGATTCCCTAGGTGCCGGCAGAGCTAGGGTTCAAAAACAAAAGGTAGTCTCTTTGCCCAAAAAGGGCACGATTTCACTGTGAAATTGAGGTGCGACCACGTTGCGTTTTGCGCTGTTTCCTGTCGCAGGCACTAGGCAGACCCAGGCAAGTGAGGTACCATTTTTTTCGGGAGACCCGGGGTAACGCTGGGTGGGTGGAAATTTGTTGATCCACGCAGATTCCAGAAATTTCTACAACAGAAATGTGAGGAAAATGCGTTTTTTTTGTCAATTTCTTAGCTTTGCAAGGGATTCTGGGTAACAGAATCTGGTGGTAGGCAGTCGATTCACCCCATCCTGAATTCCCCTAGGTGTCTAGTTTTTAGAAATGTATAGGTTTGCTAGGTTTCCCTAGGTGCCGGCAGAGCTAGGGTTCAAAAACAAAAGGTAGTCTCTTTGCCCAAAAAGGGCACAATTTCACTGCGAAATTGAGGTGCGACCATGTTGCGTTTTGCGCTGTTTCCTGTCGCAGGCACTAGGCAGACCCAGGCAAGTGAGGTACCATTTTTTTCGGGAGACCCGGGAAACGCTGAGTGGGTGGAAATTTGTTGATCCATGCAGATTCCAGAAATTTCCACCACGGAAATGTGAGGAAAATGCGTTTTATTTGTCAATTTCTTAGCTTTGCAAGGGATTCTGGGTAACAGAACCTGGTGGTGGGCAGTGGAGTCACCCCATCCTGAATTCCCCTGGGTGTCTAGTTTTCAAAAATGTATAGGTTTGCTTGGTTTCCCTAGGTGCCGGCAGAGCTAGGATTCAAAAACAAAAGGTAGTCTCTTTGCCCAAAAAGGGCACGATTTCACTGTGAAATTGAGGTGCGACCACGTTGCGTTTTGTGCTGTTTCCTGTCGCAGGCACTAGGCAGACCCAGGCAAGTGAGGTACCATTTTTTTCGGGAGACCCGGGGTAACGCTGGGTGGGTGGAAATTTGTTGATCCACGCAGATTCCAGAACTTTCCACCACAGAAATGTGAGGAAAATGCGTTTTTTTTGTCAATTTCTTAGCTTTGCAAGGGATTCTGGGTAACAGAATCTGGTGGTAGGCAGTCGATTCACCCCATCCTGAATTCCCCTGGGTGTCTAGTTTTTAGAAATGTATAGGTTTGCTAGGTTTCCCTAGGTGCCGGCAGAGCTAGGGTTCAAAAACAAAAGGTAGTCTCTTTGCCCAAAAAGGGCACGATTTCACTGCGAAATTGAGGTGCGACCATGTTGCGTTTTGCGCTGTTTCCTGTCGCAGGCACTAGGCAGACCCAGGCAAGTGAGGTACCATTTTTTTCGGGAGACCCGGGAAACGCTGAGTGGGTGGAAATTTGTTGATCCATGCAGATTCCAGAAATTTCCACCACGGAAATGTGAGGAAAATGCGTTTTATTTGTCAATTTCTTAGCTTTGCATGGGATTCTGGGTAACAGAACCTGGTGGTGGGCAGTGGAGTCACCCCATCCTGAATTCCCCTGGGTGTCTAGTTTTCAAAAATGTATAGGTTTGCTAGGATTCCCTAGGTGCCGGCAGAGCTAGGGTTCAAAAACAAAAGGTAGTCTCTTTGCCCAAAAAGGGCACGATTTCACTGTGAAATTGAGGTGCGACCATGTTGCGTTTTGCGCTGTTTCCTGTCGCAGGCACTAGGCAGACCCAGGCAAGTGAGGTACCATTTTTTTCGGGAGACCCGGGGTAACGCTGGGTGGGTGGAAATTTGTTGATCCACGCAGATTCCAGAAATTTCTACCACAGAAATGTGAGGAAAATGCGTTTTTTTGTCAATTTCTTAGCTTTGCAAGGGATTCTGGGTAACAGAATCTGGTGGTAGGCAGTCGATTCACCCCATCCTGAATTCCCCTGGGTGTCTAGTTTTTAGAAATGTATAGGTTTGCTAGGTTTCCCTAGGTGCCGGCAGAGCTAGGGTTCAAAAACAAAAGGTAGTCTCTTTGCCCAAAAAGGGCACGATTTCACTGCGAAATTGAGGTGCGACCATGTTGCGTTTTGCGCTGTTTCCTGTCGCAGGCACTAGGCAGACCCAGGCAAGTGAGGTACCATTTTTTTCGGGAGACCCGGGAAACGCTGAGTGGGTGGAAATTTGTTGATCCATGCAGATTCCAGAAATTTCCACCACGGAAATGTGAGGAAAATGCGTTTTATTTGTCAATTTCTTAGCTTTGCATGGGATTCTGGGTAACAGAACCTGGTGGTGGGCAGTGGAGTCACCCCATCCTGAATTCCCCTGGGTGTCTAGTTTTCAAAAATGTATAGGTTTGCTAGGATTCCCTAGGTGCCGGCAGAGCTAGGGTTCAAAAACAAAAGGTAGTCTCTTTGCCCAAAAAGGGCACGATTTCACTGTGAAATTGAGGTGCGACCACGCTGCGTTTTGCGCTGTTTCCTGTCGCAGGCACTAGGCAGACCCAGGCAAGTGAGGTACCATTTTTTTCGGGAGACCCGGGGTAACGCTGGGTGGGTGGAAATTTGTTGATCCACGCAGATTCCAGAAATTTCTACAACAGAAATGTGAGGAAAATGCGTTTTTTTTTGTCAATTTCTTAGCTTTGCAAGGGATTCTGGGTAACAGAATCTGGTGGTAGGCAGTCGATTCACCCCATCCTGAATTCCCCTAGGTGTCTAGTTTTTAGAAATGTATAGGTTTGCTAGGTTTCCCTAGGTGCCGGCAGAGCTAGGGTTCAAAAACAAAAGGTAGTCTCTTTGCCCAAAAAGGGCACAATTTCACTGCGAAATTGAGGTGCGACCATGTTGCGTTTTGCGCTGTTTCCTGCCGCAGGCACTAGGCAGACCCAGGCAAGTGAGGTACCATTTTTTTCGGGAGACCCGGGAAACGCTGAGTGGGTGGAAATTTGTTGATCCATGCAGATTCCAGAAATTTCCACCACGGAAATGTGAGGAAAATGCGTTTTATTTGTCAATTTCTTAGCTTTGCAAGGGATTCTGGGTAACAGAACCTGGTGGTGGGCAGTGGAGTCACCCCATCCTGAATTCCCCTGGGTGTCTAGTTTTCAAAAATGTATAGGTTTGCTTGGTTTCCCTAGGTGCCGGCAGAGCTAGGATTCAAAAACAAAAGGTAGTCTCTTTGCCCAAAAAGGGCACGATTTCACTGTGAAATTGAGGTGCGACCACGTTGCGTTTTGTGCTGTTTCCTGTCGCAGGCACTAGGCAGACCCAGGCAAGTGAGGTACCATTTTTTTCGGGAGACCCGGGGTAACGCTGGGTGCGTGGAAATTTGTTGATCCACGCAGATTCCAGAACTTTCCACCACAGAAATATGAGGAAAATGCGTTTTTTTGTCAATTTCTTAATTTTGCAAGGGATTCTGGGTAACATAACCTGGTGGTAGGCAGTCGAGTCACCCCATCCTGAATTTCCCTGGGTGTCTAGTTTTTAAAAATGTATAGGTTTGCTAGGTTTCCCTAGGTGCCGGGAGAGCTAGGGTTAAAAAACAAAAGGTAGTCTTTTTGTCCAAAAAGGGCACGATTTCACTGCGAAATTGAGCTGCAACCACGTTGCCTTTTGCTCTGTTTCCTGTCGTAGGCACTAGGCAGACCCAGGCAAGTGAGGTAGCATTTTTTTGGGAGACCCGGGGAAACGCTGGGTGGGTGGAAATTTGTTGATCCACGCAGATTCCGAACTTTCCACCACAGAAATATGAGGAAAATGGGTTTTTTTGTCAATTTCTTAGCTTTGCAAGGGATTTGGATTCTGGGTAACAGAACCTGGTGGTGGGCAGTCGAGTCACCCCATCCTAAATTCCCCTGGGTGTCTAGTTTTAAAAAATGTATAGGTTTGCTAGGTTTCCCTAGGTGCCGGCAGAGATAGGGTTCAAAAACAAAAGGTAGTCTTTTTGTCCAAAAAGGGCACGATTTCACTGCGAAATTGAGGTGCGACCACGTTGCGTTCTGCGCTGTTTCCTGTCGCAGGCACTAGGCAGACCCAGGCAAGTGAGGTACCATTTTTTTCGGTAGACCCGGGGGAACGCCGAGTGGGTGGAAATTTGATGATCCACGCAGATTCCAGAAATTTCTACCACAGAAATGTGAGGAAAATGCGTTTTTTTTGTCAATTTCTTAGCTTTGCAAGGGATTCTGGGTAACAGAATCTGGTGGTAGGCAGTCGATTCACCCCATCCTGAATTCCCCTGGGTGTCTAGTTTTTAGAAATGTATAGGTTTGCTAGGTTTCCCTAGGTGCCGGCAGAGCTAGGGTTCAAAAACAAAAGGTAGTCTCTTTGCCCAAAAAGGGCACGATTTCACTGCGAAATTGAGGTGCGACCATGTTGCGTTTTGCGCTGTTTCCTGTCGCAGGCACTAGGCAGACCCAGGCAAGTGAGGTACCATTTTTTTCGGGAGACCCGGGGTAACGCTGGGTGGGTGGAAATTTGTTGATCCACGCAGATTTCAGAACTTTCCACCACAGAAATATGAGGAAAATGCATTTGTTTTGTCAATTTCTTAGATTTGCAAGGGATTCTGGGTAACAGAACCTGGTGGTAGGCAGTCGAGTCACCCCATCCTGAATTCCCGTGGGTGTCTAGTTTTCAAAAATGTATAGGTTTGCTAGGTTTCCCTAGGTGCCGGCAGAGCTAGGGTTCAAAAACAAAAGGTAGTCTTTTTGTCCAAAAAGGGCACGATTTCACTGCGAAATTGAGCTGCAACCACGTTGCGTTTTGCGCTGTTTCCTGTCGTAGGCACTAGGCAGACCCAGGCAAGTGAGGTAGCATTTTTTTGGGAGACCCGGGGAAACGCTGGGTGGGGGGAAATTTGTTGATCCACGCAGATTCCGAACTTTCCACCACAGAAATATGAGGAAAATGGTTTTTTTTGTCAATTTCTTAGCTTTGCAAGGGATTCGGATTCTGGGTAACAGAACCTGGTGGTGGGCAGTCGAGTTACCCCATCCTAAATTCCCCTGGGTGTCTAGTTTTCAAAAATGTATAGGTTTGCTAGGTTTCCCTAGGTGCCGGCAGAGATAGGGTTCAAAAACAAAAGGTAGTCTTTTTGTCCAAAAAGGGCACGACTTCACTGTGAAATTGAGGTGCGCCCACGTTGCGTTCTGCGCTGTTTCCTGTCGCAGGCACTAGGCAGACCCAGGCAAGTGAGGTACCATTTTTTTCGGGAGACCCGGGAAACGCTGAGTGGGTGGAAATTTGTTGATCCATGCAGATTCCAGAAATTTCCACCACGGAAATGTGAGGAAAATGCGTTTTATTTGTCAATTTCTTAGCTTTGCAAGGGATTCTGGGTAACAGAACCTGGTGGTGGGCAGTGGAGTCACCCCATCCTGAATTCCCCTGGGTGTCTAGTTTTCAAAAATGTATAGGTTTGCTAGGTTTCCCTAGGTGCCGGCAGAGCTAGGGTTCAAAAACAAAAGGTAGTCTCTTTGCCCAAAAAGGGCACGATTTCACTGTGAAATTGAGGTGCGACCACGTTGCATTTTGCGCTGTTTCCTGTCGCAGGCACTAGGCAGACCCAGGCAAGTGAGGTACCATTTTTTTCGGGAGACCCGGGGTAACGCTGGGTGGGTGGAAATTTGTTGATCCACGCAGATTCCAGAAATTTCTACCACAGAAATGTGAGGAAAATGCGTTTTTTTTGTCAATTTCTTAGCTTTGCAAGGGATTCTGGGTAACAGAATCTGGTGGTAGGCAGTCGATTCACCCCATCCTAAATTCCCCTGGGTGTCTAGTTTTCAAAAATGTATAGGTTTGCTAGGTTTCCCTAGGTGCCGGCAGAGCTAGGGTTCATAAACAAATGGTAGTCTCTTTGCCCAAAAAGGGCACGATTTCACTGCGAAATTGAGGTGCGACCATGTTGCGTTTTGCGCTGTTTCCTGTCGCAGGCACTAGGCAGACCCAGGCAAGTGAGGTACCATTTTTTTCGGGAGACCCGGGAAACGCTGAGTGGGTGGAAATTTGTTGATCCATGCAGATTCCAGAAATTTCCACCACGGAAATGTGAGGAAAATGCGTTTTATTTGTCAATTTCTTAGCTTTGCAAGGGATTCTGGGTAACAGAACCTGGTGGTGGGCAATGGAGTCACCCCATCCTGAATTCCCCTGGGTGTCTAGTTTTCAAAAATGTATAGGTTTGCTAGGTTTCCCTAGGTGCCGGCAGAGCTAGGGTTTAAAAACAAAAGGTAGTCTCTTTGCCCAAAAAGGGCACGATTTCACTGTGAAATTGAGGTGCGACCACGTTGCGTTTTGCGCTGTTTCCTGTCGCAGGCACTAGGCAGACCCAGGCAAGTGAGGTACCATTTTTTTCGGGAGACCCGGGGTAACGCTGGGTGGGTGGAAATTTGTTGATCCACGCAGATTCCAGAAATTTCTACCACAGAAATGTGAGGAAAATGCGTTTTTTTTGTCAATTTCTTAGCTTTGCAAGGGATTCTGGGTAACAGAATCTGGTGGTAGGCAGTCGATTCACCCCATCCTGAATTCCCCTAGGTGTCTAGTTTTTAGAAATGTATAGGTTTGCTAGGTTTCCCTAGGTGCCGGCAGAGCTAGGGTTCAAAAACAAAAGGTAGTCTCTTTGCCCAAAAAGGGCACGATTTCACTGCGAAATTGAGGTGCGACCATGTTGCGTTTTGCGCTGTTTCCTGTCGCAGGCACTAGGCAGACCCAGGCAAGTGAGGTACCATTTTTTTCGGGAGACCCGGGAAACGCTGAGTGGGTGGAAATTTGTTGATCCATGCAGATTCCAGAAATTTCCACCACGGAAATGTGAGGAAAATGCGTTTTATTTGTCAATTTCTTAGCTTTGCAAGGGATTCTGGGTAACAGAATCTGGTGGTAGGCAGTCGATTCACCCCATCCTGAATTCCCCTGGGTGTCTAGTTTTTAGAAATGTATAGGTTTGCTAGGTTTCCCTAGGTGCTGGCAGAGCTAGGGTTCAAAAACAAAAGGTAGTCTCTTTGCCCAAAAAGGGCACGATTTCACTGCGAAATTGAGGTGCGACCATGTTGCGTTTTGCGCTGTTTCCTGTCGCAGGCACTAGGCAGACCCAGGCAAGTGAGGTACCATTCTTTTTGGGAGACCCGGGGTAACGCTGGGTGGGTGGAAATTTGTTGATCCACGCAGATTTCAGAACTTTCCACCACAGAAATATGAGGAAAATGCATTTGTTTTGTCAATTTCTTAGATTTGCAAGGGATTCTGGGTAACAGAACCTGGTGGTAGGCAGTCGAGTCACCCCATCCTGAATTCCCGTGGGTGTCTAGTTTTCAAAAATGTATAGGTTTGCTAGGTTTCCCTAGGTGCCGGCAGAGCTAGGGTTCAAAAACAAAAGGTAGTCTTTTTGTCCAAAAAGGGCATTATTTCACTGCGAAATTGAGGTGCGACCACGTTGCGTTTTGCGCTGTTTCCTGTCACAGGCACTAGGCAAACCCAGGCAAGTGAGGTACCATTTTTTTCGGGAGACCCAGGGGAATGCTGGGTGGGTGGAAATTTGTTGATCCACGCAGACTCCAGAACTTTCCACCACAGAAATGTGAGGAAAATGTGTTGTTTTTGTCAATTTTGAAGCTTTGCAAGGGATTCTGGGTAACAGAACCTGGAGGTAGGCAGTCGAGTCACCCCATCCTGAATTCCCTTGGGTGTCTAGTTTTCAAAAATGTATAGGTTTGCTAGGTTTCCATAGGTGCCGGCAGAGCTAGGGTTCAAAAACAAAAGGTAGTCTTTTTGTCCAAAAAGGGCACGATTTAACTGCGAAATTGAGGTGCGACCACGTTGCGTTTTGCGCTGTTTCCTGTCGCAGGCACTAGGCAGACCCAGGCAAGTGAGGTACCATTTTTTTCGGGAGACCCGGGGGAACGCTGGGTGGGTGGAAATCTGTTGATCCACGCAGATTCCAGAACTTTCCACCACAGAAATGTGAGGAAAATGCGTTTTTTTGTCAATTTTGTAGCTTTGCAAGGGATTCTGGGTAACAGAAGCTGGTGGTAGGCAGTCGAGTCACCCCATCCTGAATTCCCCTGGGTATCTAGTTTTCAAAAATGGATAGGTTTGCTAGGTTTCCCTAGGTGCCGGCAGAGCTAGGGTTCTAAAACAAAAGGTAGTCTTTTTGTCCAAAAAGGGCACGATTTCACTGCGAAATTGAGGTGCGACCACGTTGCGTTTTGCGCTGTTTCCTGTCGTAGGCACTAGGCAGACCCAGGCAAGTGAGGTACCATTTTTTTCAGGAGACCCGGGGAAACGCTGGGTGAGTAGAAATTTGTTGATCCACGCAGATTCCAGAACTTTCCACCACAGAAATGTGAGGAAAATGCGTTTTTTTTTTCAATTTCGCTTTGCAAGGGATTCTGGGTAACAGAACCTGATGGTAGGCAGTCGAGTCACCCCATCCTGAATTCCCCTGGGTGTCTAGTTTTCAAAAATTTATAGGTTTGCTAGGTTTCCCTAGGTGCTGGCAGAGCTAGGGTTCAAAAACAAAAGGTAGTCTTTTTGTCCAAAAAGGGCACGATTTCACTGCGACATTGAGGTGCGACCACGTTGAATTTTGGCTGTCTCCTGTCGCAGGCACTAGGCAGACCCAGGCAAGTGAGGTACCATTTTTTTCGGGAGACGCGGGGGAACGCTGAGTGGGTGGAAATTTGTTGATCCCCGCAGATTCCAGAAATTTCCACCTCAGAAATGTGAGGAAAATGCGTTTTATTTGTCAAGTTCTTAGCTTTGCAAGGGATTATGGGTAACAGAACCTTGTGGTAGGCAGTCGAGTCACCCCATCCTGAATTCCCCTGGGTGTCTAGTTTTCAAAAATGTATAGGTTTGCTAGGTTTCCCTAGGTGCCAGCAGAGCTAGGGTTCAAAAACAAAAGGTAGTCTCTTTGCCCAAAAAGGGCACAATTTCACTGTGAAATTGATGTGCGACCACGTTGCGTTTTGCGCTGTTTCCTGTCGCAAGCACTAGGCAGACCCAGGCAAGTGAGGTACCATTTTTTTCGGGAGACCCGGGGGAACGCCAAGTGGGTGGAAATTTGTTGATCCACGCAGATTCCAGAAATTTCTACCACAGAAATGTGAGGAAAGTGCGTTTTTTTTGTCAATTTCTTAGTTTTGCAAGGGATTCTGGGTAACAGAATCTGGTGGTAGGCAGTCGATTCACCCCATCCTGAATTCCCCTGGGTGTCTAGTTTTTAGAAATGTATAGGTTTCTAGGTTTCCCTAGGTGCCGGCAGAGCTAGGGTTCAAAAACAAAAAGTAGTCTCTTTGCCCAAAAAGGGCACGATTTCACTGCGAAATTGAGGTGCGACCATGTTGCGTTTTACGCTGTTTCCTGTCGCAGGCACTAGGCAGACCCAGGCAAGTGAGGTACCATTTTTTTCGGGAGACCCGGGGTAACGCTGGGTTGGTGGAAATTTGTTGATCCACGCAGATTTCAGAACTTTCCACCACAGAAATATGAGGAAAATGCATTTGTTTTGTCAATTTCTTAGATTTGCAAGGGATTCTGGGTAACAGAACCTGGTGGTAGGCAGTCGAGTCACCCCATCCTGAATTCCCGTGGGTGTCTAGTTTTAAAAAATGTATAGGTTTGCTAGGTTTCCCTAGGTGCCGGCAGAGCTAGGGTTCAAAAACAAAAGGTAGTCTTTTTGTCCAAAAAGGGCATTATTTCACTGCGAAATTGAGGTGCGACCACGTTGCGTTTTGCGCTGTTTCCTGTCGCAGGCACTAGGCAAACCCAGGCAAGTGAGGTACCATTTTTTCGGGAGACCTGGGGGAATGCTGGGTGGGTGGAAATTTGTTGATCCACGCAGACTCCAGAACTTTCCACCACAGAAATGTGAGGAAAATGTGTTGTTTTTGTCAATTTTGTAGCTTTGCAAGGGATTCTGGGTAACAGAACCTGGAGGTAGGCAGTCGAGTCACCCCATCCTGAATTCCCTTGGGTGTCTAGTTTTCATAAATGTATAGGTTTGCTAGGTTTCCATAGGTGCCGGCAGAGCTAGGGTTCAAAAACAAAAGGTAGTCTTTTTGTCCAAAAAGGGCACGATTTAACTGCGAAATTGAGGTGCGACCACGTTGCGTTTTGCGCTGTTTCCTGTCGTAGGCACTAGGCAGACCCAGGCAAGTGAGGTACCATTTTTTTCGGGAGACCCGGGGGAACGCTGGGTGGGTGGAAATTTGTTGATCCACGCAGATTCCAGAACTTTCCACCACAGAAATGTGAGGAAAATGCGTTTTTTTGTCAAATTTGTAGCTTTGCAAGGGATTCTGGGTAACAGAAGCTGGTGGTAGGCAGTCGAGTCACCCCATCCTGAATTCCCCTGGGTATCTAGGTTCCAAAAATGTATAGGTTTGCTAGGTTTCCCTAGGTGCCGGCAGAGCTAGGGTTCTAAAACAAAAGGTAGTCTTTTTGTCCAAAAAGGGCACGATTTCACTGCGAAATTGAGGTGCGACCACGTTGCGTTTTGCGCTGTTTCCTGTCGTAGGCACTAGGCAGACCCAGGCAAGTGAGGTACCATTTTTTTCAGGAGACCCGGAGGAACGCTGGGTGAGTAGAAATGTGTTGATCCACGCAGATTCCAGAACTTTCCACCACAGAAATGTGAGGAAAATGCGTTTTTTTTGTCAATTTCGCTTTGCAAGGGATTCTGGGTAACAGAACATGGTGGTAGGCAGTCGAGTCACCCCATCCTGAATTCCCCTGGGTGTCTAGTTTTCAAAAATGTATAGGTTTGCTAGGTTTCCCTAGGTGCCGGCAGAGCTAGGGTTCAAAAACAAAAGGTAGTCTTTTTGTCCAAAAAGGGCACGATTTCACTGCGACATTGAGGTGCGACCACGTTGCATTTTGGCTGTCTCCTGTCGCAGGCACTAGGCAGACCCAGGCAAGTGAGGTACCATTTTTTTCGGGAGACGCGGGGGAACGCTGAGTGGGTGGAAATTTGTTGATCCCCGCAGATTCCAGAAATTTCCACCTCAGAAATGTGAGGAAAATGCGTTTTATTTGTCAAGTTCTTAGCTTTGCAAGGGATTCTGGGTAACAGAACCTGGTGGTAGGCAGTCGAGTCACCCCATCCTGAATTCCCCTGGGTGTCTAGTTTTCAAAAATGTATAGGTTTGCTAGGTTTCCCTAGGTGCCAGCAGAGCTAGGGTTCAAAAACAAAAGGTAGTCTCTTTGCCCAAAAAGGGCACAATTTCACTGTGAAATTGAGGTGCGACCACGTTGCGTTTTGCGCTGTTTCCTGTCGCAGGCACTAGGCAGACCCAGGCAAGTGAGGTACCATTTTTTTCAGGAGACCCGGGGTAACGCTGGGTGGGTGGAAATTTGTTGATCCACGCAGATTCCAGAACTTTCCACCACAGAAATATGAGGAAAATGCATTTGTTTTGTCAATTTCTTAGATTTGCAAGGGATTCTGGGTAACAGAACCTGATGGTAGGCATTCGAGTCACCACATCCTGAATTCCCGTGGGTGTCTAGTTTTCAAAAATGTATAGGTTTGCTAGGTTTCCCTAGGTGCCGGCAGAGCTAGAGTTCAAAAACAAAAGGTAGTCCTTTTGTCCAAAAAGGGCACGATTTCACTGCGAAATTGAGGTGCGACCATGTTGCGTTTTGCGCTGTTTCCTGTCGCAGGCACTAGGCAGACCCTGGCAAGTGAGGTACCATTTGTTTCGAGAGACCCGGGGGAACACGGGTGGGTGGAAATTTGTTGATCCACGCAGACTCCAGAACTTTCCACCACAGAAATATGAGGAAAATGCATTTTTTTGTCAATTTCTTAGTTTTGCAAGGGATTCTGGGTAACAGAACCTGGTGGTAGGCAGTCGAGTCACCCCATCCTGAATTTCCCTGGGTGTCTAGTTTTAAAAAATGTATAGGTTTGCTAGGTTTCCCTAGGTGCCGGCAGAGCTAGGGTTCAAAAACAAAAGGTAGTCTTTTCGGTCAAAAAGGGCACGATTTCACTGCGAAATTGAGATGCAACTACGTTGCGTTTTGCGCTGTTTCCTGTCGTAGGCACTAGGCAGACCCAGGCAAGTGAGGTAGCATTTTTTTGGGAGACCCGAGGGAACGCTGGGTGGGTGGAAATTTGTTGATCCACGCAGATTCCGAACTTTCCACCACAGAAATATGAGGAAAATGGTTTTTTTTGTCAATTTCTTAGCTTTGCAAGGGATTCGGATTCTGGGTAACAGAACCTGGTGGTGGGCAGTCGAGTCACCCCATCCTGAATTCCCGTGGGTGTCTAGTTTTCAAAAATGTATAGGTTTGCTAGGTTTCCTTAGGTGCCGGCAGAGCTAGGGTTAAAAAAAAAAAAGGTAGTCTTTTTGTCCAAAAAGGGCACGATTTCACTGCGAAATTGAGGTGCGACCACGTTGTGTTTTGCGCTGTTTCCTGTCGCAGGCACTAGGCAGACCCTGGCAAGTGAGGTACCATTTTTTTCGGTAGACCCGGGGGAACGCTGGGTGGGGGGAAATTTGTTGATCCACGCAGACTCCAGAACTTTCCACCACAGAAATGTGAGGAAAATGTGTTGTTTTTGTCAATTTCGTAATTTTGCAAGGGATTCTGGGTAACACAACCTGGTGATAGGCAGTCGAGTCACCCCATCCTGAATTCCCTTGGGTGTCTAGTTTTCAGAAATGTATAGGTTTGCTAGGTTTCCTTAGGTGCCGGCAGAGCTAGGGTTCAAAAATAAAAGGTAGTCTTTTTGTCCAAAAAGGGCACGATTTAACTGCGAAATTGAGGTGCGACCACGTTGCGTTTTGCGCTATTTCCTGTCGCAGGCACTAGGCAGACCCAGGCAAGTGAGGTACCATTTTGTTCGGGAGACCCAGGGGAACGCTGAGTGGGTGGAATTTGTTGATCCACGCAGAATCCAGAAATTTCCACTACAGAAATGTGAGGAAAATGCGTTTTATTTATCAATTTCTTAGCTTTGCAAGGGATTCTGGGTAACAGAACCTGGTGGTAGGCAGTCGAGTCACTCCATCCCGAATTCCCCTGGGTGTCTAGTTTTCAAAAATGTATAGGTTTGCTAGGTTTCCCTAGGTGCCGGCAGAGCTAGGGTTCAAAAACAAAAGGTAGTCTTTTTGTCCAAAAAGGGCACGATTTCACTGCGAAATTGAGGCGCGACCACGTTGCGTTTTGCGCTGTTTCCTGTCGCAGGCACTAGGCAGACCCAGGCAAGTGAGGTACCATTTTTTTCGGGAGACCCGGGAAACGCTGAGTGGGTGGAAATTTGTTGATCCATGCAGATTCCAGAAATTTCCACCACGGAAATGTGAGGAAAATGCGTTTTATTTGTCAATTTCTTAGCTTTGCAAGGGATTCTGGGTAACAGAATCTGGTGGTAGGCAGTCGATTCACCCCATCCTGAATTCCCCTGGGTGTCTAGTTTTTAGAAATGTATAGGTTTGCTAGGTTTCCCTAGGTGCTGGCAGAGCTAGGGTTCAAAAACAAAAGGTAGTCTCTTTGCCCAAAAAGGGCACGATTTCACTGCGAAATTGAGGTGCGACCATGTTGCGTTTTGCGCTGTTTCCTGTCGCAGGCACTAGGCAGACCCAGGCAAGTGAGGTACCATTCTTTTTGGGAGACCCGGGGTAACGCTGGGTGGGTGGAAATTTGTTGATCCACGCAGATTTCAGAACTTTCCACCACAGAAATATGAGGAAAATGCATTTGTTTTGTCAATTTCTTAGATTTGCAAGGGATTCTGGGTAACAGAACCTGGTGGTAGGCAGTCGAGTCACCCCATCCTGAATTCCCGTGGGTGTCTAGTTTTCAAAAATGTATAGGTTTGCTAGGTTTCCCTAGGTGCCGGCAGAGCTAGGGTTCAAAAACAAAAGGTAGTCTTTTTGTCCAAAAAGGGCATTATTTCACTGCGAAATTGAGGTGCGACCACGTTGCGTTTTGCGCTGTTTCCTGTCACAGGCACTAGGCAAACCCAGGCAAGTGAGGTACCATTTTTTTCGGGAGACCCGGGGGAATGCTGGGTGGGTGGAAATTTGTTGATCCACGCAGACTCCAGAACTTTCCACCACAGAAATGTGAGGAAAATGTGTTGTTTTTGTCAATTTTGAAGCTTTGCAAGGGATTCTGGGTAACAGAACCTGGAGGTAGGCAGTCGAGTCACCCCATCCTGAATTCCCTTGGGTGTCTAGTTTTCAAAAATGTATAGGTTTGCTAGGTTTCCATAGGTGCCGGCAGAGCTAGGGTTCAAAAACAAAAGGTAGTCTTTTTGTCCAAAAAGGGCACGATTTAACTGCGAAATTGAGGTGCGACCACGTTGCGTTTTGCGCTGTTTCCTGTCGCAGGCACTAGGCAGACCCAGGCAAGTGAGGTACCATTTTTTTCGGGAGACCCGGGGGAACGCTGGGTGGGTGGAAATCTGTTGATCCACGCAGATTCCAGAACTTTCCACCACAGAAATGTGAGGAAAATGCGTTTTTTTGTCAATTTTGTAGCTTTGCAAGGGATTCTGGGTAACAGAAGCTGGTGGTAGGCAGTCGAGTCACCCCATCCTGAATTCCCCTGGGTATCTAGTTTTCAAAAATGGATAGGTTTTCTAGGTTTCCCTAGGTGCCGGCAGAGCTAGGGTTCTAAAACAAAAGGTAGTCTTTTTGTCCAAAAAGGGCACGATTTCACTGCGAAATTGAGGTGCGACCACGTTGCGTTTTGCGCTGTTTCCTGTCGTAGGCACTAGGCAGACCCAGGCAAGTGAGGTACCATTTTTTTCGGGAGACCCGGGGGAACGCTGGGTGAGTAGAAATTTGTTGATCCACGCAGATTCCAGAACTTTCCACCACAGAAATGTGAGGAAAATGCTTTTTTTTTTCAATTTCGCTTTGCAAGGGATTCTGGGTAACAGAACCTGATGGTAGGCAGTCGAGTCACCCCATCCTGAATTCCCCTGGGTGTCTAGTTTTCAAAAATTTATAGGTTTGCTAGGTTTCCCTAGGTGCTGGCAGAGCTAGGGTTCAAAAACAAAAGGTAGTCTTTTTGTCCAAAAAGGGCACGATTTCACTGCGACATTGAGGTGCGACCACGTTGCATTTTGGCTGTCTCCTGTCGCAGGCACTAGGCAGACCCAGGCAAGTGAGGTACCATTTTTTTCGGGAGACGCGGGGGAACGCTGAGTGGGTGGAAATTTGTTGATCCCCGCAGATTCCAGAAATTTCCACCTCAGAAATGTGAGGAAAATGCGTTTTATTTGTCAAGTTCTTAGCTTTGCAAGGGATTCTGGGTAACAGAACCTTGTGGTAGGCAGTCGAGTCACCCCATCCTGATTCCCCTGGGTGTCTAGTTTTCAAAAATGTATAGGTTTGCTAGGTTTCCCTAGGTGCCAGCAGAGCTAGCGTTCAAAAACAAAAGGTAGTCTCTTTGCCCAAAAAGGGCACAATTTCACTGTGAAATTGATGTGCGACCACGTTGCGTTTTGCGCTGTTTCCTGTCGCAAGCACTAGGCAGACCCAGGCAAGTGAGGTACCATTTTTTTCGGGAGACCCGGGGGAACGCCAAGTGGGTGGAAATTTGTTGATCCACGCAGATTCCAGAAATTTCTACCACAGAAATGTGAGGAAAATGCGTTTTTTTTGTCAATTTCTTAGTTTTGCAAGGGATTCTGGGTAACAGAATCTGGTGGTAGGCAGTCGATTCACCCCATCCTGAATTCCCCTGGGTGTCTAGTTTTTAGAAATGTATAGGTTTCTAGGTTTCCCTAGGTGCCGGCAGAGCTAGGGTTCAAAAACAAAAGGTAGTCTCTTTGCCCAAAAAGGGCACGATTTCACTGCGAAATTGAGGTGCGACCATGTTGCGTTTTACGCTGTTTCCTGTCGCAGGCACTAGGCAGACCCAGGCAAGTGAGGTACCATTTTTTTCGGGAGACCCGGGGTAACGCTGGGGTGGTGGAAATTTGTTGATCCACGCAGATTTCAGAACTTTCCACCACAGAAATATGAGGAAAATGCATTTGTTTTGTCAATTTCTTAGATTTGCAAGGGATTCTGGGTAACAGAACCTGGTGGTAGGCAGTCGAGTCACCCCATCCTGAATTCCCGTGGGTGTCTAGTTTTAAAAAATGTATAGGTTTGCTAGGTTTCCCTAGGTGCCGGCAGAGCTAGGGTTCAAAAACAAAAGGTAGTCTTTTTGTCCAAAAAGGGCATTATTTCACTGCGAAATTGAGGTGCGACCACGTTGCGTTTTGCGCTGTTTCCTGTCGCAGGCACTAGGCAAACCCAGGCAAGTGAGGTACCATTTTTTCGGGAGACCTGGGGGAATGCTGGGTGGGTGGAAATTTGTTGATCCACGCAGACTCCAGAACTTTCCACCACAGAAATGTGAGGAAAATGTGTTGTTTTTGTCAATTTTGTAGCTTTGCAAGGGATTCTGGGTAACAGAACCTGGAGGTAGGCAGTCGAGTCACCCCATCCTGAATTCCCTTGGGTGTCTAGTTTTCAAAAATGTATAGGTTTGCTAGGTTTCCATAGGTGCCGGCAGAGCTAGGGTTCAAAAACAAAAGGTAGTCTTTTTGTCCAAAAAGGGCACGATTTAACTGCGAAATTGAGGTGCGACCACGTTGCGTTTTGCGCTGTTTCCTGTCGCAGGCACTAGGCAGACCCAGGCAAGTGAGGTACCATTTTTTTCGGGAGACCCGGGGGAACGCTGGGTGGGTGGAAATTTGTTGATCCACGCAGATTCCAGAACTTTCCACCACAGAAATGTGAGGAAAATGCGTTTTTTTGTCAAATTTGTAGATTTGCAAGGGATTCTGGGTAACAGAAGCTGGTGGTAGGCAGTCGAGTCACCCCATCCTGAATTCCCCTGGGTATCTAGGTTCCAAAAATGTATAGGTTTGCTAGGTTTCCCTAGGTGCCGGCAGAGCTAGGGTTCTAAAACAAAAGGTAGTCTTTTTGTCCAAAAAGGGCACGATTTCACTGCGAAATTGAGGTGCGACCACGTTGCGTTTTGCGCTGTTTCCTGTCGTAGGCACTAGGCAGACCCAGGCAAGTGAGGTACCATTTTTTTCAGGAGACCCGGGGGAACGCTGGGTGAGTAGAAATGTGTTGATCCACGCAGATTCCAGAACTTTCCACCACAGAAATGTGAGGAAAATGCGTTTTTTTTGTCAATTTCGCTTTGCAAGGGATTCTGGGTAACAGAACATGGTGGTAGGCAGTCGAGTCACCCCATCCTGAATTCCCCTGGGTGTCTAGTTTTCAAAAATGTATAGGTTTGCTAGGTTTCCCTAGGTGCCGGCAGAGCTAGGGTTCAAAAACAAAAGGTAGTCTTTTTGTCCAAAAAGGGCACGATTTCACTGCGACATTGAGGTGCGACCACGTTGCATTTTGGCTGTCTCCTGTCGCAGGCACTAGGCAGACCCAGGCAAGTGAGGTACCATTTTTTTCGGGAGACGCGGGGGAACGCTGAGTGGGTGGAAATTTGTTGATCCCCGCAGATTCCAGAAATTTCCACCTCAGAAATGTGAGGAAAATGCGTTTTATTTGTCAAGTTCTTAGCTTTGCAAGGGATTCTGGGTAACAGAACCTGGTGGTAGGCAGTCGAGTCACCCCATCCTGAATTCCCCTGGGTGTCTAGTTTTCAAAAATGTATAGGTTTGCTAGGTTTCCCTAGGTGCCAGCAGAGCTAGGGTTCAAAAACAAAAGGTAGTCTCTTTGCCCAAAAAGGGCACAATTTCACTGTGAAATTGAGGTGCGACCACGTTGCGTTTTGAGCTGTTTCCTGTCGCAGGCACTAGGCAGACCCAGGCAAGTGAGGTACCATTTTTTTCAGGAGACCCGGGGTAACGCTGGGTGGGTGGAAATTTGTTGATCCACGCAGATTCCAGAACTTTCCACCACAGAAATATGAGGAAAATGCATTTGTTTTGTCAATTTCTTAGATTTGCAAGGGATTCTGGGTAACAGAACCTGATGGTAGGCATTCGAGTCACCACATCCTGAATTCCCGTGGGTGTCTAGTTTTCAAAAATGTATAGGTTTGCTAGGTTTCCCTAGGTGCCGGCAGAGCTAGAGTTCAAAAACAAAAGGTAGTCCTTTTGTCCAAAAAGGGCACGATTTCACTGCGAAATTGAGGTGCGACCATGTTGCGTTTTGCGCTGTTTCCTGTCGCAGGCACTAGGCAGACCCTGGCAAGTGAGGTACCATTTGTTTCGGGAGACCCGGGGGAACACGGGTGGGTGGAAATTTGTTGATCCACGCAGACTCCAGAACTTTCCACCACAGAAATATGAGGAAAATGCATTTTTTTGTCAATTTCTTAGTTTTGCAAGGGATTCTGGGTAACAGAACCTGGTGGTAGGCAGTCGAGTCACCCCATCCTGAATTTCCCTGGGTGTCTAGTTTTAAAAAATGTATAGGTTTGCTAGGTTTCCCTAGGTGCCGGCAGAGCTAGGGTTCAAAAACAAAAGGTAGTCTTTTCGGTCAAAAAGGGCACGATTTCACTGCAAAATTGAGATGCAACTACGTTGCGTTTTGCGCTGTTTCCTGTCGTAGGCACTAGGCAGACCCAGGCAAGTGAGGTAGCATTTTTTTGGGAGACCCGAGGGAACGCTGGGTGGGTGGAAATTTGTTGATCCACGCAGATTCCAAACTTTCCACCACAGAAATATGAGGAAAATGCGTTTTTTTGTCAATTTCTTAGCTTTGCAAGGGATTCGGATTCTGGGTAACAGAACCTGGTGGTGGGCAGTCGAGTCACCCCATCCTGAATTCCCGTGGGTGTCTAGTTTTCAAAAATGTATAGGTTTGCTAGGTTTCCTTAGGTGCCGGCAGAGCTAGGGTTAAAAAAAAAAAAAGGTAGTCTTTTTGTCCAAAAAGGGCACGATTTCACTGCGAAATTGAGGTGCGACCACGTTGTGTTTTGCGCTGTTTCCTGTCGCAGGCACTAGGCAGACCCTGGCAAGTGAGGTACCATTTTTTTCGGTAGACCCGGGGGAACGCTGGGTGGGGGGAAATTTGTTGATCCACGCAGACTCCAGAACTTTCCACCACAGAAATGTGAGGAAAATGTGTTGTTTTTGTCAATTTCGTAACTTTGCAAGGGATTCTGGGTAACACAACCTGGTGATAGGCAGTCGAGTCACCCCATCCTGAATTCCCTTGGGTGTCTAGTTTTCAGAAATGTATAGGTTTGCTAGGTTTCCTTAGGTGCCGGCAGAGCTAGGGTTCAAAAATAAAAGGTAGTCTTTTTGTCCAAAAAGGGCACGATTTAACTGCGAAATTGAGGTGCGACCACGTTGCGTTTTGCGCTATTTCCTGTCGCAGGCACTAGGCAGACCCAGGCAAGTGAGGTACCATTTTGTTCGGGAGACCCAGGGGAACGCTGAGTGGGTGGAATTTGTTGATCCACGCAGAATCCAGAAATTTCCACCACAGAAATGTGAGGAAAATGCGTTTTATTTATCAATTTCTTAGCTTTGCAAGGGATTCTGGGTAACAGAACCTGGTGGTAGGCAGTCGAGTCACTCCATCCCGAATTCCCCTGGGTGTCTAGTTTTCAAAAATGTATAGGTTTGCTAGGTTTCCCTAGGTGCCGGCAGAGCTAGGGTTCAAAAACAAAAGGTAGTCTTTTTGTCCAAAAAGGGCACGATTTCACTGCGAAATTGAGGCGCGACCACGTTGCGTTTTGCGCTGTTTCCTGTCGCAGGCACTAGGCAGACCCTGGCAAGTGAGGTACCATTTATTTCGGGAGACCCAGGGGAACGCTGGGTGGGTGGAAATTTGTTGATCCACGCAGATTCCAGAACTTTCCACCACAGAAATATGAGGAAAATGCGTTTTTTCGTCAATTTCTTAGTTTTGCAAGGGATTCTGGGTAACAGAACCTGGTGGTAGGCAGTCGAGTCACCCCATCCTGAATTTCCCTTGGTGTCTAGTTTTTAAAAATGTATAGGTTTGCTAGGTTTCCCTAGGTGCCGGGAGAGCTAGGGTTCAAAAACAAAAGGTAGTCTTTTTGTCAAAAAAGGGCACGATTTCACTGCGAAATTGAGGTGCGACCACGTTCCGTTTTGCGCTGTTTCCTGTCGCAGGCACTAGGCAGACCTAGGCAAGTGAGGTACCATTTTTTTCGGGAGACCCGGGGGAACGCTGGGTGGGTGGAAATTTGTTGATCCACTCAGACTCCAGAACTTTCCACCACAGAAATGTGAGGAAAATGTGTTGTTTTTGTCAATTTTGTGGCTTTGCAAGGGATTCTGGGTAACAGAACCTGGTGGTAGGCAGTCGATTCACCCCATCCTGAATTCCCCTGGGTGTCTAGTTTTCAAAAATGTATAGGTTTGCTAGGTTTCCCTAGGTGCCGGCAGAGCTAGGGTTAAAAAACAAAAGGTAGTCTTTTTGTCCAAAAAGGGCACGATTTCACTGCGAAATTGAGCTGCAACCACGTTGCGTTTTGCGCTGTTTCCTGTCGTAGGCACTAGGCAGACCCAGGCAAGTGAGGTAGCATTTTTTTGGGAGACCCGGGGAAACGCTGGGTGGGGGGAAATTTGTTGATCCACGCAGATTCCGAACTTTCCACCACAGAAATATGAGGAAAATGTTTTTTTTTGTCAATTTCTTAGCTTTGCAAGGGATTCGGATTCTGGGTAACAGAACCTGGTGGTGGGCAGTCGAGTCACCCCATCCTAAATTCCCCTGGGTGTCTAGTTTTCAAAAATGTATAGGTTTGCTAGGTTTCCCTAGGTGCCGGCAGAGATAGGGTTCAAAAACAAAAGGTAGTCTTTTTGTCCAAAAAGGGCACGATTTCACTGCGAAATTGAGGTGCGACCACGTTGCGTTCTGCGCTGTTTCCTGTCTCAGGCACTAGGCAGACCCAGGCAAGTGAGGTACCATTTTTTTCGGGAGACCCGGGAAACGCTGAGTGGCTGGAAATTTGTTGATCCATGCAGATTCCAGAAATTTCCACCACGGAAATGTGAGGAAAATGCGTTTTATTTGTCAATTTCTTAGCTTTGCAAGGGATTCTGGGTAACAGAACCTGGTGGTGGGCAGTGGAGTCACCCCATCCTGAATTCCCCTGGGTGTCTGGTTTTCAAAAATGTATAGGTTTGCTAGGTTTCCCTAGGTGCCGGCAGAGCTAGGGTTCAAAAACAAAAGGTAGTCTCTTTGCCCAAAAAGGGCACGATTTCACTGTGAAATTGAGGTGCGACCACGTTGCGTTTTGCGCTGTTTCCTGTCGCAGGCACTAGGCAGACCCAGGCAAGTGAGGTACCATTTTTTTCGGGAGACCCGGGGTAACGCTGGGTGGGTGGAAATTTGTTGATCCACGCAGATTCCAGAAATTTCTACCACAGAAATGTGAGGAAAATGCGTTTTTTTTGTCAATTTCTTAGCTTTGCAAGGGATTCTGGGTAACAGAATCTGGTGGTAGGCAGTCGATTCACCCCATCCTGAATTCCCCTGGGTGTCTAGTTTTTAGAAATGTATAGGTTTGCTAGGTTTCCCTAGGTGCCGGCAGAGCTAGGGTTCAAAATCAAAAGGTAGTCTCTTTGCCCAAAAAGGGCACGATTTCACTGCGAAATTGAGGTGCGACCATGTTGCGTTTTGCGCTGTTTCCTGTCGCAGGCACTAGGCAGACCCAGGCAAGTGAGGTACCATTTTTTTCGGGAGACCCGGGGTAACGCTGAGTGGGTGGAAATTTGTTGATCCATGCAGATTCCAGAAATTTCCACCACAGAAATATGAGGAAAATGCGTTTTTTTGTCAATTTCTTAGTTTTGCAAGGGATTCTGGGTAACAGAACCTGGTGGTAGGCAGTCGAGTCACCCCATCCTGAATTCCCCTGGGTGTCTAGTTTTCAAAAATGTATAGGTTTGCTAGGTTTCCCTAGGTGCCGGCAGAGCTAGGGTTAAAAAACAAAAGGTAGTCTTTTTGTCCAAAAAGGGCACGATTTCACTGCGAAATTGAGCTGCGACCACGTTGCCTTTTGCGCTGTTTCCTGTCGTAGGCACTAGGCAGACCCAGGCAAGTGAGGTAGCATTTTTTTGGGAGACCCGGGGAAACGCTGGGTGGGTGGAAATTTGTTGATCCACGCAGATTCCAAACTTTCCACCACAGAAATATGAGGAAAATGGTTTTTTTTGTCAATTTCTTAGCTTTGCAAGGGATTTGGATTCTGGGTAACAGAACCTGGTGGTGGGCAGTCGAGTCACCCCATCCTAAATTCCCCTGGGTGTCTAGTTTTCAAAAATGTATAGGTTTGCTAGGTTTCCCTAGGTGCCGGCAGAGATAGGGTTCAAAAACAAAAGGTAGTCTTTTTGTCCAAAAAGGGCACGATTTCACTGCGAAATTGAGGTGCGACCACGTTGCGTTCTGCGCTGTTTCCTGTCGCAGGCACTAGGCAGACCCAGGCAAGTGAGGTACCATTTTTTTCGGGAGACCCGGCGGAACGCCGAGTGGGTGGAAATTTGATGATCCACGCAGATTCCAGAAATTTCTACCACAGAAATGTGAGGAAAATGCGTTTTTTTTGTCAATTTCTTAGCTTTGCAAGGGATTCTGGGTAACAGAATCTGGTGGTAGGCAGTCGATTCACCCCATCCTCAATTCCCCTGGGTGTCTAGTTTTTAGAAATGTATAGGTTTGCTAGGTTTCCCTAGGTGCCGGCAGAGCTAGGGTTCAAAAACAAAAGGTAGTCTCTTTGCCCAAAAAGGCACGATTTCACTGCGAAATTGAGGTGCGACCATGTAGCGTTTTGCGCTGTTTCCTGTCGCAGGCACTAGGCAGACCCAGGCAAGTGAGGTACCATTTTTTTCGGGAGACCCGGGGTAACGCTGGGTGGGTGGAAATTTGTTGATCCACGCAGATTTCAGAACTTTCCACCACAGAAATATGAGGAAAATGCATTTGTTTTGTCAATTTCTTAGATTTGCAAGGGATTCTGGGTAACAGAACCTGGTGGTAGGCAGTCGAGTCACCCCATCCTGAATTCCCGTGGGTGCCTAGTTTTCAAAAATGTATAGGTTTGCTAGGTTTCCCTAGGTGCCGGCAGAGCTAGGGTTCAAAAACAAAAGGTAGTCTTTTTGTCCAAAAAGGGCATTATTTCACTGCGAAATTGAGGTGCGACCACGTTGCATTTTGCGCTGTTTCCTGTCGCAGGGACTAGGCAAACCCAGGCAAGTGAGGTACCATTTTTTTCGGGAGACCCGGGGGAATGCTGGGTGGGTGGAAATTTGTTGATCCACGCAGACTACAGAACTTTCCACCACAGAAATGTGAGGAAAATGTGTTGTTTTTGTCAATTTTGTAGCTTTGCATGGGATTCTGGGTAACAGAACCTGGAGGTAGGCAGTCGAGTCACCCCATCCTGAATTCCCCTGGGTATCTAGTTTTCAAAAATGTATAGGTTTGCTAGGTTTCCCTAGGTGCCGGCAGAGCTAGGGTTCTAAAACAAAAGGTAGTCTTTTTGTCCAAAAAGGGCACGATTTCACTGCGAAATTGAAGTGCGACCACGTTGCGTTTTGCGCTGTTTCCTGTCGTAGGCACTAGGCAGACCCAGGCAAGTGAGGTACCATTTTTTTCAGGAGACCCGGGGGAACGCTGGGTGAGTAGAAATTTGTTGATCCACGCAGATTCCAGAACTTTCCACCACAGAAATGTGAGGAAAATGCGTTTTTTTTTCAATTTCGCTTTGCAAGGGATTCTGGGTAACAGAACCTGGTGGTAGGCAGTCGAGTCACCCCATCCTGAATTCCCCTGGGTGTCTAGTTTTCAAAAATTTATAGGTTTGCTAGGTTTCCCTAGGTGCTGGCAGAGCTAGGGTTCAAAAACAAAAGGTAGTCTTTTTGTCCAAAAAGGGCACGATTTCACTGCGACATTGAGGTGCGACCACGTTGCATTTTGGCTGTCTCCTGTCGCAGGCACTAGGCAGACCCAGGCAAGTGAGGTACCATTTTTTTCGGGAGACGCGGGGGAACGCTGAGTGGGTGGAAATTTGTTGATCCCCGCAGATTCCAGAAATTTCCACCTCAGAAATGTGAGGAAAATGCGTTTTATTTGTCAAATTCTTAGCTTTGCAAGGGATTCTGGGTAACAGAACCTGGTGGTAGGCAGTCGAGTCACCCCATCCTGAATTCCCCTGGGTGTCTAGTTTTCAAAAATGTATAGGTTTGCTAGGTTTCCCTAGGTGCCAGCAGAGCTAGGGTTCAAAAACAAAAGGTAGTCTCTTTGCCCAAAAAGGGCCCAATTTCACTGTGAAATTGAGGTGCGACCACGTTGCGTTTTGCGCTGTTTCCTGTCGTAGGCACTAGGCAGACCCAGGCAAGTGAGGTACCATTTTTTTCGGGAGACCCGGGGGAACGCCGAGTGGGTGGAAATTTGTTGATCCACGCAGATTCCAGAAATTTCTACCACAGAAATGTGAGGAAAATGCGTTTTTTTGTCAATTTCTTAGCTTTGCAAGGGATTCTGGGTAACAGAATCTGGTGGTAGGCAGTCGATTCACCCCATCCTGAATTCCCCTGGGTGTCTAGTTTTTAGAAATGTATAGGTTTGCTAGGTTTCCCTAGGTGCCGGCAGAGCTAGGGTTCAAAAACAAAAGGTAGTCTCTTTGCCCAAAAAGGGCACGATTTCACTGCGAAATTGAGGTGCAACCATGTTGCGTTTTGCGCTGTTTCCTGTCGCAGGCACTAGGCAGAACCAGGCAAGTGAGGTACCATTTTTTTCGGGAGACCCGGGGTAACGCTGGGTGGGTGGAAATTTGTTGATCCACGCAGATTTCAGAACTTTCCACCACAGAAATATGAGGAAAATGCATTTGTTTTGTCAATTTCTTAGATTTGCAAGGGATTCTGGGTAACAGAACCTGGTGGTAGGCAGTCGAGTCACCCCATCCTGAATTCCCGTGGGTGTCTAGTTTTAAAAAATGTATAGGTTTGCTATGTTTCCCTAGGTGCCGGCAGAGCTAGGGTTCAAAAACAAAAGGTAGTCTTTTTGTCCAAAAAGGGCATTATTTCACTGCGAAATTGAGGTGCGACCACGTTGCGTTTTGCGCTGTTTCCTGTCGCAGGCACTAGGCAGACCCAGGCAAGTGAGGTACCATTTTTTTCGGGAGACCCAGGGGAATGCTGGGTGGGTGGAAATTTGTTGATCCACGCAGACTCCAGAACTTTCCACCACAGAAATGTGAGGAAAATGTGTTGTTTTTGTCAATTTTGTAGCTTTGCAAGGGATTCTGGGTAACAGAACCTGGAGGTAGGCAGTCGAGTCACCCCATCCTGAATTCCCTTGGGTGTCTAGTTTTCAAAAATGTATAGGTTTGCTAGGTTTCCATAGGTGCCGGCAGAGCTAGGGTTCAAAAACAAAAGGTAGTCTTTTTGTCCAAAAAGGGCACGATTTAACTGCGAAATTGAGGTGCGACCACGTTGCGTTTTGCGCTGTTTCCTGTCGCAGGCACTAGGCAGACCCAGGCAAGTGAGGTACCATTTTTTTCGAGAGACCCGGGGGAACGCTGGGTGGGTAGAAATTTGTTGATCCACGCAGATTCCAGAACTTTCCACCACAGAAATGTGAGGAAAATGCGTTTTTTTGTCAATTTTGTAGCTTTGCAAGGGATTCTGGGTAACAGAAGCTGGTGGTAGGCAGTCGAGTCACCCCATCCTGAATTCCCCTGGGTATCTAGGTTTCAAAAATGTATAGGTTTGCTAGGTTTCCCTAGGTGCCGGCAGAGCTAGGGTTCTAAAACAAAAGGTAGTCTTTTTGTCCAAAAAGGGCACGATTTCACTGCGAAATTGAGGTGCGACCACGTTGCGTTTTGCGCTGTTTCCTGTCGTAGGCACTAGGCAGACCCAGGCAAGTGAGGTACCATTTTTTTCAGGAGACCCGGGGGAACGCTGGGTGAGTAGAAATGTGTTGATCCACGCAGATTCCAACACTTTCCACCACAGAAATGTGAGGAAAATGCGTTTTTTTGTCAATTTCGCTTTGCAAGGGATTCTGGGTAACAGAACCTGGTGGTAGGCAGTCGAGTCACCCGTTCCTGAATTCCCCTGGGTGTCTAGTTTTTAAAAATGTATAGGTTTGCTAGGTTTCCCTAGGTGCCGGCAGAGCTAGGGTTCAAAAACAAAAGGTAGTCTTTTTGTCCAAAAAGGGCACGATTTCACTGCGAAATTGAGGCGCGACCACGTTGCGTTTTGCGCTGTTTCCTGTCGCAGGCACTAGGCAGACCCTGGCAAGTGAGGTACCATTTATTTCGGGACACCCAGGGGAACGCTGAGTGGGTGGAATTTGTTGATCCACGCAGAATCCAGAAATTTCCACCACAGAAATGTGAGGAAAATGCGTTTTATTTATCAATTTCTTAGCTTTGCAAGGGATTCTGGGTAACAGAACCTGGTGGTAGGCAGTCGAGTCACCCCATCCTGAATTTCCCTTGGTGTCCAGTTTTTAAAAATGTATAGGTTTGCTAGGTTTCCCTAGGTGCCGGGAGAGCTAGGGTTCAAAAACAAAAGGTAGTCTTTTTGTCAAAAAAGGGCACGATTTCACTGCGAAATTGAGGTGCGACCACGTTCCGTTTTGCGCTGTTTCCTGTCGCAGGCACTAGGCATACCCAGGCAAGTGAGGTACCATTTTTTTCGGGAGACCCGGGGGAACGCTGGGTGGGTGGAAATTTGTTGATCCACGCAGACTCCAGAACTTTCCACCACAGAAATGTGAGGAAAATGTGTTGTTTTTGTCAATTTTGTAGCTTTTCAAGGGATTCTGGGTAACAGAACCTGGTGGTAGGCAGTCGATTCACCCCATCCTGAATTCCCCTGGGTGTCTAGTTTTCAAAAATGTATAGGTTTGCTAGGTTTCCCTAGGTGCCGGCAGAGCTAGGGTTAAAAAACAAAAGGTAGTCTTTTTGTCCAAAAAGGGCACGATTTCACTGCGAAATTGAGCTGCAACCACGTTGCGTTTTGCGCTGTTTCCTGTCGTAGGCACTAGGCAGACCCAGGCAAGTGAGGTAGCATTTTTTTGGGAGACCCGGGGAAACGCTGGGTGGGTGGAAATTTGTTGATCCACGCAGATTCCGAACTTTCCACCACAGAAATATGAGGAAAATGTTTTTTTTTGTCAATTTCTTAGCTTTGCAAGGGATTCGGATTCTGGGTAACAGAACCTGGTGGTGGGCAGTCGAGTCACCCCATCCTAAATTCCCCTGGGTGTCTAGTTTTCAAAAATGTATAGGTTTGCTAGGTTTCCCTAGGTGCAGGCAGAGATAGGGTTCAAAAACAAAAGGTAGTCTTTTTGTCCAAAAAGGGCACGATTTCACTGCGCAATTGAGGTGCGACCACTTTGCGTTCTGCGCTGTTTCCTGTCGCAGGCACTAGGCAGACACAGGCAAGTGAGGTACCATTTTTTTCGGGAGACCCGGGGGAACGCCGAGTGGGTGGAAATTTGTTGATCCACGCAGATTCCAGAAATTTCTACCACAGAAATGTGAGGAAAATGCGTTTTTTTTGTCAATTTCTTAGCTTTGCAAGGGATTCTGGGTAACAGAATCTGGTGGTAGGCAGTCGATTCACCCCATCCTGAATTCCCCTCGGTGTCTAGTTTTTAGAAATGTATAGGTTTGCTAGGTTTCCCTAGGTGCCGGCAGAGCTAGGGTTCAAAAACAAAAGGTAGTCTCTTTGCCCAAAAAGGGCACGATTTCACTGCGAAATTGAGGTGCGACCATGTTGCGTTTTGCGCTGTTTCCTGTCGCAGGCACTAGGCAGACCCAGGCAAGTGAGGTACCATTTTTTTCGGGAGACCCGGGAAACGCTGAGTGGGTGGAAATTTGTTGATCCATGCAGATTCCAGAAATTTCCACCACGGAAATGTGAGGAAAATGCGTTTTATTTGTCAATTTCTTAGCTTTGCAAGGGATTCTGGGTAACAGAACCTGGTCGTTGGCAGTGGAGTCACCCCATCCTGAATTCCCCTGGGTGTCTAGTTTTCAAAAATGTATAGGTTTGCTAGGTTTCCCTAGGTGCCGGCAGAGCTAGGGTTCAAAAACAAAAGGTAGTCTCTTTGCCCAAAAAGGGCACGATTTCACTGTGAAATTGAGGTGCGACCACGTTGCGTTTTGCACTGTTTCCTGTCGCAGGCACTAGGCAGACCCAGGCAAGTGAGGTACCATTTTTTTCGGGAGACCCGGGGTAACGCTGGGTGGGTGGAAATTTGTTGATCCACGCAGATTTCAGAACTTTCCACCACAGAAATATGAGGAAAATGCATTTGTTTTGTCAATTTCTTAGATTTGCAAGGGATTCTGGGTAACAGAACCTGGTGGTAGGCAGTCGAGTCACCCCATCCTGAATTCCTGTGGGTGTCTAGTTTTCAAAAATGTATAGGTTTGCTAGGTTTCCCTAGGTGCCGGCAGAGCTAGGGTTAAAAAACAAAAGGTAGTCTTTTTGTCCAAAAAGGGCATTATTTCACTGCGAAATTGAGGTGCGACCACGTTGCGTTTTGCGCTGTTTCCTGTCGCAGGCACTAGGCAAACCCAGGCAAGTGAGGTACCATTTTTTTCAGGAGACCCGGGGGAATGCTGGGTGGGTGGAAATTTGTTGATCCACGCAGACTCCAGAACTTTCCACCACAGAAATGTGAGGAAAATGTGTTTTTGTCAATTTTGTAGCTTTGCAAGGGATTCTGGGTAACAGAACCTGGAGGTAGGCAGTCGAGTCACCCCATCCTGAATTCCCTTGGGTGTCTAGTTTTCAAAAATGTATAGGTTTGCTAGGTTTCCATAGGTGCCGGCAGAGCTAGGGTTCAAAAACAAAAGGTAGTCTTTTTGTCCAAAAAGGGCACGATTTAACTGCGAAATTGAGGTGCGACCACGTTGCGTCTTGCGCTGTTTCCTGTCGCAGGCACTAGGCAGACCCAGGCAAGTGAGGTACCATTTTTTTCGGGAGACCGGGGGGAACGCTGGGTGGGTGGAAATTTGTTGATCCACGCAGATTCCAGAACTTTCCACCACAGAAATGTGAGGAAAATGCGTTTTTTTGTCAATTTTGTAGCTTTGCAAGGGATTCTGGGTAACAGAAGCTGGTGGTAGGCAGTCGAGTCACCCCATCCTGAATTCCCCTGGGTATCTAGTTTTCAAAAATGTATAGGTTTGCTAGGTTTCCCTAGGTGCTGGCAGAGCTAGGGTTCTAAAACAAAAGGTAGTCTTTTTGTCCAAAAAGGGCACGATTTCACTGCGAAATTGAGGTGCGACCACGTTGCGTTTTGCGCTGTTTCCTGTCGTAGGCACTAGGCAGACCCAGGCAAGTGAGGTACCATTTTTTTCAGGAGACCTGGGGGAACGCTGGGTGAGTAGAAATTTGTTGATCCACGCAGATTCCAGAACTTTCCACCACAGAAATGTGAGGAAAATGCGTTTTTTTTGTCAATTTCGCTTTGCAAGGGATTCTGGGTAACAGAACCTGGTGGTAGGCAGTCGAGTCACCCCATCCTGAATTCCCCTAGGTGTCTAGTTTTCAAAAATTTATAGAATTGCTAGGTTTCCCCTAGGTGCCGGCAGAGCTAGGGTTCAAAAACAAAAGGTAGTCTTTTCGGTCAAAAAGGGCACGATTTCACTGCGAAATTGAGATGCAACTACGTTGCGTTTTGCGCTGTTTCCTGTCGTAGGCACTAGGCAGACCCAGGCAAGTGAGGTAGCATTTTTTTGGGAGACCCGAGGGAACGCTGGGTGGGTGGAAATTTGTTGATCCACGCAGATTCCGAACTTTCCACCACAGAAATATGAGGAAAATGCGTTTTTTTGTCAATTTCTTAGCTTTGCAAGGGATTCGGATTCTGGGTAACAGAACCTGGTGGTGGGCAGTCGAGTCACCCCATCCTGAATTCCCCTGGGTGTCTAGTTTTCAAAAATGTATAGGTTTGCTAGGTTTCCTTAGGTGCCGGCAGAGCTAGGGTTAAAAAAAAAAAGGTAGTCTTTTTGTCCAAAAAGGGCACGATTTAACTGCGAAATTGAGGTGCGACCACGTTGCGTTTTGCGCTGTTTCCTGTCGCAGGCACTAGGCAGACCCAGGCAAATGAGGTACCATTTTTTTCGGGAGACCCGGGGGAACGCTGGGTGGGTGGAAATTTGTTGATCCACGCAGATTCCAGAACTTTCCACCACAGAAATGTGAGGAAAATGCGTGTTTTTGTCAATTTTGTAGCTTTACAAGGGATTCTGGGTAACAGAACCTGGAGGTAGGCAGTCAAGTCACCCCATCCTGAATTCCCTTGGGTGTCTAGTTTTCAAAAATGTATAGGTTTGCTAGGTTTCCATAGGTGCCGGCAGAGCTAGGGTACAAAAACAAAAGGTAGTCTTTTTGTCCAAAACGGGAACGATTTAACTGCGAAATTGAGGTGCGACCACGTTGCGTTTTGCGCTGTTTCCTGTCGCAGGTACTAGGCAGACCCAGGCAAGTGAGGTACCATTTTTTTTGGGAGACCCTGGGGAACGCTGGGTGGGTGGAAATTTGTTGATCCACGCAGATTCCAGAACTTTCCACCACAGAAATGTGAGGAAAATGCGTTTTTTTTTGTCAATTTTGCTTTGCAAGGGATTCTGGGTAACAGAACCTGGTGGTAGGCAGTCGAGTCACCCCATCCTGAATTCCCCTGGGTGTCTAGTTTTCAAAAATGTATAGGTTTGCTAGGTTTCCCTAGGTGCCGGCAGAGCTAGAGTTCAAAAACAAAAGGTAGTCCTTTTGTCCAAAAAGGGCACGATTTCACTGCGAAATCGAGGTGCGACCATGTTGCGTTTTGCACTGTTTCCTGTCGCAGGCACTAGGCAGACCCTGGCAAGTGAGGTACCATTTGTTTCGGGAGACCCGGGGGAACACTGGGTGGGTGGAAATTTGTTGATCCACGCAGACTCCAGAACTTTCCACCACAGAAATGTGAGGAAAATGTGTTGTTTTTGTCAATTTTGTAGCTTTGCAAGGGATTCTGGGTAACAGAACCTGGAGGTAGGCAGTCGAGTCACCCCATCCTGAATTCCCTTGGGTGTCTAGTTTTCAAAAATGTATAGGTTTGCTAGGTTTCCATAGGTGCCGGCAGAGCTAGGGTTCAAAAACAAAAGGTAGTCTTTTTGTCCAAAAAGGGCACGATTTAACTGCGAAATTGAGGTGCGACCACGTTGCGTCTTGCGCTGTTTCCTGTCGCAGGCACTAGGCAGACCCAGGCAAGTGAGGTACCATTTTTTTCGGGAGACCGGGGGGAACGCTGGGTGGGTGGAAATTTGTTGATCCACGCAGATTCCAGAACTTTCCACCACAGAAATGTGAGGAAAATGCGTTTTTTTGTCAATTTTGTAGCTTTGCAAGGGATTCTGGGTAACAGAAGCTGGTGGTAGGCAGTCGAGTCACCCCATCCTGAATTCCCCTGGGTATCTAGTTTTCAAAAATGTATAGGTTTGCTAGGTTTCCCTAGGTGCCGGCAGAGCTAGGGTTCTAAAACAAAAGGTAGTCTTTTTGTCCAAAAAGGGCACGATTTCACTGCGAAATTGAGGTGCGACCATGTTGCGTTTTGCGCTGTTTCCTGTCGTAGGCACTAGGCAGACCCAGGCAAGTGAGGTACCATTTTTTTCAGGAGACCTGGGGGAACGCTGGGTGAGTAGAAATTTGTTGATCCACGCAGATTCCAGAACTTTCCACCACAGAAATGTGAGGAAAATGCGTTTTTTTTGTCAATTTCGCTTTGCAAGGGATTCTGGGTAACAGAACCTGGTGGTAGGCAGTCGAGTCACCCCATCCTGAATTCCCCTAGGTGTCTAGTTTTCAAAAATTTATAGAATTGCTAGGTTTCCCCTAGGTGCCGGCAGAGCTAGGGTTCAAAAACAAAAGGTAGTCTTTTCGGTCAAAAAGGGCACGATTTCACTGCGAAATTGAGATGCAACTACGTTGCGTTTTGCGCTGTTTCCTGTCGTAGGCACTAGGCAGACCCAGGCAAGTGAGGTAGCATTTTTTTGGGAGACCCGAGGGAACGCTGGGTGGGTGGAAATTTGTTGATCCACGCAGATTCTGAACTTTCCACCACAGAAATATGAGGAAAATGCGTTTTTTTGTCAATTTCTTAGCTTTGCAAGGGATTCGGATTCTGGGTAACAGAACCTGGTGGTGGGCAGTCGAGTCACCCCATCCTGAATTCCCCTGGGTGTCTAGTTTTCAAAAATGTATAGGTTTGCTAGGTTTCCTTAGGTGCCGGCAGAGCTAGGGTTAAAAAAAAAAAGGTAGTCTTTTTGTCCAAAAAGGGCACGATTTAACTGCGAAATTGAGGTGCGACCACGTTGCGTTTTGCGCTGTTTCCTGTCGCAGGCACTAGGCAGACCCAGGCAAATGAGGTACCATTTTTTTCGGGAGACCCGGGGGAACGCTGGGTGGGTGGAAATTTGTTGATCCACGCAGATTCCAGAACTTTCCACCACAGAAATGTGAGGAAAATGCGTGTTTTTGTCAATTTTGTAGCTTTACAAGGGATTCTGGGTAACAGAACCTGGAGGTAGGCAGTCAAGTCACCCCATCCTGAATTCCCTTGGGTGTCTAGTTTTCAAAAATGTATAGGTTTGCTAGGTTTCCATAGGTGCCGGCAGAGCTAGGGTACAAAAACAAAAGGTAGTCTTTTTGTCCAAAACGGGCACGATTTAACTGCGAAATTGAGGTGCGACCACGTTGCGTTTTGCGCTGTTTCCTGTCGCAGGTACTAGGCAGACCCAGGCAAGTGAGGTACCATTTTTTTTGGGAGACCCTGGGGAACGCTGGGTGGGTGGAAATTTGTTGATCCACGCAGATTCCAGAACTTTCCACCACAGAAATGTGAGGAAAATGCGTTTTTTTTTGTCAATTTTGCTTTGCAAGGGATTCTGGGTAACAGAACCTGGTGGTAGGCAGTCGAGTCACCCCATCCTGAATTCCCCTGGGTGTCTAGTTTTCAAAAATGTATAGGTTTGCTAGGTTTCCCTAGGTGCCGGCAGAGCTAGAGTTCAAAAACAAAAGGTAGTCCTTTTGTCCAAAAAGGGCACGATTTCACTGCGAAATCGAGGTGCGACCATGTTGCGTTTTGCACTGTTTCCTGTCGCAGGCACTAGGCAGACCCTGGCAAGTGAGGTACCATTTGTTTCGGGAGACCCGGGGGAACACTGGGTGGGTGGAAATTTGTTGATCCACGCAGACTCCAGAACTTTCCACCACAGAAATATGAGGAAAATGCGTTTTTTGTCAATTTCTTAGTTTTGCAAGGGATTCTGGGTAACAGAACCTGGTGGTAGGCAGTCGAGTCACCCCATCCTGAATTCCCCTGGGTGTCTAGTTTTAAAAAATGTATAGGTTTGCTAGGTTTCCCTAGGTGCCGGCAGAGCTAGGGTTCAAAAACAAAAGGTAGTCTTTTCGGTCAAAAAGGGCACGATTTCACTGCGAAATTGAGATGCAACTACGTTGCGTTTTGTGCTGTTTCCTGTCGTAGGCACTAGGCAGACCCAGGCAAGTGAGGTAGCATTTTTTTGGGAGACCCGAGGGAACGCTGAGTGGGTGGAAATTTGTTGATCCACGCAGATTCCGAACTTTCCACCACAGAAATATGAGGAAAATGCGTTTTTTTGTCAATTTCTTTGCTTTGCAAGGGATTCGGATTCTGGGTAACAGAACCTGGTGGTGGGCAGTCGAGTCACCCCATCCTGAATTCCCCTGGGTGTCTAGTTTTCAAAAATGTATAGGTTTGCTAGGTTTCCATAGGTGCCGGCAGAGCTAGGGTTCAAAAACAAAAGGTAGTCTTTTTGTCCAAAACGGGCACGATTTAACTGCGAAATTGAGGTGCGACCACGTTGCGTTTTGCGCTGTTTCCTGTCGCAGGTACTAGGCAGACCCAGGCAAGTGAGGTACCATTTTTTTTGGGAGACCCTGGGGAACGCTGGGTGGGTGGAAATTTGTTGATCCACGCAGATTCCAGAACTTTCCACCACAGAAATGTGAGGAAAATGCGTTTTTTTGTCAATTTTGCTTTGCAAGGGATTCTGGGTAACAGAACCTGGTGGTAGGCAGTCGAGTCACCCCATCCTGAATTCCACTGGGTGTCTAGTTTTCAAAAATGTATAGGTTTGCTAGGTTTCCCTAGGTGCCGGCAGAGCTAGGGTTCAAAAACAAAAGGTAGTCTTTTTGTCCAAAAAGGGCACGATTTCACTGCGAAATTGAGGCGCGACCACGTTGCGTTTTGCGCTGTTTCCTGTCGCAGGCACTAGGCAGACCCTGGCAAGTGAGGTACCATTTATTTCGGGACACCCAGGGGAACGCTGGGTGGGTGGAAATTTGTTGATCCACGCAGATTCCAGAACTTTCCACCACAGAAATATGAGTAAAATGCGTTTTTTTGTCAATTTCTTAGTTTTGCAAGGGATTCTGGGTAACAGAACCTGGTGGTAGGCAGTCGAGTCACCCCATCCTGAATTTCCCTTGGTGTCCAGTTTTTAAAAATGTATAGGTTTGCTAGGTTTCCCTAGGTGCCGGGAGAGCTAGGGTTCAAAAACAAAAGGTAGTCTTTTTGTCAAAAAAGGGCACGATTTCACTGCGAAATTGAGGTGCGACCACGTTCCGTTTTGCGCTGTTTCCTGTCGCAGGCACTAGGCATACCCAGGCAAGTGAGGTACCATTTTTTTCGGGAGACCCGGGGGAACGCTGGGTGGGTGGAAATTTGTTGATCCACGCAGACTCCAGAACTTTCCACCACAGAAATGTGAGGAAAATGTGTTGTTTTTGTCAATTTTGTAGCTTTTCAAGGGATTCTGGGTAACAGAACCTGGTGGTAGGCAGTCGATTCACCCCATCCTGAATTCCCCTGGGTGTCTAGTTTTCAAAAATGTATAGGTTTGCTAGGTTTCCCTAGGTGCCGGCAGAGCTAGGGTTAAAAAACAAAAGGTAGTCTTTTTGTCCAAAAAGGGCACGATTTCACTGCGAAATTGAGCTGCAACCACGTTGCGTTTTGCGCTGTTTCCTGTCGTAGGCACTAGGCAGACCCAGGCAAGTGAGGTAGCATTTTTTTGGGAGACCCGGGGAAACGCTGGGTGGGTGGAAATTTGTTGATCCACGCAGATTCCGAACTTTCCACCACAGAAATATGAGGAAAATGTTTTTTTTTGTCAATTTCTTAGCTTTGCAAGGGATTCGGATTCTGGGTAACAGAACCTGGTGGTGGGCAGTCGAGTCACCCCATCCTAAATTCCCCTGGGTGTCTAGTTTTCAAAAATGTATAGGTTTGCTAGGTTTCCCTAGGTGCAGGCAGAGATAGGGTTCAAAAACAAAAGGTAGTCTTTTTGTCCAAAAAGGGCACGATTTCACTGCGCAATTGAGGTGCGACCACTTTGCGTTCTGCGCTGTTTCCTGTCGCAGGCACTAGGCAGACCCAGGCAAGTGAGGTACCATTTTTTTCGGGAGACCCGGGGGAACGCCGAGTGGGTGGAAATTTGTTGATCCACGCAGATTCCAGAAATTTCTACCACAGAAATGTGAGGAAAATGCGTTTTTTTTGTCAATTTCTTAGCTTTGCAAGGGATTCTGGGTAACAGAATCTGGTGGTAGGCAGTCGATTCACCCCATCCTGAATTCCCCTGGGTGTCTAGTTTTTAGAAATGTATAGGTTTGCTAGGTTTCCCCAGGTGCCGGCAGAGCTAGGGTTCAAAAACAAAAGGTAGTCTCTTTGCCCAAAAAGGGCACGATTTCACTGCGAAATTGAGGTGCGACCATGTTGCGTTTTGCGCTGTTTCCTGTCGCAGGCACTAGGCAGACCCAGGCAAGTGAGGTACCATTTTTTTCGGGAGACCCGGGAAACGCTGAGTGGGTGGAAATTTGTTGATCCATGCAGATTCCAGAAATTTCCACCACGGAAATGTGAGGAAAATGCGTTTTATTTGTCAATTTCTTAGCTTTGCAAGGGATTCTGGGTAACAGAACCTGGTCGTGGGCAGTGGAGTCACCCCATCCTGAATTCCCCTGGGTGTCTAGTTTTCAAAAATGTATAGGTTTGCTAGGTTTCCCTAGGTGCCGGCAGAGCTAGGGTTAAAAAACAAAAGGTAGTCTCTTTGCCCAAAAAGGGCACGATTTCACTGTGAAATTGAGGTGCGACCACGTTGCGTTTTGCGCTGTTTCCTGTCGCAGGCACTAGGCAGACCCAGGCAAGTGAGGTACCATTTTTTTCGGGAGACCCGGGGTAACGCTGGGTGGGTGGAAATTTGTTGATCCACGCAGATTTCAGAACTTTCCACCACAGAAATATGAGGAAAATGCATTTGTTTTGTCAATTTCTTAGATTTGCAAGGGATTCTGGGTAACAGAACCTGGTGGTAGGCAGTCGAGTCACCCCATCCTGAATTCCTGTGGGTGTCTAGTTTTAAAAAATGTATAGGTTTGCTAGGTTTCCCTAGGTGCCGGCAGAGCTAGGGTTAAAAAACAAAAGGTAGTCTTTTTGTCCAAAAAGGGCATTATTTCACTGCGAAATTGAGGTGCGACCACGTTGCGTTTTGCGCTGTTTCCTGTCGCAGGCACTAGGCAAACCCAGGCAAGTGAGGTACCATTTTTTTCTGGAGACCCGGGGGAATGCTGGGTGGGTGGAAATTTGTTGATCCACGCAGACTCCAGAACTTTCCACCACAGAAATGTGAGGAAAATGTGTTGTTTTTGTCAATTTTGTAGCTTTGCAAGGGATTCTGGGTAACAGAACCTGGAGGTAGGCAGTCGAGTCACCCCATCCTGAATTCCCTTGGGTGTCTAGTTTTCAAAAATGTATAGGTTTGCTAGGTTTCCATAGGTGCCGGCAGAGCTAGGGTTCAAAAACAAAAGGTAGTCTTTTTGTCCAAAAAGGGCACGATTTAACTGCGAAATTGAGGTGCGACCACGTTGCGTCTTGCGCTGTTTCCTGTCGCAGGCACTAGGCAGACCCAGGCAAGTGAGGTACCATTTTTTTCGGGAGACCGGGGGGAACGCTGGGTGGGTGGAAATTTGTTGATCCACGCAGATTCCAGAACTTTCCACCACAGAAATGTGAGGAAAATGCGTTTTTTTGTCAATTTTGTAGCTTTGCAAGGGATTCTGGGTAACAGAAGCTGGTGGTAGGCAGTCGAGTCACCCCATCCTGAATTCCCCTGGGTATCTAGTTTTCAAAAATGTATAGGTTTGCTAGGTTTCCCTAGGTGCCGGCAGAGCTAGGGTTCTAAAACAAAAGGTAGTCTTTTTGTCCAAAAAGGGCACGATTTCACTGCGAAATTGAGGTGCGACCATGTTGCGTTTTGCGCTGTTTCCTGTCGTAGGCACTAGGCAGACCCAGGCAAGTGAGGTACCATTTTTTTCAGGAGACCTGGGGGAACGCTGGGTGAGTAGAAATTTGTTGATCCACGCAGATTCCAGAACTTTCCACCACAGAAATGTGAGGAAAATGCATTTTTTTTGTCAATTTCGCTTTGCAAGGGATTCTGGGTAACAGAACCTGGTGGTAGGCAGTCGAGTCACCCCATCCTGAATTCCCCTAGGTGTCTAGTTTTCAAAAATTTATAGGTTTGCTAGGTTTCCCTAGGTGCCGGCAGAGCTAGGGTTCAAAAACAAAAGGTAGTCTTTTCGGTCAAAAAGGGCACGATTTCACTGCGAAATTGAGATGCAACTACGTTGCGTTTTGCGCTGTTTCCTGTCGTAGGCACTAGGCAGACCCAGGCAAGTGAGGTAGCATTTTTTTGGGAGACCCGAGGGAACGCTGGGTGGGTGGAAATTTGTTGATCCACGCAGATTCCGAACTTTCCACCACAGAAATATGAGGAAAATGCGTTTTTTTGTCAATTTCTTAGCTTTGCAAGGGATTCGGATTCTGGGTAACAGAACCTGGTGGTGGGCAGTCGAGTCACCCCATCCTGAATTCCCTTGGGTGTCTAGTTTTCAAAAATGTATAGGTTTGCTAGGTTTCCTTAGGTGCCGGCAGAGCTAGGGTTAAAAAAAAAAAAAGGTAGTCTTTTTGTCCAAAAAGGGCACGATTTAACTGCGAAATTGAGGTGCGACCACGTTGCGTTTTGCGCTGTTTCCTGTCGCAGGCACTAGGCAGACCCAGGCAAATGAGGTACCATTTTTTTCGAGAGACCCGGGGGAACGCTGGGTGGGTGGAAATTTGTTGATCCACGCAGATTCCAGAACTTTCCACCACAGAAATGTGAGGAAAATGCGTGTTTTTGTCAATTTTGTAGCTTTACAAGGGATTCTGGGTAACAGAACCTGGAGGTAGGCAGTCAAGTCACCCCATCCTGAATTCCCTTGGGTGTCTAGTTTTCAAAAATGTATAGGTTTGCTAGGTTTCCATAGGTGCCGGCAGAGCTAGGGTTCAAAAACAAAAGGTAGTCTTTTTGTCCAAAACGGGCACGATTTAACTGCGAAATTGAGGTGCGACCACGTTGCGTTTTGCACTGTTTCCTGTCGCAGGTACTAGGCAGACCCAGGCAAGTGAGGTACCATTTTTTTTGGGAGACCCTGGGGAACGCTGGGTGGGTGGAAATTTGTTGATCCACGCAGATTCCAGAACTTTCCACCACAGAAATGTGAGGAAAATGCGTTTTTTTTTGTCAATTTTGCTTTGCAAGGGATTCTGGGTAACAGAACCTGGTGGTAGGCAGTCGAGTCACCCCATCCTGAATTCCCCTGGGTGTCTAGTTTTCAAAAATGTATAGGTTTGCTAGGTTTCCCTAGGTGCCGGCAGAGCTAGAGTTCAAAAACAAAAGGTAGTCCTTTTGTCCAAAAAGGGCACGATTTCACTGCGAAATCGAGGTGCGACCATGTTGCGTTTTGCGCTGTTTCCTGTCGCAGGCACTAGGCAGACCCTGGCAAGTGAGGTACCATTTGTTTCGGGAGACCCGGGGGAACACTGGGTGGGTGGAAATTTGTTGATCCACGCAGACTCCAGAACTTTCCACCACAGAAATATGAGGAAAATGCGTTTTTTGTCAATTTCTTAGTTTTGCAAGGGATTCTGGGTAACAGAACCTGGTGGTAGGCAGTCGAGTCACCCCATCCTGAATTCCCCTGGGTGTCTAGTTTTAAAAAATGTATAGGTTTGCTAGGTTTCCCTAGGTGCCGGCAGAGCTAGGGTTCAAAAACAAAAGGTAGTCTTTTCGGTCAAAAAGGGCACGATTTCACTGCGAAATTGAGATGCAACTACGTTGCGTTTTGTGCTGTTTCCTGTCGTAGGCACTAGGCAGACCCAGGCAAGTGAGGTAGCATTTTTTTGGGAGACCCGAGGGAACGCTGAGTGGGTGGAAATTTGTTGATCCACGCAGATTCCGAACTTTCCACCACAGAAATATGAGGAAAATGCGTTTTTTTGTCAATTTCTTAGCTTTGCAAGGGATTCGGATTCTGGGTAACAGAACCTGGTGGTGGGCAGTCGAGTCACCCCATCCTGAATTCCCCTGGGTGTCTAGTTTTCAAAAATGTATAGGTTTGCTAGGTTTCCATAGGTGCCGGCAGAGCTAGGGTTCAAAAACAAAAGGTAGTCTTTTTGTCCAAAACGGGCACGATTTAACTGCGAAATTGAGGTGCGACCATGTTGCGTTTTGCGCTGTTTCCTGTCGCAGGTACTAGGCAGACCCAGGCAAGTGAGGTACCATTTTTTTTGGGAGACCCTGGGGAACGCTGGGTGGGTGGAAATTTGTTGATCCACGCAGATTCCAGAACTTTCCACCACAGAAATGTGAGGAAAATGCGTTTTTTTTGTCAATTTTGCTTTGCAAGGGATTCTGGGTAACAGAACCTGGTGGTAGGCAGTCGAGTCACCCCATCCTGAATTCCCCTGGGTGTCTAGTTTTTAAAAATGTATAGGTTTGCTAGGTTTCCCTAGGTGCCGGCAGAGCTAGAGTTCAAAAACAAAAGGTAGTCCTTTTGTCCAAAAAGGGCACGATTTCACTGCGAAATCGAGGTGCGACCATGTTGCGTTTTGCGCTGTTTCCTGTCGCAGGCACTAGGCAGACCCTGGCAAGTGAGGTACCATTTCTTTCGGGAGACCCGGGGGAACACTGGGTGGGTGGAAATGTGTTGATCCACGCAGACTCCAGAACTTTCCACCACAGAAATATGAGGAAAATGCGTTTTTTGTCAATTTCTTAGTTTTGCAAGGGATTCTGGGTAACAGAACCTGGTGGTAGGCAGTCGAGTCACCCCATCCTGAATTTCCCTGGGTGTCTAGTTTTAAAAAATGTATAGGTTTGCTAGGTTTCCCTAGGTGCCGGCAGAGCTAGGGTTCAAAAACAAAAGGTAGTCTTTTCGGTCAAAAAGGGCACGATTTCACTGCGAAATTGAGATGCAACTACGTTGCGTTTTGTGCTGTTTCCTGTCGTAGGCACTAGGCAGACCCAGGCAAGTGAGGTAGCATTTTTTTGGGAGACCCGAGGGAACGCTGAGTGGGTGGAAATTTGTTGATCCACGCAGATTCCGAACTTTCCACCACAGAAATATGAGGAAAATGCGTTTTTTTGTCAATTTCTTAGCTTTGCAAGGGATTCGGATTCTGGGTAACAGAACCTGGTGGTGGGCAGTCGAGTCACCCCATCCTGAATTCCCCTGGGTGTCTAGTTTTCAAAAATGTATAGGTTTGCTAGGTTTCCTTAGGTCCCGGCAGAGCTAGGGTTCAAAAACAAAAGGTAGTCTTTTTGTCCAAAACGGGCACGATTTAACTGCGAAATTGAGGTGCGACCACGTTGCGTTTTGCGCTGTTTCCTGTCGCAGGTACTAGGCAGACCCAGGCAAGTGAGGTACCATTTTTTTTGGGAGACCTTGGGGAACGCTGGGTGTGGGCGGATCTAGCGGATCTCGCGTACGCGAACTTGCGGATTTACGGATTCGCAATCCGCGAAGATCCGCGAACTCTAGCGGATTTGCGGATTTTTCCGTTTTTTGTGTTGGCGCGTGTTCGCGCCGATTTTGGGACAAGTTCGCAATTGCGAACTTACTTTTCGGCTCGCAACGGCCGCGACTATGTTGTTTCTACGTCTGGTTTATCATCACAGGTTCACAGCACCCTCTGTTTCACCACTGCCACCCTCTGGGACACCCATGCCACCCTCTGGTACATCCTCACTGGCACCTATTAGGTTTATTTATCACTGTAGATTATGGTGGTTGACAAAAGCAAGCACACCTGCCCTTCTTCAACTGCCATCAATTAATTTGTGTTTCATTAATGTGTCAGTAATTTTGAAAGTTCCAGTCTGGCTGGCACCTGCTTCCTTCCTTATCTGTAATTTGCTTTTTGTTGCAGTGAAATTTTTTTTTCACAGGACCTTTATGGTCTACTTGTAGCTATTCTATGAGCCTGCTGTTTGGGTCATAGCAGGGTCATAGAATAGTTGCAAACTCTGGAGGGGCCCATCAGGAAGCACTACCTTGAATGTTACTAATGTTAAGTTTGAACTTTTGCACCTGCTCATTGCTTTCAGTTTAGCTAAAATAGTTTTTTCTGCAATTTCGCGCGTTTTTTGGGGCGCGAATCCGTGCGAGATCGATTTCGGAAGCCGCGAATACGTGCAAATACAAAATTGTTTTTTTTGCGACGTGTATGTTCGCGTGATCTTGCGCGTGTTCGCGAGGCGCTTCTAGCTATACGTTTGCCAAGTTACCCTATCGGTCGTACACGGGCGCGGCCATCTTGTTGGCGTGACGTAATTCCGTTTCCGCCCGCTATGTGTAATCTCGCAAAGTGTGCTTCTCGCTAGTACAATTTCGCACGTACTCGCAAGGAAAATCTCGCGCGAACTTACCCACGCGGTCGTGAACGGGCGCGGCCATCTTGTTTCTCATTCATTGCTATGGTTCTGGGCATGCTTTCTCTATCCTCTCTCAATCTCTGCCATCCTTTGCTTATTTGAAGTTTTTTTGATCTAATTTTACTTATTATCTATCCCTCTATTTTTCTACCTCTATATTTTTGTGTTTTCTGCAGCTTTTAGTTACTTTTAAACTACTTTTTTAAACTCTTTTCTTTTCTTCTTCACTATTCTATTTCTTCTTTATCATTTAAGTTTATTTCTGCCCAGACCATGGTAAAGGGAGCCGGGAAGCACCCTGAGAAGGGGAAGGGTCCCGCACCCCGTGCCCGGCTCCCGTGCGGGCGTTTAAGGGGGGAGCAAGTGGTCCCGAGGGAGATCTTCAGCGCGGAGGAAGTGGCGGCACTGATCTTCCACGTCCAGCGCCGCCTCCCCAAGACGATCCTGGGAGGCGGCAAGATCGCGACCGGCTATGGCATCCGGGAGCGTCGCAAGCGGTGGGAGAAGGTGTGCCGGGCCATGTACAAGATCTCTGGGGTCCGGCGCACATATAACCAGGCCACCCACCGCTGGACCGATGTCATGGACCGGGAGCGGGACTTGCTGGACGCGCTCGGCGTAGAGGTCCCCGGGCTTGGTGAGTAGTAGTAGTAGTACATTTACTACTCTGTTTTATCCTGCTCTGTTATTTGCAAATCTTTGTTCTTTACCAAGAGCAATAATGCTGCCGATTACATTGAGGTAAATTATATTTCAAAATCTTCTATGCATTTCAGGTGCACTGCTCTCCTTCTCAGTAGCCTTGCTTGCTACTATGCTTCTTTGTTTTGTATGTTGTGTTCAGAAGCATTTCATTGGCCTGAGAAATTATGTATGAGTGTACTGTAAAGAAAAGAACTGCGTAATGCTAGACAGTAAGGGTCATATTTTCAATTACCGGCGCATCCCTGCAAAGTAGCAGGGATGCGGCAGTAATTGTGTGCCATGCCACCACCACCCATTGGCCCAAAACGTCACAGAAGCCTTACGCATCTGTGCCGTAAAGGCAGCGCATTGCTGGAGTTGCGTGCCAACGATGGCGCAGCTCCAGCAATGCTCTGGGGTACCCTATCTCCCCAATGCTGCATCAAGCCGTACGTCGGCTTCAAGCGCGCAGGGTTTGAGTCATGCATCATTGTCCTAAAAGTGACTGATTGACATCTTGTAGATTTCCCTCAGCCACTTTTAGGATTCGTTCCTGCGCAGGTACGCCCTCCCTTGCGCCGGAACGCCCCCTGATGGCGCAGGGCTTTACAACGTGATGCATCGCCCATATGCCCATATGTGTTTTTTTTGTTTAATATATACGCCGCACCAACACCATGGCGAGTCTTTTGTTCTGCCGCTGCGTCAGAAAAGGCACGCAACAATGGAGGAAAATGAGCCGCAACTTCCGCAAGGGACTTCTAAATCAGCCCCAACAGACTGAAGTCCAGTCCTTCCTTTAGACACATGGCTATAAGAAGAAATAGTGGCGGTGGTGGCGGGTGGATTGATAGTTTGAGTATTCACTGATCTGCAAGCAGGATGGACTTTGTCTGTCACGTGTTGCGCACTGCTGCCTGCAGTGCCAGGCCTAGGCAAATCTCTTTAGTAGTCTGTTTATTGAGTTACATAGGAACTTTCTAAGTCAACGTTCCGCAAATCAGGCAATACGAATAACGTAGTATACCACATGAGATAGATCCCGTGGAATAGTTGTCTATCTATTTGCTATTTTTCCAAAATATGTTGTTATTGTTCTTTTGAAATGTTTGATTTGGTTGAAAAATCTCATCCATGTTTTCTGGTTTTTCTTTCTTTCATGTTGTACATCAGCTCCCCCCAAGGGCAAGAGGACACAGGAGGAGGGTGCTGAGGATGCAGGCCAGGATCGGGCAGGCGAGGGCTCCTTTGCTGGCCCCAGTAAGTTTACATTTTAATAAACAGTACCTATTTTTTCCTAGCGTTCCTCATTCGATTTTTTCTAAATCGTCTTTGATCTTCTTGTAGACTGGATATAAATTCTTATCCTGCCTCGAATATGACTCCCTGTGGTATTACTAGACTATTCTTATTAGTCTGTCTGTGTAGCTAACTAAGATTGGACATTTGGCAATTCCATTGGACTCCCATTATATTCAGCAATACCTCTATGCACTGTCTCCTTACTGACTAGATAGTGTGGCAGAGTCATTCAGCTCCCGAAGTCACCGATTATAGATCCCCAATGATCTCTAGATTATCGTACGCAGGACAAGAGAGTAGTACGGAGTCACAGCACAGTGAAGAAGTGTCAGAGGCACTCATGCTTGCAAAAATTCCAAAACCTTTAGCTCATCCACTCTAGTCTAGAGGAACAAAAACCACAGAGTCTATTTAAGTTTAAAAGCTTTATTAAAAGTAAACACATTTATTAAAATCTACTTTGTCATAAAACTATTTAACTGTAAACGGAAAAGTGGTTAGTGCTGACGATTAATTGGACACATTTCTTGTGGTCGAGCCGAACTCTCACCTGGTTTGAACTTGATCCTGGTCGTGTTCTTAGGACTCAGGAGTCAAGCTTCTGTCTGTTAGGAGAAAAAGTGGTGCGTGTTAAAAATCAAAAGCAAGCATTCATCAGTTGTGCATAAAAGTGCAGCAAGACAACAGCCTTCCCTGGAAAATGGGACATTTTTACTATGGAGTAGACAGTCACAAATTATTACATTGTATTCTGTTTTTTTAACATTTCTCCTAGACCAAATATTATATAGTAGTGAGTGGTGTATTCTAACATTCTTAAATGTACTTTGTAGGTGTAACATCTGGTGACGGGGCCAGCGCGGAGGTGGCTGTGTTGGACCAGGACTCGGAGGCCTCTGGGGAGGAGGCGGCGGTACAAGAGCTGGCGGACGTTCCTGTGGGGGATCAAACGGTGGTGGCGGAAACAGGTAAGCTATATATTCCTTACTTATTGAGATTGAAGACTGCATAGTGTGCTTTCTGCACGGGTGTATTACAATTACAAATCAACCAGGTAGTAGCCTCCTCGAAATGTACTTCGACTTAGCTGTGAAGTTTTTGGTGAGAAGAATCCCAATAAGTTCTTAGACGAACGTGATGGATGGGATGAACGAAAAGCGAAAGAAGGGTGTAAGTAAGTGGGACGCGAACTTGTATGATGGCTGGCAAAGAAGAACGATATGTGTTTGCTTGGCCCCCGAGGTGGCTGGGAAGGAAAGAATATGGTATGGTGCATGGCTGGGTCAATGATGAAGCAAGGATGGGTGGAAGGACAGCAGCCTGGGTGGGTGAAACAGAAACTGTATGTGTGCGTATACTTTGACTGAATGGATTGCTGGAGCATGGTATTCTCTGACTCTTAGATAGCACATGTGTATCTAGAGAGAGTAGATGGTCGCCAGGTGAAGTAAGTGTTACCTTGAAGAGCATGTACCACCGCACCCGCACGTCCGTTCCAGTGCAGGGAAGGCAAGGAAAAGAAATTGTAAATGTGTCCAATACTACCATGAATAGTAGCAGTACTTTGTATTGCGTTTGCATTCACAGCATATATCTGGTTATTACGGTGGACACTCCGTACCTCTCTTAATAACTTTAGTTTACTTGTAGTACGTCATTCATGTGTGGGTGTATCACTGTTCACTCAATATTAAGCAAAGCACCTAAAGTCATCTCATCTGTCATGAAATATGTCCCATGTGAAGTGATAGATAATCAAATTAGTTAGCTTCTTCATTTTCCTTTTCTAGTACTCATTTGCACTGTAGGGTGAAAGGTAAATTAATTAAGCAGTAGCCCTTGTAACAGAGTATTCTCAGTGCCACCCGTAATAGAAAAGTAATAGCTTCACCACCTGCATGTACTGGACCGGTACAGTAACGCAAGTCTGTCTCACTCATCATGGTGTGCAACTTTTTTTCTCGGGTGCAAGTTCACTGTGCTGTCCATGTCATTCTGCCGGCTTGCATAAGATAACGTACCCATTTCCCTAAACAAGAGAGAAGAAGAAGAATAAGACTGGTGTACTGTCATAGTCGACTGTAATGGAAGTCCATAGTGGTCGAAGAATTAGTTCATTAAACTACCACTACTGTTAGAGCAAGGATGCAGAAGTGGGAGGTTACATAGATACTGTCCTCAATAGTTATGTACTGTGCTTTCAATTTGCTACTTGTACTCTGTGACCCAACTTTCGGCTCAATCACTTTGTGTTATTAATAAGGAGCATTGGTTACAGACTATGTCTTTCTTTCTTCATATAGTTGCTCCTTCCAAATCAACAACAAGGAGGGAGCAGGCTAGATTGGCCCGGCAACGGAGGCTGGAGGCCACAGTCGCCGAATATCGGCGGCTGGTGGCCCTGGAGGAGGAGGAGGACACGCAGTCGAGCGGGGCAACATCCTCGACTGTGACCACTGCATCCTCCTCCGTGACTAAGCCAGCGGGACCGAGCCGGGCTAAGAAAGACGACCGCCACCGCCAAGCAACCGAAATACCAGCTGCCCCCCACAGGAGCTGCAAGGAACGCCAACGCCGCCTACGAGTCCGCATGTCCAACCTGGAGCAGGAGGTCCTGAGGTATAAGAACTTGGTTAAGGGCCTCCGCTCCGAGCTTGCCACCCTCCGCAAGGAGTATGATGCCCATGCCGCATCATGCACCAGCACCAGCACCCTCCAGTAGTGGAGTGCCCCTTGCCCTTTTTTTATAGACTTTTGGGGGGTGGGATTTGGGAGTTGGGATCGTTTTGGGACGTTTCAGAGACAATCGTTGGGGTTAGGGTGGGTGAGGGAGATTATTTTGTTAGGGCTAAATAAATATATTTTTCAACTTTATCTGACCATACCTGTTTTTTACTGCTTTTCAGTCTGGTGGGTGGGGGGCGGGGGTGTAACAGTAACTTTGTTTTCCTGAACAGTCGTAGGACTTTAGTAGTACAACCGTCAATCTCTTGTCTACTCCGAAATAATACTCCATTATACTACCTCCCACCAAACGCTTATCTTACCTGTAATTTGTGTTAGAAATTAGGGCTAGGCCCAGGGCTGGCTCCAGGTGAAATGGGGATTAACGTTGTCAATCCTGGGCGGGTGACATTTCCTCATTGCGGTGGTACTAGTGGTGTGACACAGTGGCAGTTGCATGCCTATGGAAAAAAAGAAAACGAAACCTTGTTTGTCCTCCTTACTGTAGCATTACAACGGTTACGGTACGATCGAGAAAATAGCAGGTGACAGTACACTAGAACAGTGCCATAATGTAGCCTAACAAATGGTAAAGTATTTGCTTGCAAGTATAACTAGTACTTGCGTTGAATTTATTTGACATTGGCTACTACTACTAGAAGATATAGTACTGAAGCTGAGTAAGTCTAGAAGATATCCTCGTATTCCTTCACCAGCCTGTTGCTGCTATGACCTTATCCTCCCCAGCAAGTGTGTGGAATTATTGATGTCATTTTAGTCAGACATCAAGCAAAACAACACAGCCCGGGGGAAGAGGGTTAGGGTTTGTAAAATGGATGGGAATGGGGGTTTCTTTTTGGGTAGGTTTTGTTGAGAGAAGAAAAAAAAAGCAGAGCATGGACAAACAATAATTGAAGATACAGACAATCTTTGGTTACAAACTAAAGGTAAGCACATGCAGTCACACTCATAGAATAAAAGACAACAATGGATACTGTATCTGTATTGCGTATGTTGTTGGAGTTGTCCTGTTGAATTTGGTAAGTAATAAGCATGCAGCAAACAATTCCTCTTATTGGCGGCACTCCTCCATTCCAGCTGACGCTTCGTCCATCAATGTGGTGACCACTGACAGAAGACACCCTGTCCACTGCCTGCCTGGCGGATGTTGACTGAAACCCGGCCTGTAATTATTGAACGGAAAACAGGAAGTGCTATTACAATACCACTGATAAATAAATAAAAGGTATGTACGCTGTGTGGTGCAAAAAGTCACACTTTGATTTCCCTAATAGACAGTACAATATTTTAGAAATTGCGTGCTCTGTCTGAGTCACCTTTTTAAGGATCAATAAGTATGGCCAAAATATTATAGCGGATCTTTCCCCTCAAGGTAGGTGTACTACTGTGTTTTAGAACAAAATTTGACCTTGAAAAAAAGGCTGTTCCTTATGGATTTTGTCCAAAACACTTCTATCCGGTATTAGACCTTCCCAGGAATGCCCCAGGCAAGACCCGCCGGCGCCAACCCACCCGCAAAAAAACACCCGACAACACCCCCAAACAGCGAAAAAGCTAAATCTCATACTTACAATATCTCTCGGCCTTCGGTCCAAATGCGGCGCTGTTCAGCTAGGTCATCATCATCATCAATCATCATAACTCCTGTTTTCCACCACGGATTTCCTGAAAAGCAAATGCAATCAAGATTAGACTGTCGCAGCAGTGCTTCGACAGAGACCCCGGCCGCAACCCACCCACGAACAGCAGGAAGCCCCCCAAAACGCTACATTGAGCAAGATGTCAGAAGAAATAGCAAAAAAAAGGCTGTTCCTTATGGATTTTGTCCAAAACACTTCTATCCGGTATTAGACCTTCCCAGGAATGCCCCAGGCAAGACCCGCCAACCCACCCGCAAAAAAACAACCGACAACACCCCCAAACAGCGAAAAAGCTAAATCTCATACTTACAATATCTCTCGGCCTTCGGTCCAAATGTGGCGCTGTTCAGCTAGGTCATCATCATCAATCATCATAACTCCTGTTTTCCACCACGGATTTCCTGAAAAGCAAATGCAATCAAGATTAGACTGTCGCAGCAGTGCTTCGACAGACACCAAAAATTACCCACAAACCCCCGGAACCCCGCCAAAGAGCACCTCAAAGGCAAGCAAGTCAGCAAAAACGGCAAGAAATTTCCACCTCATATTTGGTCCAAAACACTTTTGTCCATTATTAGAGCTTCACAGCAATGGGCCCAAATCCGTCAACTCACCCGCAAAGAAGTACAACACCCCCACAAGTGCTGAGTCTTTCTTCATTGGGCGTAATCCAGCACTCTGCTTGGAGGGAAATCGCAGTCTGGAGGAGGAGGATAGAGGAGCATGTTCTTCGGAACTTGTGAACCTGAGGAATGTAGACTGCGGCACCTTCAAAGCAATAAGCAAACAAGTGAAGACAGTTCTGATGATGGTCTTGTTTTTGGGATTAGGTGATTAAAGTTTGAATTAAATTAACTGTGCAAAACAAAGAAAGAGAGACACAAAGCACACAGGAATAAAAGGGAATAAGGACGAAAAAGAAAGTTCTTGATTGATTGTCTCATTTTCAGTGCTCGGTGTCAGGGAATAAGAACAAGATTTCGTCATCATACTCTGCGAATTCAGGCTGGATGAGGTCAGTGCCACCGAACAGAGAAAAAATCCCCTCATCTACGTTGCCGTCCTCCTCGTCTTCATGCGGCGTGCTTTCTCGTACTTTGTAATCAGGTGGTATGAGGTGCTGATTCATCTTGATCATTGTCAGCCGCTCCACATTTTTGGGTGAGAGGCGGCTCCGTTTGGGAGTTACAATGCCACCAGCAGCACTGAAAACACGTTCAGAAGACACACTTGCGAGTGGGCAAGACAAATAGTTTATAGCCAGGTTGTAGAGCTGTGGCCACAATTGTTTTTTGCCATGCCAATACTGCAATGGCTCCTCATTAAGAAAGACCACTGTTGAGTCATTCATATAGTCCTGCACCATCGACTCAAGGTCATCAACGGTTCCTCCACTTTGCTTACTTTTTGCTGTGGCTGTGACATTTTTTCGAGAACCATACCCCATCAAACTTAGCCAATCCTCCTCCGCAGCCACTGTTAGTGTTGTCATTGTGTGTGGTGCAGATGATCCAGTTGCCGGTGTCTTTAACGGCTGAGAGGTCACTTGTGCCCCAGCCACAGGTGCAGAAGTGGATTCTTGTGACTGGGGATGGCCTGCTGATGCTGATGCTGATGTACTGGCTTCTCCTTCAATAACCTGCCTTTCATTTTCAAACCTCTTGGCTGACCAGGCTAACCAATGTTTGTACTTTTGAACATCTGCATCATCAAAAGGAAAGAATGCTTCGTCTGCCAGCGCCTTTTTGTAGCGTGGATCCAGAATAGTAGCACAAATGTAATGCTGATCGGACTTGATCTTTTGAAGACGTTCATCACCACGTAGGCGCTCTAATAATTTCTCTGACAAAATGAAATGGTTTTTTTTTTTCTTCATCTTCTTTTTCAAACTCAGAAGACACCGCCATCAGTTGGTGCTCCAGCATGCACAACAATGGGATACCTTTTCCCAAATTACAGTCCTCCTGGCTGACTGCACGCGTGAAGAACTCAAAAGGACGAAGCATGTCTGTCAGGCTTTTAACTATGTCCCATTGCGCCGCAGTCATCCGCAGGTCCTCCTTCTGAGATTTACCCTCTGTGAAGAAATAGTGATCGAGTACCGTATACTGCTCATACAGACGCTCAAGCATGTAGAAGGTTGAGTTCCAACGTGTTGACACCTCCTGGATGAGTGCTTTCACTGGCATTCTACGTTGAAGTAGCAGTCTCCGCAGATGCTTCCGGGCCTTAAAAGAATGGCTGAAATGGTTGGACATTTTGCGGCAGGTGGCCATTACCGCGAACGCTGCACTGTCTCTATCACTCAAGAATTTTTGAACTACCAGGTTGATACAGTGCGCCAAACATGGCACTCTGAAATAGCCACCCTCCGACATGGCCTTAACTACATTGGAGCCATTATCCGTGGAAACATAGCCAATCTTGCGTTTTAGGGGGGATAGCATTGTCAAGACCTTTTTGTTAAACTCTTGCAAAAGGTTTTCTGCTGTGTGACTTTTCTCCAAGCCAAACATGGCTAGTGTTGCATGTTTCCGAGCAGCTTTGAAAACTTTGTCCGGGTCAACACCTGCGTTTAGCTTTGCTTTAACACCTGAAAAAGAGACCCAGTGTGCAGTGATGCACATGTAATCATGGCCTGGGCCACTGGTCCACATGTCTGTTGTCAGATGTATTGTGTGAACAGCACTCTTCTGCAAAGCTGCCCCAATCGCCTGCAGCACATCTTCATGTAGTGCTGGAACCGCAACTCTGGCAAAATAGAACCGGCTCGGAACTTTCCATTTAGGGCAGAGCGTTGCCACTAATTCAAGAAAACCTACCGCTTCTACAAAAGAAAAAGGTAGAAGGTCCACAGCTAGCATTTTAGCCAGCTTAGTGTTATACAGACGCGTCAGTGGGTGGTTGCGTTCATATGGCACGTCTGAAGTAAGCATTGTTCTAATGTTGCCCTGGACCAAGCATTTACGGGCTGATAATGACTTCGTTGACCCAATTTTGCTCGCTGGGGAACTTTTGTGCGTTGGTGTCTCACTCGCTCCAACACTCTTAGTGTGCCTCACATTGGGTGTGCTGCTGACAGGGGTACTGGGTGTAAGGGAAGTGTTTGACACGTCTTCTTCCTGCTCGTCATCATCAGATGAAACATCAACCTTTCCTTGATTTTGGCCTTTCTTGATCGCATCTAGGTGCGCAAACCATTTGACAGCGTGCTTTCTCTCAAGATGACCACTCTGGCCGCCGGTACCATAGTTGGTACCTGACTTACCACGACTAACTGCAAGCTTACAAAGGGTACAAATGGCAAACTTTGGATTTTTGGGACAAACAGTAAAGAAGTCCCAAACTGGGGACTTGAAGTGTCTGTGGGACCTGGAGGAGGCGGCGATACTGGTGGTGGTGGTCATGAAGCTAATGCTAGATGAAGTGGAGGATCTGGATTGCCCAACTTTTGTACGTTTTGCACTTTCACCGCCACTAATTAAGGTCGAGGTTGACGGAGGTCTCTTCTTGCCAGAAAGAAATATGGAAGCGGGACGAGTTGGTGTACTACTTAACTCCAATGATTGTGGTGTTTCCACTGCCTCCTCATCGACAACATCATCATCATCATCACGCGCAGCAGCTCTTCGGGCTAGGGTCAAAATGTCTGTTTGCTGCATGCCCGCTGGGGCTGCAGTGACCTTTATGATGACTGGGTCGTCGTTGGCAGAGTCTTCATCAGCAGCAGTATCCGCCACTTCTTGTTGAGCCTCATCACACTCCATAACTCTGAGACTTTGGACGAGCTTCCTTTTACGCTTAACTACCTTTGTTGGATCATGGTGTGCCTCACTCTCAGACAGCTGTGGTGCTGGTTCCCAAGTTTGATCCGTATCATCAGAAGGAGGTGTGCTTGAAGAGGATGTAGACACCACCCTTGATCTCTTCCTTGCTACAGTTGTGGAAGACAATGAAGGATCATCAGGAGGAGTGGCTTCCTCAAATGATACCTCGCCTTGATTGTCGATTTCCTGATGTGCCCCTACTTCGGGAGGAACAACTATTGTGGGCACTTGTGACCCTCCATGCACCTCTGCTTGCGCATCTCCTTGCGCTGCCTCTCCTTCCACATGTACTTGGGCTTGTACTTGCACATGTGATTGTTGTTGCGGCTGTGGTTGTTCAACACTCGTCAGATGAGCTACAACAACCTGTGTTGATTGAGGGACATTGCTGCTGCTTTCTTGCGATGAGCCAACATCACTGGTCGATGGTGATTGAAGAACTATACTGGCTGCCTCTGCAGCACTCAAGGGCTTGGACTTAAGTTGGCGTGGTGGTGGTGGTGGCACTGAGCCCAATGGAGCGGGGGGGGTGCTGCCAGCTTGGTCCCCAGCAGATCCCGCTGCTGCTGCTGCAGGCATACTTTTTTTTTTACTCCCAAAAAAAGGGGCGGGCGGCACACCAGTCTCCTTGGTAACTTGCTTCTTCTGCTCCTTACTGGCACCTTTCTTGCTAGAGGAGCTACGGGTTACTTTTTTTGGGGCCATCTTCTTCAGAGCAGGTCAGCAGGCAGCAGTTGCACGAGTTGCAGAGGGTTCTGTGTCCAGACGTGACGTCGCGTGACGTTATGCTGCACACACCGCTGCAGGACTTCTTCCTGGCACTGGTGGTTCTCTTGAGTCTTCTTGTGCACCTAAAAGCAATGGAAGACAGAGGAACATCAGTTCAGTTATACACCCCAAAAATTCGACAAAACACAGAAAAATGAGCACAATCCCATGCCATCCTTGATGTTTACATTGAAGACACCCCACAGAAAGACTACGGACATGCAAGTATGCAACACTCACTACCCCTGGGCATAATGGATGAAAAGTAGGCAAAATAAGTGCAGGCCTCAGACACTGCCTCTCCTCAAAATGGCCCCTTACACCCCAAGCACATGTTGCCTGTACCAGCCAGCACTCAAGATGGTCACCACCACCACCCACATGGCCAGTCCACATCAACAGTACACCCCCAAAAAACAGAAAAACAGCCAGAAATCACCACAATCCAACGCCATCCATGATGTTTACATTAAAGAGAGTGAGACCACACCACAGGCACACTCAGTCCATGCACCACCCACCACCCCTGGGCAAAAGGCCACACCAGCAGCCCCCCAAAAACGACAAAAAACAATAAAATAAGCCCAATCCCAGCCCATCCATGGCCTCAATTATGTTTAAATTCAAGAAGACACCCCACAGAAAGACTAGGCCCATGCAACACTCACCACCCCTGGGCAAAGGGCCACACCAGCAGGCCCAAAAAAACGACAAAAAACAATAAAATCTGCACAATCCCAGCCCATCCATGGCCTCAATAGAGTTTAAATTCAAGAAGACACCCCTCAGAAACACTAGGCCCATGCAACACTCACTACCCCTGGGCATAAGGGATGAAAAGTAGGCAAAATAAGTGCAGGCCTCAGACACTGCCTCTCCTCAAAATGGCCCCCGCCCTTACACCCCAAGCACATGTTGCCTGTACCAGCCAGCACTCAAGATGGCCACCACCACCACCCACATGGCCAGTCCACATCAACAGTACACCCCCAAAAAACAGAAAAACAGCCAGAAATCACCACAATCCAATGCCATTCATGATGTTTACATTAAAGAGAGTGAGACCACACCACAGGCACACTCAGTCCATGCACCACCACCCCTGGGCAAAAGGCCACACCAGCAGCCCCCCAAAAACGACAAAAAACAATAAAATAAGCACAATCCCAGCCCATCCATGGCCTCTATTATGTTTAAATTCAAGAAGACACCCCACAGAAAGACTAGGCCCATGCAACACTCACCACCCCTGGGCATAGGGCCCCACCAGCAGGCCCAAAAAAACGACAAAAAACAATAAAATCAGCACAATCCCAGCCCATCCATGGCCTCAATGGTGTTTAAATTCAAGAAGACACCCCTCAGAAACACTAGGCCCATGCAACACTCACTACCCCTGGGCATAATGGATGAAAAGTAGGCAAAATAAGTGCAGGCCTCAGACACTGCCTCTCCTCAAAATGGCCCCTTACACCCCAGGCACATGTTGCCTGTACCAGCCAGCACTCAAGATGGCCACCACCACCACCCACATGGCCAGTCCACATCAACAGTACACCCCCAAAAAACAGAAAAACAGCCAGAAATCACCACAATCCAATGCCATCCATGATGTTTACATGAAAGAGAGTGAGACCACACCACAGGCACACTCAGTCCATGCACCACCACCCCTGGGCAAAAGGCCACACCAGCAGCCCCCCAAAAACGACAAAAAACAATAAAATAAGCACAATCCCAGCCCATCCATGGCCTCTATTATGTTTAAATTCAAGAAGACACCCCACAGAAAGACTAGGCCCATGCAACACTCACCACCCCTGGGCAAAGGGCCCCACCAGCAGGCCCAAAAAAACGACAAAAAACAATAAAATCAGCACAATCCCAGCCCATCCATGGCCTCAATGGTGTTTAAATTCAAGAAGACACCCCTCAGAAACACTAGGCCCATGCAACACTCACTACCCCTGGGCATAATGGATGAAAAGTAGGCAAAATAAGTGCAGGCCTCAGACACTGCCTCTCCTCAAAATGGCCCCTTACACCCCAAGCACATGTTGCCTGTAGCAGCCAGCACTCAAGATGGCCACCACCACCACCCACATGACCAGTCCACATCAACAGTACACCCCCAAAAAACAGAAAAACAGCCAGAAATCACCACAATCCAATGCCATCCATGATGTTTACATTAAAGAGAGTGAGACCACACCACAGGCACACTCAGTCCATGCACCACCACCCCTGGGCAAAAGGCCACACCAGCAGCCCCCCAAAAACGACAAAAAACAATAAAATAAGCACAATCCCAGCCCATCCATGGCCTCTATTATGTTTAAATTCAAGAAGACACCCCACAGAAAGACTAGGCCCATGCAACACTCACCACCCCTGGGCAAAGGGCCCCACCAGCAGGCCCAAAAAAACGACAAAAAACAATAAAATCAGCACAATCCCAGCCCATCCATGGCCTCAATGGTGTTTAAATTCAAGAAGACACCCCTCAGAAACACTAGGCCCATGCAACACTCACTACCCCTGGGCATAATGGATGAAAAGTAGGCAAAATAAGTGCAGGCCTCAGACACTGCCTCTCCTCAAAATGGCCCCTTACACCCCAGGCACATGTTGCCTGTACCAGCCAGCACTCAAGATGGCCACCACCACCACCCACATGGCCAGTCCACATCAACAGTACACCCCCAAAAAACAGAAAAACAGCCAGAAATCACCACAATCCAATGCCATCCATGATGTTTACATTAAAGAGAGTGAGACCACACCACAGGCACACTCAGTCCATGCACCACCACCCCTGGGCAAAAGGCCACACCAGCAGCCCCCCAAAAACGACAAAAAACAATACAATAAGCACAATCCCAGCCCATCCATGGCCTCAATTATGTTTAAATTTAAGAAGACACCCCACAGAAAGACTAGGCCCATGCAACACTCACCACCCCTGGGCAAAGGGCCCCACCAGCAGGCCCAAAAAAAGGACAAAAATCAGCACAATCCCAGCCCATCCATGGCCTAAATGGTGTTTAAATTCAACAAAACAGTTGTATCATGCACCCCTAACCAACCCTGGTCCTACTGGATACTGTGGCTACCCACAATATAATTTATTTAATGTTCTGAAAAAGTTCCAAAATTTTACTTGCAGCAACTGTAATGCCCCAAACAAACTTACTTGTGAAAGTTGATTTCTAATCCAAAAGTGATCCAAAGACAGTCAAAAAGGCCTCAAATCCAAATATTCAGCAGCACCCACAAAAAGTAATCCTTCCAGCTCCAGATCCAAATGAAAGTGACCAGGAGATGGACAAAGCACTGGGAGGAGCCTGCTGGACAGGAACAGGAAGTTGGAGACTGTGGGGCACTTCCTTCCTCCCCCCCCCCAAAATGGACTCCTTGCAAAAAAAAGGCCATGCAAATGTCAACCTGAGGAGTGATTCTGATAAAAATCATAATTTTCTGAAGGTTTATCCTGTTTGCTGGTGATTTTCTTGTGCGAAATAGCAAAATCTCTATTTCGCAAGTGCGAGATTGTTCCTTTCCGCCGCAACTACGTGTTCGCAATTGCGAACTCTCGCGAGGTGTGCTGTGCAAGGTGGCAAGCCGCGAGTACGTATTCGCGGGCGCCAAACTCCCGCGGGAACACGCAGCAAGATCTAAAATGGCGCGTCACTCGCAAAGAAAAACAACTCGGCAAACGCTAAATGACGGAAAGTGAACTCCGTGCACCACGCCGCGCGCCGCAACCAAGCAAAAAATCCGCCGCGAGCGGATTCACGGATTTTCGACAAATTCGCGAGCGTTCGCGGATTGCGGATTTGCCGAAAATCCGAAAAATCCGCGAGTGGAGCGGATTTTACGCCCATGCTTAGTGGAAATTTGTTGATCCACGCAGATTCCAGAACTTTCCACCACAGAAATGTGAGGAAAATGCGTTTTTTTTGTCAATTTTGCTTTGCAAGGGATTCTGGGTAACAGAACCTGGTGGTAGGCAGTCGAGTCACCCCATCCTGAATTCCCCTGGGTGTCTAGTTTTCAAAAATGTATAGGTTTGCTAGGTTTCCCTAGGTGCCGGCAGAGCTAGAGTTCAAAAACAAAAGGTAGTCCTTTTGTCCAAAAAGGGCACGATTTCACTGCGAAATCGAGGTGCGACCATGTTGCGTTTTGCGCTGTTTCCTGTCGCAGGCACTAGGCAGACCCTGGCAAGTGAGGTACCATTTGTTTCGGGAGACCCGGGGGAACACTGGGTGGGTGGAAATTTGTTGATCCACGCAGACTCCAGAACTTTCCACCACAGAAATATGAGGAAAATGCGTTTTTTGTCAATTTCTTAGTTTTGCAAGGGATTCTGGGTAACAGAACCTGGTGGTAGGCAGTCGAGTCACCCCATCCTGAATTTCCCTGGGTGTCTAGTTTTAAAAAATGTATAGGTTTGCTAGGTTTCCCTAGGTGCCGGCAGAGCTAGGGTTCAAAAACAAAAGGTAGTCTTTTCGGTCAAAAAGGGCACGATTTCACTGCGAAATTGAGATGCAACTACATTGCGTTTTGTGCTGTTTCCTGTCGTAGGCACTAGGCAGACCCAGGCAAGTGAGGTAGCATTTTTTTGGGAGACCCGAGGGAACGCTGAGTGGGTGGAAATTTGTTGATCCACGCAGATTCCGAACTTTCCACCACAGAAATATGAGGAAAATGCGTTTTTTTGTCAATTTCTTAGCTTTGCAAGGGATTCGGATTCTGGGTAACAGAACCTGGTGGTGGGCAGTCGAGTCACCCCATCCTGAATTCCCCTGGGTGTCTAGTTTTCAAAAATGTATAGGTTTGCTAGGTTTCCTTAGGTGCCGGCAGAGCTAGGGTTCAAAAACAAAAGGTAGTCTTTTTGTCCAAAAAGGGCACGATTTCACTGCGAAATTGAGGTGCGACCACGTTGCGTTTTGCACTGTTTCCTGTCGCAGGCACTAGGCAGACCCAGGCAAGTGAGGTACAATTTTTTTCGGGAGACCCGGGGAACGCTGAGTGGGTGGAAATTTGTTGATCCACGCAGATTCCAGAAATTTCTACCACAGAAATGTGAGGAAAATGCGTTTTTTTTGTCAATTTCTTAGTCCTGCAAGGGATTCTGGGTAACAGAACCTGGTGGTAGGCAGTCGATTCACCCCATCCTGAATTCCCCTGGGTGTCTAGGTTTTAGAAATGTATAGGTTTGCTAGGTTTCCCTAGGTGCCGGCAGAGCTAGGGTTCAAAAACAAAGGTAGTCTCTTTGCCCAAAAAGGGCACGTTTTCACTGCGAAATTGAGGTGCGACCATGTTGCGTTTTGCGCTGTTTCCTGTCGCAGGCACTAGGCAGACCCAGGCAAGTGAGGTACCATTTTTTTTGGGAGACCCGGGGGAATGCTGGGTGTGTGGAAATTTGTTGATTCACGCAGATTCCAGAACTCTCCACCACAGAAATGTGAGGAAAATGCGTTTTTTTTGTCAATTTCTTAGCTTTGCAAGGGATTCTGGGTAACAGAACCTGGTGGTAGGCAGTCGAGTCACCCCATGCTGAATTCTCCTGGGTGTCTAGTTTTCAAAAATGTATAGGTTTGCTAGGTTTCCCTAGGTGCCGGCAGAGCTAGGGTTAAAAAACAAAAGGTAGTCTCTTTGCCCAAAAAGGGCACGATTTCACTGCGAAATTGAGGTGCGACCACCTTGCGTTTTGCGCTGTTTCCTGTCGCAGGCACTAGGCAGATCCAGGCAAGTGAGGTACCATTGTTTTCGGGAGACCCGGGGGAACACTGGGTCGGTGAAAATTTGTTGATCCACGCAGATTCCAGAATTTGTCACCACAGAAATGTGAGGAAAATGCATTTTTTTTGTCAATTTCTTAGCTTTGCAAGGGATTCTGGGTAACAGAACCTGGTGGTAAGCAGTCGAGTCACCCCAACCTGAATTCCCCTCGATGTCTACTTTTCAAAAATGTATAGGTTTGCTAGGTTTCCCTAGGTGCCGGCAGAGCTAGGGTTCAAAAACTAAAGGTTGTCTCTTTGCCCAAAAAGCGCACAATTTCACTGCGAAATTTAGGTGCGACCACGTTGCATTTTGCACTGTTTCCTGTCGCAGGCACTAGGCAGACCCAGGCAAGTGAGGTACCTTTTTTTCGGGAGACCCGGGGGAACGCTGGGTGAGTGGAAATTGCGTTTTGCGCTGTTTCCTGTCGCAGGCACTAGGCAGATCCAGGCAAGTGAGGTACCATTTTTTTTCGGGAGACCCGGGGGAACGCTGGGTCGGTGAAAATTTGTTGATCCACGCAGATTCCAGAACTTTCCACCACAGAAATGTGAGGAAAAGGCGTTTTTTTTGTCAATTTCTTAGCTTTGCAAGGGATTCTGGGTAACAGAACCTGGTGGTAGGCAGTCGAGTCACCCCATCCTGAATTCCCCTGGGTGTCTAGTTTCCCTAGGTGCCGGCAGAGCTAGGGTGCAAAAACTACAGCTAGGCACTTTGCCATAAAAGGGTCAATTTTTAACTGCAAACTTGAGGTGTGACCACGTTGCATTTTGCGCCGTTTCCTGTCGCAGGCACAAGGCCGACCCACACAAGTGAGGTACCGTTTTTATCGGGAGACTTTGGGTAATTCAGATTTGTAAATCAACTGTTATTACCAATTGAGTTTTCATGCATTTCTCCCTTCCCAATGAAAGACATTGTGTAAAAAAAAAATGTTTTTCAAAAATGACCAATAATTCTCATGCTAGTATGAGTACTCCCAATTTTGAAAATGTGCAATTATATACTGTTTCTAAACTCTATAATTTGTACCCAATTCAGAAATACATAGGTGTCTTTCATACAGATTTTTCCATGTATACATTTTCCAAGAAAAATTGCTCTATACCCAGTAAATAAAAAAATACCATTGCAAGTTGCTGCTCAGTTTTTGGATCTGGGTTCGTAGGGTTCTTGGTGAAACTACAAGTCCTATATATCCCCACAACCAGGAAGGTCTAACGGATGTAACGGTATATTGCTTTCCAAGAGCTGTCAAAATTGCAAAACGTTATAGGTGAAAACGTTGAGACAAAAGGCTGTTTTTTTCAACAAATTTTCAATTATTCCAATATTTAACTAAGAAACCTTCATGGATTTAGACAAATGACCTCTTTCTGAATTCAGAATTTTGTCTACTTTTCGAAAATGTATAGCTTTCCAGGATCCATTATTGCTTTCAAACTCATTTCTACCACTAACTGGAAGGAGGTGGAAAGCTCTAAAAATAGCAAAAATAGGCTATGTCCCAGAAAAATGCCAAAACTGTGTGAAAAATGTTGGTTCTCTGACAATAGACTGTCATTCCCTAAAGGCTGAGAAAATGGAGATTTCAGCCCCACAAACCCTTTTTTGATAACATTTGCAGGGAAAACCCCAGAGGCTTTCATTTGCAGCCCGTTTTTCCAATTTTTCTGAAAAAAAAAACATTTCACTATATTTTTGGTAATTTCTGGGACCCCTCGAGGGGAATCCACAAACTCTGGGCACCTTTAGAATCCACATGATGTTGGAAGAAAAGGACAAAAATTTGGCGTGGATACCTTATGTGGTCAAAAAGTTACAGGGGCCTAAGCACGCACTACCCCAAATCGCCAAAAAAAGGCTTAGCACAGGAGGGGAAAAGGCCTAGCAGCGAAGGGGTTAATTGGTTTGCAATATATCACTACAATAGGGAAATTCCCTTTTATTCTTTATAGGGTCATCTTCAACCCTTGGTTGCCCTACTAATGTTTGTCCTGATAAAGACTCGCACGGTCCAGGTCTAACTTACCGGATGACCATAAGTCGAGTGAAAACGTCGACGATATTATTCCCACCTTGGACCCATATCTGCAATATAAAAAGTGCACACAATTGACATGACTGTCTGTATCTAGTTTATTCTGATATCAGGTGTTATTAATTATTACTTTGTGGGCCAGGTTGTTTTGATACGGAAAACTGTGAGACCGTAACTACAGAATACTAATGTGAATATTTTGCCTATTTATTATCTTGAATTTCCTTCCTTTCGTTATTCACTGTACACACTTTTGATCACTGCCTTTGTGCACGCTACTTTGGGCAACCTTTTGATCCTAAATGAATGAGAAATTTTGTAGATCATCAATTATTTGATTAGAGACAATGAATTAAATATTGTACTCCTCTTTGATGTACTGTTGTTGTGGTGATATTCCTTATCGTTGGAAGTTACTTAGTTCATATAAGCGTTTGAGCGTATTCAGTAGGAACGCTCATGAACATATAACTGTATAAATATGTACTGATTGAATCGGATCATAAAGAAATAGGTTCTGGACCACTGTTTATCTTTATCGTAATATACCCAGGTCCGTATCCTTCTGGGTTGCCCCATTTCATTAATGGTTACCTTAGTGCTGCATGTCTGCGAGGGTTGTATTTGTGAAAAATATGTGATGTTTATAATTGTTGTAATATTTGTGTAAAATCTCTAATGTTTATGGTTGTTGTCTGTGTTTTAAGTGTTTAATTATTGGCTAAATCAGACTATGTCTGATAAAGAGACTTTGTCATATAGCGATGACTATATAGACAAACTCCTAACAGAGGAGGGAGGCCAGTAATACCATCACCAGTGATTTATCTTTAAACAGGAAGATATCTAGCCTAGAGAGACTAGAAAAAAAGCTAATTCGAACGCGGCTGCATGGTCACACCCTGGCCAAATACCTCCGTTCTAATGTAATCCCAATTGGGTTGCAGGTGCGTAACGAACCAGCGATCTTTTTGGAAAATCCAAAGTTTAAAGAAAACTTCAGTTTCGTGCCCAACACATGTTCAAGACATTGGATGGTGTTGGGCATTGAAACTGCAGTGGAGGAGGTAGAAAGATTGACAAAAGAAATAGCTGAATTAAGGAAAGAGATCATTGATGATAAGGCCTTGGTGAATGCCAAGGAGGCTTTAGAGAGGCTTGAAAAGACTATCAGGGAGTTTGATACATACACTCAAGGTATGAAATTGGAGAAAGTGGCCAAAGACATAAGAGCATACGATAAAAACACAACCTACCCCTACTTACAGGAGGAGTGCTATTTTGTCAGAGACCAACGAGGAGGCTTGTCAAGTAGAGGTAGAGGGGGGTATAATAGATATAATACTTTCTCAGGATCTTCTTTTGGCAGTAGTTCAGATAGCGATACAGAGCGCCCAAGTACAAGTGCTGGCGCTAGTTCCAATAACTTTGCTCAAAACTATCCAGAACAGCAAACTTTTTTAGGCGAGGACCAATGGTGGGGCCCTCCCGGGAGAGGTCGCCCCTGGGGGAGACCCAGGGGAGGCCGTTCTGTGCCGTGGAACAGAGGAATAGGGAGAGGGAAAAAGCAAACACGTTTCAAGCAGGACTCCCATGGCGACATCCAGACGAGATGCCAGCACTACAGGCGGTAGTGCATAAACCAGAGAACCATGTAATCAACATATCTGATTATCAACTATCGTCTACTGAACAGGACGTCCTTGCAAAAGGCGTATCCTTTGTGCCTATGTCGGTACCCAACAATTTCAATTTAAAAATTGAATTACAGCAATTTTTCAGAAAAATTCGCTTGAAACATTATTTTCTGAAAGTACCTCACAATCCTGTTTTTTCAGGCAGTGGACGAAGACCCCCCTCAAAGTTTAGTCCTCCTACCCACTTGTTGGACCATAAAATAATGGCATATGAGCAAGTGGTTTCACGCGATGTGGAAAATGTATTAACCAGACGTCAGTATGTCCCTTATAACATAAGTCGACAGGAGAAGGCTGCCTTACATTCCTTAAAGAATAACAATGACATCGTTATAAAGCCCGCCGATAACGGTGGGGCTATAGTGGTTCAAAGCCTTGACAAATACAAAACTGAAATACTTTCCCAATTAGCGGTAGAAGGTAATTACATCCTACTTAAGAAAGATCCCACCAAAGAGATAAGCGAGTCCATCTCTAAATTGACACAAAAAGTATTGGAAGAGGGGGTAATTACTAAACTTGAGCATCAGTTCCTCAACAACAAGCATCCGCGAATTCCGACTATTTATACCCTCCCAAAGGTGCATAAAAACCTGGAGGCCCCCCCAGCAGGCCCATTATATCGGGATGCGGGTCATTGCTGGAACCATTGTGCAAGTATGTGGATGTGTTTTTAAAACCTATTGCTATCTACACACCCACATATATAAGGGATACAATGCACAATATCCAGTTGGTTGAAGGACGCCCATATGACTGCAATAATTGTTTACTATCATTGATGGATATATCGGCATTGTATACGAACATCCCCCAGCAAGCAGCGCTAGAATGCATAGGATATGTTCTGAATAAAAGAGTCTCTCCACATAGAGTTCCGACTGAGTTTATTATCCAATTACTCTCAATTGCCATGTCAAATTTTTTTTTAATGTTTCAGGGAAAATATTACATCCAAACTAAGGAGGTGGCTATGGGGGCAAGTTTTACCCCCAATTTAGCTATCATCTTTATGAGTGAATATGAAAGTACATATATCCTGAACCAGTACAACCCATACCGAAATAACATTTTATTATGGGCTAGGTATATTGATGACGTCCTCCTTATTTGGGAAGGTAATCAAACAGGACTAACGGAATTCCATGAATGGCTCAATGGTTGCTCAAACGACATCAAATTCACGATAGATTTTGATACTACCTCAAATAATTTTTTGGATGTACAAATTAAGACAGAAGCAGGTCTCTTGTACACTAGTTTATGCAGAAAAAGCAGCAAGAGAAATACATTGCTGAGATACACGAGTCATCACCCCTGTAACCTCAGGGACAACCTGCCCTTTGGGCAATTCCTGAGGTTGCGGAGGAATTGCTTCAAAAAAGAGGATTATTTTGAAGAGTCCTCTCTGCTGATAGCCAGGCTGAGTGAATGAGGCTACCCACTACGACAACTGAAAAAGGCACGTAAACGTGCCTGGCACAATCATCGAGAACACCTGTTAAATGTGAAACCTAAAACAACTGAGAATAGACTGGTATGTGTTACAACATTTAACACACAAAGCAATGCCATAAAAAAGTGCATAAATCGGCATTGGCACCTAATCAGTGAAGAACTAGTGGGGATTGCACCTCCACTACATGCATTCCGCAAGGGCAGAAACATCAGGGAGCATGTGGTAAAATCCTTATTACCTATGAAGCAGATAGTGAACCAAACGACACTTTGGGGTTTTCCGGCGGTGGTTGGTCACACGAAATGTGATATGTGTAAGGCCTGTCCTCTGACGACAGAATGTACCACATTTAACCATAATGATCGTACATACAATTTGAAGGACCACAGCAATTGTAATACCTCAGGGGTAATATATGCCATTCTTTGCCCCTGTGGTGTGTTGTACATAGGGCAGACCATACAGAAGGTCAAATGCCGGATCCTGCAGCATATGAGTCGCATACGTTGCGGGACTACAGGAGCACCTCTGGTGGATCATTTCTCTAGGTTTGAACACTCTGAAAACAGCTTGAAGTGGTGGGTTGTAGAGAAAGTATCAGCCAACCCACGAGGGGGAGACTTGCATAATATCCATCCTTAACAGAAGGGAATGTAAATGGATATATTCCTTGGATACAGTGAATACTGGATTGAACGAATTGGAGGAAATTAACAGACAAGTGTCACTGTTGGGGGTATAGAACATCCTTTTAGGTTGCATGATATCGATTTAAGCCATCCCCATAGTGGACAAGAAACTTGGTTGACAATCATGTATTGATTACTGCTTAAATGTGTTGTTCGGTCACCCTTTAGGGAGCCATTGATTATTATACTGTTGTATGGTAACAATTATCCCTACTAATATGAACATATTCATTTGGCAAGATTCGACTAAATTGCAGGTTGTATAAATGTTTTTCTGATGTATATTATCCTTTTGGCATGTAAAATACACCACAGGGACAAATTGATAATTACACTGCTGCAAAATGACAATTTTCCCTTTGACCAAACTGGAGGTTTTGCAAAATGTGTTTTTTCTGATGTATATAATGTGTTTTTCTGATGTATATGATCTTGATGACTTGTAGATAAATTTTGTATACTTTGTGCAAACGGATGATTACTCGAGGTAAATTGAATACTCCCGTTCCCCCATGTACCTCTGTTTATTTTCGGGAATTGTTCCCAATTCAAGATGGCGCCCGCGATTTTATAACTACGGTCGGAATTTAAAATCTGACTGGTGTAGTATTGTAGGTATATTTTTGAATCGTGTATTAGCCTCATCAACTCCTTGAGATTATTAAAAAATGGGAATATAGAACCTTTATTTAATATTCAGTTTGACGAATAGTCTTTCGTCTATGTCCATTTTCCCGATCAAGTAATAGAGGGACTCAATACAGGAGTCAGGTGACACGCTCTGAAACGCGGTTACTTTCGGACCTCATTGGAACTAGGGAGTTTAGAAGCCTGCAACTACGGCAGCACGGTAAGATACTCTTTTTCGTTTTCGAAGGCTTGGTCTACTGCGTTAGTCTGGAGGCGGGATACTACGTGAACCCATTTTTAATGACACTTCTCCCTTCGATACAGCTTCCTGATCTGTGGGGGACAGGAGCGATTTTAGAATCAAGCTACTGATTCAAGGAAAATGCTCTCAATATAGTGAACATTTAAATGTTGAGCTCTTCGAGTGATAATAAGCCTGATTGGTCAATCCCTTATGGAAATCCTGTTCCACATACAGCTTCCTGATCGGATGGTACAGGGAGTGAAGTCGAGTCCAAGACACGGCTGATTGGAAGTATCTTCAGCATAGGACCCCTGATGAAATTCTGATGGATGATTTAATCATCTTTGGAAAGTTAATATTATGGACAAACTCATGTGATGGCTATGTACGCATGGCTCAATAGAATTAGTTGTCCATATTCTGCATTATTATGTTTTGCAGGAGGGAATTCCACTCGGATGACTAAGGAGGTGTACCTTGTTTGGCCATTCACCCTTGGGTAAGAACACTGCCCCTGTGGGTTTTTTAATTGGTTTGCAATATATCACTACAATAGGGTAATTCCCTTTTATTCTTTATAGGGTCATCTTCAACCCTTGGTTGCCCTACTAATGTTTGTCCTGATGAAGACTCGCACGGTCCAGGTCTAACTTACCGGATGACCATAAGTCGAGTGGAAACGTCGACGATATTATTCCCACCTTCGACCCATATCTGCAATATAAAAAGTGCACACAATTGACATGGCTGTCTGTATCTAGTTTATTCTGATATCAGGTTTTATTAATTATTACTTTGTGGGCCAGGTTGTTTTGATACGGAAAACTGTGAGACCGTAACTACAGAATACTAATGTGAATATTTTGTCTATTTATTATCTTGAATTTCCTTTCTTTCTTTATTCACTGTACACACTTTTGATCACTTCCTTTGTGCACGCTCCTTTGGGCAACCTTTTACTCCTAAATGAATGAGAAATTTTGTAGATCATCAATTATTTGATTAGAGACAATGAATTATATATTGTACTCCTCTTTGATGTACTGTTGTTGTGGTGATATTCCTTATCGTTTGAAGTTACTTAGTTCATATATGCGTTGGAGCGTATTCATTTGGAACGCTCATGAACATATAACTGTATAAATATGTACTGATTGAATCGGATCATAAAGAAATAGGTTCTGGACCGCTGTTTATCTTTATCGTAATATACCCAGGTCCGTATCCTTCTGGGTTGCCCCATTTCATTAATGGATCTCGGAATGGGGCCCAATTGTGTTCTCTCCCTTGTTGTGGGTGCCCTTGCTTTCTGACCTGCCTCTCGGATGCCCACTGCTGGCTGGATGTTGTTCTCCACACTCCAGGCATACGACCATTGGCTCCAATGCCGGTCCTTAGCGTACCTGTCTCCAACTCCATCATCCGCGCCACAACTCATTTGCTAGCTCCTGGGCCTGGAGTCTCCCACATTGAGGCCTTACAATCAACCCTGCCTAACGCCCCCTAGTTATCACTTGTTATTGGTGCTTATTGAACTGCTGGCTACCTATCTGGAGGCTCTCTCATCAAACCTGTGCCATCATGCGTTTCATCCAGCGGCAATGAGACACGTTTCTGGTTAGAGGCCTCCTACCACCATGTGCATCTCCATATATATCATGACCTAAGCCATCCATGGCCTGGTCTTTGCTGCCTCACTGGGGTGAACCAACGCCAACTCCTGGAATTTTGATCTTCCTCCACCCGCCCTGCCAGGAGATCTCTACCTTTGCCATTTCCTAGCCCCCCGAGGCTAGCTACATGACTTTCCCATACATCGCTGGTCACCGTGGGTGCTGGTGGTGGCTATCTCTGCACAATTTGCCATTCGTTCATCTGGGTCAGCCTTCCCCCTCCCCCTACTTCACTCTAAAGGCTATTGTTCATGATGATCCCAAACAGTAGCATCTCAATTTTGAGAAGCAAAAATCCACATGCCCCGCTCCATCTCCACAGATCTCGGACGTTGGCACCACCTGCGGCATTTGATCAGACCCGCTAACCAGCACAGACGCAATCATGGGCGCATTGAGAGCAGGCTTCAGGGCCATTCATGGCCAATTTGACACTCCGGCCAGGAGATTGGACACATTTGGTGAATGTCTAGACCGCCACACAAAATGGACTGGAGGCCACCAAGGGAAGAGTGTTGGACCTGGAAGATGTCATTGCACAATCCATGAAATGACTAGAACGAATGGAAAAACTGCTCAAATCAGTGGCCATGTAGAAGGAAGATCTGGAGGCGAGGGGTAGGCGCAATAATCTACTCATATTGGGGGTACCTGGATCTATCAATACTGGCAGCCTCGATCTATTTGTTGAAGGGCTGTTGACTGATCTGTTTGGCAAGCAAAACTTTACCTCAATGTTTAGGGTGGAACTGACTCATCACCCACTGGGACTGTACCCTAATCGTGGCTTCCCCCCGAGGTCTGTGATTGCCCGCCTACTGAACTTCAGGGACCGCGACATAGCCCTACGCCTTGCTCGAGAACAGGGTCCCTTACAGTGGCAGAGCTTTACCATCTTTTTGTTTCCTGAATATATCGCGGTGGTCCAAGAGGCGTGCCGTAAGTTTACAAGCGGCAAGTCTACACTTCGAAAACTAGGTTTTCGCAATGGTATGCTGTACCCGGTGCGCCTCAGGATGGAGATCAATGGTAAGCTGCATTTCTTTCACACCCCAGCTGACATTCAGGCGTTTTGCAAAGAACATTCTGCTGAACGCTCCTCTTCCCGTTGCTCCACTCTGGACATATCTCGATCTGAAAATTATTTTTCTCATGTTCACATATGGTTGTGGCATTATCTGCGCTGTCACCAGCCCAAAAAGGTAATTTACCAATATCTCTGACCAGCATGCCATGTTGTTTTCAAAGTGCAAGTGGTTTCAATTCACTGCATCTTGTTATGTTATGTTATTTTATTTTTATACAGCGCAAATCACCACTGCTCTCTAAGTGCTTCTAGAGAAAGGGCAGCTCGCTAGTGTAGCTGCGAAGGCGGAGCTTAGACAGATGTCAATGTCTCTCTAAACAGGTAGGTCTTTAAGAGCTTTCTGAAGGAGAGCAGAGCCGTTTCCTTACGCAGGTTCTCCGGTAGGTCAATCCTGATCTGTGGAAGGAGGACCGAGAACGCTCTGCCACATTTAGTCTTAAGTTTGAACCTGGAAGAGGCTAGCCTGCAGGTCTCGGAAGAACGTAGAGCCCGGCCGGGAACGTACTTTTGCACTCGGTCTTTTATGTATTTCAGTGCATCCCCATAAATGGCCTTGTGGGCTATACAAAGGCTCCTAAAGTGCACGCGCTGTTCAATGGGCAGCCAGTGCAATTTATGTAGTAGAGGGGTGGCTCGCGTTCTCCTAGGGAGACTAAAAATGAGCCTGGCCGCATCGTTTTGTACAACTTGCAATCTCCTCAGGAACTTCTGGGGGATGCCCAGATAGAGGGCATTCCCGTAGTCCAGCCGAGAAATGACAGTGGCGGAAACAATTGATTGTAATGCAGAAGTACAGAGGAGAGGAACAAGTCTCCGTAGTTGCCTAAGTAAGCCTGTGCAGATGCCTACCACCGAAGTAACCTGGCAGGACATAGACAGATCCGAGTCAATTTTCAGGCCCAGGCTTTTTACTACTGGCACTGGGATTGGAACCACACCCAACTCCGGAGGCCAAAAAAGATCACACCAAGGGCTATTTTGAGCTGGAACAACAAGCAGCACGGTTTTATCCGGGTTGACTTTCAAAGAATTGGCTGCCATCCAGTTAACAGTAAACCTGAGTAGATTTTTCACTGATTCTTGAACCTGGCTGGTGTTGTCAAGTTGGACCAGGAGTTGGGTGTCATCAGCGTAATTTAAGACCTGGCAGTCTCTGCGTGTGAGAGCCTCCACCAAGGGCTGCAAATAGTTATTAAAACGCAGTGGAGACAATGCAGAACCCTGGGGGACTCCACAGGTCAGGGAGCCCATGTTCGACAACTGCTCACCCATTTGAACTCTCTGAGTGCGATCAGTCAGGAAGGATCTCAGCCATTGAAGTGCTTGCCCCTTTATGCCCAGATTCGACAAACGGTTCTGCAGAATTTTATGGCTTACCGTGTCGAATGCTGCTGACAGATCTAATAAAATCAGAGCACTCAGATGTTTGTTATCGGCCCTAACTCTAAGCTCGTCCAGGACGGACACTATCACCAGCTCTGTGCTATGGTGTGTCCTAAAGCCCACCTGTCTAGAGTGGAGCAGATGGTGGTCATCTAAGTATTTTGCGAGTGTTTTCAAGACGTGTTGTTCCAATATTTTTCCTAGAAAGGGGAGCTGTGAAATGGGCCTGTAGTTTTTTAAGGCTGTCGGGTCAGCCCCTGGTTTTTTTAATAGGGGGGTGACCCATGCTTCCTTCAAGTTGGTTGCTAAGTAGCCCAGATCTAAAGACTCATTGAATAATCCCAGGGCCTGCCTTTCCAGACCCGGAAGAGCCATTTGGAAAATCCCCGGAAGACAGGGGTCCATTCGAGAGCCTGATTTAATCTGTTTTGCTACTGCAGCCAGGGTGGCAGAATCAAACCTTGGAAAACTAGCCAACTGGCTACTAGGGCAAGGAGGGCAAGTCTGATCCAGAGACCTGGAGTCGATGGGGTTTGTGGTAATTTCTGAGACAATGTCCAAAACGTTTTGGAGAAAGAAATCCTGGAATCCATTGCAGGTCGGAAGAGCGATTGTGGGCATATTTTCCCCTTTTTGGTTCAGTTCCCTGAGAATGGCAATGATCTCTTTTTGTTTATTTCCTGCCAAAGTAATCCTTGCCTCGTAAAATGCCGCCTTCTTACCTAGGATAGCTGATTTATACGTAGCAAGGAGGGCTTCATAGGTTTTTAATTCTGTTGGTTCATAATTAAGTCTCCATCTCCTCTCAGCTTGACGTAGAAGTTGCTTTTTTACCCTTAGTGTCTCATCAAACCATGGGGCCCCTTTCCCTTTGTCTCTAACCCTTTCTTTCCGTTCAGGTGCAAGTGAAACAATGGCCTATTGTAACCGGGAGAATAGGGCTGCACTTTTGTGGTCTAGGTTGTCCTCACTCACCACAGGGACATGAATTGAGTGGAGCCGAGTAACTAAAGAATCTGCATCAACATTTTTCCACAATCTGACCTTCCTCCACAACGGTGGAGGTCGCAAGAGTGGGCTGTCACTAGGGACCCAACATCTTAACAGGCACAGGGACTGATATCGGTTATCTGTGCCCGCGCTTGTGAAGACCAGATAAGGTCTAAAATATGACCTTTAATGTGGGTAGGGCTATTCACCAGTTACAACATATCCATAGAGCTCATATTCAACTCAAATAGAGCTTCCACAGGTTCTCTTTGCGTCTTGTCCCAATGATAGTTAAACTCCCCCACTACTATGAGGTGTTTATATCTGGAACATAGATCAGTTATAAGCTCCAGAAAACCATCATTGAAATCAGGGGTGGATCTAGGGGGCCGATACACTACCATCAGCATCAGGCAGGAGGATTTCAAGGAAATTTTTATCCCCAAAACGTCCGCACTGTCACAATTTTCCGCAAGTATTTTAGTGACCATAAGGCTCAATCTTGCGCACTGTGGATGAGCATTAGACGTCACAACCTTTAACAGAGGGATCAAGTGTGCCACTCTAGGTTTTTGTATGGATGTCCACGGACCACACTTCAATCTTATAGGAATGCGCAACCGACAATGTAAATCCCGCCTTCCAATCCAAACACTACTCCTATAATGCATGGGTGTCTGTCGTCGGGTTGCACCCCCACAAGTTGTACACACGATTTATGCTAATTGTATGGTTATTTGATGTTTTTGGGGGGTGGATTCTAGAGGTTGGTACTGGGCCCTGTTGTGCCTGGTTTGGCGTTCTTGGTAACGGTCACAATATTCCTCATTGTTTTCTTCAGTCCCAGTCTACACATAGTGGCTGCTCTCTATCCTTCTTTTCCAGCTCCAGTTGTCATACCTGATGGTCCGTACACATCCTCCTGAGTCCAACTACCTCCCTCTCACCCTCATGTCTTATGTCTTAGGAATATCAGGGGTCTTAATGATCGCAGCCAAGTCAAACAGGTCTTACAATATCTTACCCGTCATGTTGTGCACATTATTTTTCTTCAAGAAAGGCACCGTCCGCATATGCATCCCCTTGGGGTACACACAGTTTCCTTCCCAAAGACAGTTCCTACTCTAGCGGGCTTTGTACTCTTGTTTACAAGAGTGTACTGTTCAAACACATCACCACAATTGCAGATGATGCCGACCGGCATGTCCTAGTCTCTGGTACTCTAGGGGGGGCACTCTAGTGTTTTGGCAAATATTTACGCTCCTAATGTAAATTCTCTGAGTCTTTTCAGTCCCTTTCCACCCAATTTGGATGGCTGGATATTGACCACCTTATTATAGCAGGAGACTTCAATGTCCTAATGGACCCCACTACTGACACCACCATGCCAACACTCACCACCAAACCTAGATCACTCTGAGTTGTACATGAAATTAGTGATACATACATATTCCTCGGTTCCAGGTGCCTGAAGACCTGGGGTTCAGACACTACTTAGCCCCACACAACACTTGGTAATGCATTCACTATTGCCTTATATCCGCCAGACTTAGCCCATGGTTGCATTCCACACAACATCTCTCTCTTTTACCCTATCCAATCACTCTCTTGGTTCTTTTTAGCATTCCTTTCGGTGGCGATTGGGATAGACGGTGATGGATCAAGCCCTGATCTGTTGACTGGGTAGGAGTGTTCTGATTAACTCAGATACTCTGTCCATCACCACCCCCTTTTTGAATCGTTTTGGCCACCACAAGTGTGGAAGGGTATGCTCAGATGTGAGTCCCTTGCTCACTGCACCATCAGGATTCAAGCAAGCCGGGCCGAAGACGGCTGTAATGCCAGAAACCGGTCCCCGGAAGCTTGTTTCCTATCCAGTGAAGAATTGGCTTGGTAGTTTGGTCTGCCCTGTTCCCATGATGCACTGGGCCTGGGACAGACTAATTTGCATGTAGCCAGGTTCTGAACTGGGATGGTGCAGTGAGCTAAAAAAACGGTGATGGATCAAGCCCTGATCTGTTGACTGGGTAGGAGTGTTCTGATTAACTCAGATACTCTGTCCATCACCACCCCCTTTTTGAATCGTTTTGGCCACCACAAGTGTGGAAGGATATGCTCAGATGTGAGTCCCTTGCTCACTGCACCATCAGGATTCAAGCAAGCCGGGCCGAAGACGGCTGTAATGCCAGAAACCGGTCCCCGGAAGCTTGTTTCCTATCCAGTGAAGAATTGGCTTGGTAGTTTGGTCTGCCCTGTTCCCATGATGCACTGGGCCAGGGACAGACTAATTTGCATGTAGCCAGGTTCTGAACTGGGATGGTGCAGTGAGCTAAAAAACGGTGATGGATCAAGCCCTGATCTGTTGACTGGGTAGGAGTGTTCTGATTAACTCAGATACTCTGTCCATCACCACCCCCTTTTTGAATCGTTTTGGGATAGACAGTAGCATTTTCCCACTTTCGTGCTACAGGACTAATTGTTTTATTCAGAGCTGCGTACTGCAGTTCTGTAATATTTAAGGCTTACTGAGGGCATGGTGGCCTCCCAGGCCACCCTTTGGGAGGCTTTCAAGGCCAATATCAGGGGCGTTTTCATCTCTAAGCACTCTGGGGTGCTCAAGGATATCTCTGGGGTGCTCAAGGATATGCGCAGGGGGTTCAAACGCCTTGAGGGTTAACTGACTGATCTGGATCTTCGAACTGCATTTAGCAAAGACAAACCTTGCCCAAGAACCTTCCCTACTGACTGAGTATAGAGAATTTGGCTGAGAGAGATCATCTACCCGAGTAAACATGCTTGCTCATGCAGGTATGGTGAGTGTGAATGCCCTGGTGTACTTTAGCCCTTTTCCTTCGCCCCAGAGGGGGAACTCCTACATCACTGAGAGTAGAAGGGGCATGCATGTTTCCGCTAACAAGTGTATCCTGGACTCACTACTCCAGTACTACATCTGTCTTTTTACTACCAATTTATCTTGGGATACCATGGCCAAAGTGGTGTACCTTGATAATCACAGAGCCATTTCCCGAAATGAGAGGTACCTGTCAGGGATGCCCACTTTCACCACTGCTATTCATTACAGCAATGGACCCTACGGTCCATCATCTACACATTCACCACCTACATGCGGTTTTCAATTAAAAAATGGCCCTCAACTCATCTTCCTCTACGCAGATGAAATCTTATTTGTTATCCATTTCCCAGAGGAGGCCGTAACTCCAATTCTGCACAAACTGATGTGATTTGGGATCCACTCTGGGCTTCGGATCAATTGGTCCAAGTCTGAACTTTTTCCCTTCACCCCTACCACAAAGCAGACATTGGGTGAGTACCCACTACTTGGTGTGATGGACTGGTTAAATATCTCAGCATCATACTCCATCCTGACAGGGAGTAGGTGGCGTGACTGAACTAAGGTCCCACAATTGATTTACTATCGACTCAAATTGATGAGTGGATTTGGCTACCTCTTTCATTAGCAGGCAGGATTGCGATTATACAAATGGTGATCCTGTCCCACTTCCTATACTTGTTCCTTAACATTCCCATGCCACATACAAATTTGTTCTTTTTAACACTTCAAGGCCTACTCCTTAAACTTTTCTGGGCCGGTCGGCATCCGCATGTCAAAACACATTGGTGCTCCCTTATAAGTGGGGCAGGTTTGACGTGCCTCATTTTCAGCTATATTATTTGGCTGCACTGTGCCAATATACCCACCATTGGCATCATGCTAATGCCAGATTACTATACATCAAACCCGAGATGGAGCTTTCTGCACCCACTCCTCTAGCGTCCATTCTACCAAAAGGGATTTCTTTGAAGCGCAAGAATGTTCAAACACAATCCACCAACTGCTGGGCATGGAGCAAACTCCCATGACATTTAGGTGGGACCCTTCTTCACTGGCCTTGACACTGGCAGACAGCCCCTGACTGCCCATTACCTGTGAAACATTAGAAAAGTGTACCCTGTCTCAACATGGTCTGCACACCTTTGGGGATCTATTCCTGGAGGGGCATATGCTAACGCACTCCACGGACCTGCGCTTCAATGACGCCACAATCATGGACCATTTTATTATGCACCGCATCCACAACATCCTGTGGGCTACACCACCCCTAGCTCAAGACGAGTTCCCCTCTAACATTAGTGATCAGTGATTCAGATGGAGTGAGACTAGTGTCCAGACTTTATCGAGCTTGTGTTGCGTTGGTCCCATTACATGATGCAAAACTCAGATAGACTTGGGAACGGGAACTCGGTAGGCCCCTTTTAGATAAGATGTGGGCTGCATGTTGTGCACAAACCTGAATGGTGTCGCCCAATCATTGTCACAAACTTCTGTTCTGTGCTTTAAGTTCTTGTGACGCACATGCATTACTCCAGCTAATCAAAGCAAGTATGATAAAACACACTCCTCCAGTTTTACGAAATGCCTTCTTCCAAGAGCGTACTTTCTCGACATGGTTTGGTCCTGTAGATTTGTGCAACTTACTGGGGTGAGATCTTCTCCAAGTTAACGCAAATGCGGAAGATTGACCTGGAAATAGAACTGCTACTCACCCTTTTGGGCTATGTTTCAGACATTCCCAAAAACATGGTGTAGGTGGGTGGGCACTACACTGGGGTAGGTAACATCCCTGTCGCTGCCACCTGGCTCCCCAGCAGGGCGTACTGCAACACTACCAGTGAGATATATGCAACTCTCCCAACTCCAACCTCTGGATCAAAAGTTAATGGCAACCCCTATGAGAATATTTACTAGCAAATGCAGATCAGTCCCAGGGAGTCAGCTGAGCTTTATCCACCCACCCACTGTCACCCAATGATATGCTATTTGGTAGTCAGCCCTGAGCTTCTTCACTGATCACCACTACACATACACCAAGCCCAGGTAGGATTGGAGAGACTGTTCTACATGATCCACTGTCCCTCTCTCACCATCAGTCCACCTCCCCTTCATCACTCTTCCCCCACTAATCACCACTATTTACTGGAGAGTAATTTGAAACTCTCTTGATTCTTATGCCCTATCCCCCCACTAAGATAATCTAACCCAAACAAACTTTCTATTCCTTTAGAGCAAAAAAGTTAACCTTTTTGGTTTGTCTGTTCTTGCAACGTTTCCCTACCTATTGCAAATTTGAGGGCATATGGCGAATGCAATTTATCATTCCTTGACGATTACCTATATTTATGCTAATTGTACTTACCTCCTTGTTCTCATTGCTCTCTACAATGCTGCTAATCTTCCTAAGGAGGGAAAGCGGCTTGTTTCCTTCCCAGTGTAAGAATTGGCTTTTGTAGTCTGGTCTGCCCTGTTCCCATAATGCACTGGGCCAGGGACAGACTAATTTGCATACAGCCAGGTTCTGAAACTGGGATGGTGCAATGAGCTAAAAAACGGTGTTGGATCTAGCCCTGATCTCTTGACTGGGTGAGAGTACTCTGCTTAATTCAGAGACTCTGTCCATCACCACCCCTTGTTGTAAATAATTATATTATCATGCCCTACTAAGGCACGGGACCTTCATTACACATACTCATACCCTCCCCTTAAGAGTAGATGAGGATCCCCTGGTCCTGAAGAAATGCCAATATCCAACTCGATGATTTAGGGTATGAAATATGTCGACCACCTTCATCCCACACACATCTCCCTGAGCTCAAGCGGGTATAATTTCCCCTCTTTTGCCATGACTCTTTAGTTGGTTGTTTTTATTCATAGAATAGGAACCCAACAAATGGGAGTCCCATACCTATTTTTAACCACACTTTCCTCCTACCATCGTGGCTCACTACACATACGTCCCACCACCACCTTTCAGCTTCACGTCGGCAACCAGAGAAGATCTCTGGCAAAGAGCCCCCCTTCGGGGCCCATTGAGCATTGCAGCACTGGCCCAACAAGGAGCTGCCAGATGATGAAGCATGATACCCTTCGGGATGTGTGCGGGCTCTTGCTCCTAACTGTAGCTACTCCCCTTTTCTTTTCCTTGCGAACACCTGGTATCTTCAACTAGACCCTCCCTCCTCAGGAACTGCATACTCTTACTTTTGTCATCTCTACAATGCTGCACCATGGTACATTGGGATGTACATTTATTCCGTACATGTGTGTTCATGTATGCTCATTCTCACTGTTCACACATACTACACTTGTGTGCCCTGCCATGTCGATTTCTTTGAAAACCATCAAAACCGTTTGAAAACAAAATAACATGCTATCTCATGGACCCGTTGCACATTAGAGCGAGACACACAGGCGGGAGTCAACAGGAGCTCAGCGTAGGGCTATTGCTGTAAAGTTGTCTCTCATGTATTTTAATACAAGAACTCACATGGACGCAAACGAATAAACCTAAACAGCCAATAGCATTAGTCATGAGATGAACACTCCCCAGGGTGGAGTCAAAACATGCCTGAAAAATCTCAAGCCACTGGCTGAAAGAGTCTGATCAGTGAAAGTCAATAGTTGTAAAGGTTGAACCCAAAGCCCACTCTATGCAATACATCTGTTTGAAAGCTGCAGTATCCAAAGTCATACCTAAAAACAGGACACTTCAGAGAAGAGAATACTTGGGGGCAGATTTACAAGGAACTGACGCATCTGCTTAGATGACTCAGCTTCCTTGCGTCACCTTCAAATGTCCTTGCAACGCCATGGATGTGCTGTATTTACAGTACAGTGCACCATAGCGCAAGGAATTACAGATGCGTTCGAAATACGGACGCATCTGTAGGAGGAAAAGTGACGCATTGTTGGAGTTTGTCACAAAAGTGATGCAACTCCAGCAATGCGCCAGAAAACATAGGTATGTCCCATGTAAAATGCCCTGCGTCAATCCTTACGCCTGGTCTGAGCAGGCGTGGGGATTTTGACGCAGTGAAGGCGTAAGGTGACGCAGTAATATAACTATACAGATAAGGCACCCGCCTAGAAAAAAATATAACTGAAAGATCAGGGTAAAGGGGGAAAAAACAACAATAAGAACTATCCTAGGATAATAACCCTCTGGACCTAAATTTCATTTACAAGTGGCTAGATAAGCTCACATATGGGGCACACCACAAGACGCTCCACTACACATGAAACCAGAATTTCATTTATACATGTTTATTTTAAAGATTTGTATTTTTTTAGAAAAGTATTTTCATTATGTATTTTTTACACATCAGTAAAGCAATTCGCAAATTCATAGTACATTTTCTACACAGGTACAAGGAAAAATTGATTAACACGGTGCATGGAAAAATTGATTAGCACTGTGCAATATATGCTATTCTTGTAAACCGACGCAAATTATACATTATTTACAAAAATCAGTTGTGTAAAAACATCCAGGCTCACAAACACCCTCATACATACATGCCTCTTAGTCTAACTGCTCCATACGCATCACTTACACTCACTACAAACATACTACGCACCCCAGTACCGCGCTACATACACAGATGAAACCATAGGGGTGAGACACTCAACCCTCCGATGCTGTGCTGAGAAATGGGGTGTGACACACAAACTGGTAAGGTCACGCCGTGAAATCTTGTAAATTTCACTGCGTCAGTTCTACGTGGCTTTTTGCATGGGAACGCCCACCCTGCATACATTATACCTGGTGCAGGTATAATGTGACGCAGGGCTTTACAAAGTGACACATCTCCCTAGATTCGTCACGTTGTAAATGGGCCGCAACTTTTATGCCGCCGCTGCATCACAAAAGTGACGCAACAGCAGCGCAAAAGTGATGCAAGGGGCTTGTAAATCTGCCCCTTGTACTTTTTCTGTGCAGGCCTGAAAAGTGCTAAGTGGCAGATTTACAAAAAAGTGACGCATCTGTAAAGATGCGTCACTTTCCCTGCGCCACCCTGAGAAATCCTTGTGCCACTATGGATGCGCCGTATTTACAATATGGCGTACTATGTCGCAAGGATTGACAGACGCGTCAGAAATTCTGATGCATCTGTTGACGCAAAAGTCACGCATTGCTGGGGTCGTGTCGCAAGCATGATGCAACTCCAGCAATGCAGGAGGAGGCCTATCCTCATTGTGCTGCGTAACTCCTTACGTCTGCTTTAAGCAGGCGTAAGAATTTGACGCAGGGGCATCCTAGAAGAGGCGCAGTGAAATCTTGTAGATTTCACTGCGTCACATCTACAAGGCTTTTTTGCTTTGGAACTCCCACCATGCATACATTATACCTGACGCAGGTATTATGTGACGTAGGGCTTTACAATGTGACGCATCTCCCTAGATGTGTCACATTGTAAATGGGCTGCATTTTTCCGCTGCTGCATCACAAAAAGTGACGCAACAGCGACGTAAAAGTGACGCAAGGTGCTTGTAAATCTGCCCCTATGTTTTGACAATGTCACGGTTCGGGGTCTGTTTATTTGTTTTTTACATTCCTATGATAAATGTGAATAAAAGTACATTTAAAAAATAAAATTGCAAAGTTATTGTTAGTTTGTGCTATGACACCTTCCCTTGCTTACAAAGGTAAAATGTGTTTTGTTTTCTGACCCTCTAGTGCCTCCTGAGGATGTAAGGATTAACATTCCCCAGCTAATGGAGGTGAGCCAGTCCTATGAACTCACATGTGATGTAAAAAACATTGCGCCGAAGCGAAATCTCGTCGTGCTCATCAAACGAGGAAATGAGACGCTGCATAGAGAGCTGTATGCAAGTGACCACACCAACGGAAGCACCAGTGTCACAGTATCCTATCACATCACGGCACAGAGAGAGGACCACGAGGCCGAGTACACCTGCCTGGCTCAGCTCGACCTGAGGCCCAACGGGAAGCTCTTCGAGAGGTCCTCAAATACAATAGTCCGTGTTATTAGTAAGTGAACAAAACCCATGTGACTGCAAAATGAGTGACAGTAGGCCTCACCTTCAAACACCAGCTCAAATTAAGCACCAGTGTAGAATCGTTGTGGCCTGTGCTGTGGATCAAATATACAAAATGTAGTAGTGGGTCAAACAGATAACATGAATTAACTACGTGTCTCTGAACAAGAACTAGACTCCATACAAAGTGATATGAATGGATACTGTGAAAATGTGGTATTCCTTCTGTGTGAAAAAAATACCCATCAGTTGTCGATTGGTACCGCCCTGTTCATCATTTGGGAGCCTTCACATCCAGAAGGTATGAGTTGTTATTTTATCCACTGGGGATAGGAAAGATGTAGATAGCCTATCCAACCAATGAGGCCCAGTGTGTACTATGGTGTACCTCGGTATAGAGTAACAACTGTTGAGCAGTGCATAAGAGTGGTGGTGTGAAAAAGTACTGAGTGTTGCTAAAATTGGATAGTGAAGAGGGAAAAGAACACTTTAATGAGACACCTCTTGACTCCCAAGTAAAGATAAAAGAGAGTAACAAGGCAGTGGTTTTAACAAATAACTACTTCTTAATTCATAAGGTCGACATGTTTCTGCAGACTATGTAGATCACAAGAGGTATCCTGCTGCTTCATCAGGACCATTGTCACTACTGCTCTGAGTGCTCGTGAAAAAATTAAATAGATATTTTCACCTGGGTATTGTGTATCATCATTCTCCTGGCTTGTTTCGTAATCCCAGGACGGTAGATGAACAGGAGACACATAGACAAACACGTAGAAAAACACACAACCAACAATTCTTATACGTTTGGTTAGGATTCATATTGTAATCCAAATTAGAGATAAACTTTTTTTAATATTCTCTGATGCATATAGAATTGCATAAATACTCTCTGTAGTAGGTCGAGTATAGACTCTCACTTACCTAGATGGCAGGAGAGAAAAGCTCCACCTCACCTGGCCACAGCGCAGGTAAATGGAGCACCGCTCTAGAGGACAAGAACATCATAAAATGAGGGTATTAAAATGACCAATCAGTTACCATATAGTGCTACTCATAGCACGAAATTAGCAAATCAAATGTTGTAATGTTTGATCTTCCATTGAAAAGCTCATTCAGCGTGAAAAACCGGGGTTTTTTTTGGGTATATATTCGCTGGTATCAACCCATTATCAAGCGTTTTTAAAAAAAAGATAACTCTGAGTCAAACAACACTCACACATAAATTTAGCTGTATGGTAGCGAAGTGACTCTAAGGTCTTATAATCTTCCATACATAATGCTTGATGAATTAGTATGCAAAGGATTGGCAGTTTTAGACTATTTTCGAGTACGCCAGTCCCGCCCATTCGCTCTCTGTCGGGACATTGCCATCCCTCTTGGAGGAGACTAGAATATGCAATGCTACTCGTACATGCAGTCTACATAAAAACGGTGGCTCCAAGTAAATAAGTAGCTATATGCCATGTATCTCGTCAGATTTAGTACAGCGGAAAGGCATAAGGAGCACCGAGGCTCAATGATATCGCAGGCTTACCTTCCGGTCGGTACCCCCGGCGTCCCTCTGAGCTGTCTCGGGGAGGTACCGATCGGTGGGAGCCGTGCGTCTATATCCGCATTGGTGCATTGCGCGATTTGACGTCTCCACGTCATCACGCTACGCACGCCTCCAATTCCTGATGGGAAATGGAGTTCTAGTCTATATCTGAGCCCCGTTTACGGCTCTCTTACTGATAAAGTTTTTTCAAAGGGTTTTTATTGTTTCATGTATGGACACGGACTTTATATTTTCTATTTAAATGCAGTTCATTGAGAACCATGTCCTTATTTAAGAGAAGGCAAGGACTGGAAATGTATCTTCTTTATTCATGCGCCACTCAAAAGAGTATTACTGCGATATTTTGTACTCCACTGTCTTTTACTCTGTCTTACAATGAGAACTCTTCTGTTAATACTTAATTGATACCCATTGGCGTCTGCCCGCATTTTGTTCTCTATTTTATAAGAGGGAAGCTTAGGCACACTTTGTAGAAATACATCTTGCAAGCGCCTGGTTTATACTGTTGTTACAGAATAAGGTGGGTGCTAATAGCTGTAAACGCTTAATCATGAGCCAGAGGGTACTTCCAAAAGCACATTTACAAAGACATATTTTAATTGATACAACACCTTTTGCATCTAAAATATATCAAACGTTGCTTTAGTCAAAAGTGTTAAAATAGCAGAAACTCATAACTGTACCCCGGTGTCAGTGGTATATACCCCAATCTCTTTGTGACTTATGAACACACCTTACTATTGTGTCCTTTGCAGACGCTTCCATAGCCACGTAGTCCAGACTCCTTATGTGTCCCTATTAGGTCAAGACACATTTAGTTCATGAATTATCATAGGGACATCCAAGGGATGTCCTCATTTAATCCAATTTTGTCTGAATTTAATTGATATACCCATTTCTGTTCTATTTTGAATAGAAATTTGTTTATATCTGTTACATGGGTAGGGATCAGTGGCTGTTCAATTACTGTCCATTTTATGTCAGTAGGTTTATGTCCTGTTTCTAAAAAGTGGGTCGTCAGTCTAGTCGCCTGCTTCTGACATCTAATTGAGCTCTTGTGCTCAGAGATACGGGTCTTAATTTTGCGTGTCGTCATCCCTACATATTTCATATTGCAGGGGCAGATTATGAGGTACACAAGGTTCTGACTATTACAGTTTGTAAATCGTCGCTGCTCCCAGGGACGTGCCGTGCCTATGTCAATGCTAGTTGTTCTGGAAGGTTGGGGACATGCTGCACATTTGCCACATGGATGATGGCCTGTGACAGCTGGCATATCCCATAAGGTGCCTACTGCTCGAGAGATTTTAGCCTTTGGTCTTGTATGGACCAATTGATCCTTCAAATTCTGCCCTCGTTTGAAAGCGAACAGAGGTAGAGGGAGGTTGTCTGTTCCCGTATTCAGGATCCCCCAATGTTTTTTAATGATCTTCTGGATCTTGTTAGACTGTGTACAGTAAGTATTCACACACGTAATTCAATCTTGTTTCTCTTTCGGGGGTAACAGTTCTAGCAGGCTCTCTCGGTTATTGTTGGAAGCTCTTTTCTTTGACCTACGAATTAGATGTTTAGGATATTTTTTAGCAGCTAGATTTTCTTCCAGAGCTTTAGCATGGTTTCAGAAAGGATGTTTTAGTAGAGCAGTTACGCTGAATTATCAGAAATTGCTCTTAGGGCAGGTTATCCCGTAGGGCTTTAGGGTGACAGCTTTCATAATTTAGAAGTGAGTTTCTGGCCATTGGTTTGCGGTATAACTCTGACTGTAAACCAGAAGAAGTTGATGTGATCAAAAGGTCCAGAAAGGCCAGCTTGTATTCAATGGTAAATTTCAAAAACTCATTTCTCCCATTTAGCCACGAGTGGAAGCTCTCTAGTTCTTCAATTGTCCCCCGCCAAACAACTAACACGTCATCAATGTAATGTTTCCACAGTCGGAGACAGCTGTGGTAGGGGTTAGTTGAATTAAGAACATGATCCTGTTCAAATTTGTATACATACAGATTAGCGAGACTAGGGGCAAAAACGCTGCCCATGCTAGTCCCGCTAATCTGTAGGAAGATGGACTATTCGAATTGGAAAAAAAATTCTGTCATTACCAATGTAGCTAGAGTCATAATAAGGCCGACCGGTGTAATTGAGTCAAGATTCCTCTCAAAGAGCAGAGTCTCTATCACCTCCAACGTCTCCATCTGTGGTATCGACGTATACAACGACTCTACGTCGAAGGAGACAAGTACGTCCAGATCACTGTTGAATTCAATCTCTGGTAGCATCCTGAGGACATCTTTCGTATCTTTCAGAAAAGTCGGCATCTCCTTCACCATGGGTTTGAGGAAGAAGTCAACAAATGTTGACAGTGGTTCTAATAATGAACCTATGCCTGAAATTATTGGGCGTCCCAGGGGAGGACGTTGTACTTTATGTATCTTTGACAATACATAAAAATATGGCATTACCGGGTCTTTTGCACAAAGATACTCAGCCTCCTTCCCAGTCAGCCACCCTTCAGATAAAGCCTCCTCTATGATGTGTCCAATGGCTATAGATAGTCTCTCCGTTGGATCTGTAGTCAATCTGCGATAGGATTATGCATCACTTAATTGTCGGAGGCACTCATCCCGGTAAGTACTGGAGTCTAAAAGTACTATCGCACCGCCTTTATCGGCAGGTTTGATTGTTAATGATTCATTGCTTGACATATTCTTCAAGATATCTTGTTCTTTTCTACAAAAATTGACATAAGGTTTGTGGTGTTGTTTGAAGAGTTCCCTCACATCATGGTCCACAGCTTCCTCGAAGGTCACAACTTTGGCGGGAAGTCCTATAGTCGTCGGATTAAAAGTAGACGGTCTCTTAAGACCCGTGTTCTGGTCACTGTTCATTGTATCTTGAACATCTTTGTTCTTTTTAGAAAAAAGAAAATGCAAACGAATTTTGCGAAAGAACTTCCCCATCTCTATTTGCATGAGGAATGGGTCTCCAGTGTTGGTGGTGACATAACCCTATCCTTTGTTCAGAACCTTTTCTTCCATGTCGGTCAGGGCATGCGAACCCAAGTTGACTATGATACTGGTCCTGTTGATGTCCCTGCTTGTTCCTGGGGGATCTTCTTCCCACTCCTGAGGTCCATCGTATGTGGAGGGAGATTCCATTGGACCTGTCCTTGTTGTTGTGTCCGCCGTCTCCCTCTGGTTCTCCCCCGACCAAACCCTAAAAAAGGCTGCTGATTGTAGTCGGGATAGAATTGCTGGGGACCATAAGGCCCCGCTTGTTGCGGAAAGAGTGGAACTCCGGATGCCCAAGGTGGTGGTTACCACCAAGGGGGAAAGGGTACTTGGCCCTGGTGGGTATGGGGTCCCCTCCAATTTCTCCTATTCCCTCTACCTCGGTACTTGTTTTGTATGTTCCCTGAGTTAGGAGTATCAGAGTCACTTGACCCGTCGTCCGAACTAGAGGTCCCATAAGTTGACCCACCTTTTCGCCCATTTCGATTGTAAGGGGCTGGTGCATAGGTATCACTCGTGTACGGGTAAATCTTTTCAAAAGCAAATTTGGCAAGATCTTTTTTAAATTTCTCCAATTTAGTGAAAAGGATGGAATCCCTGAATTCCTTACTAGTTTTATTGCCCTCGTCTTGATTCTTAGAGAAGACCTTTGTCAAAAGGGTAGCCTTGATCTGACCTTCCAGGACCTGGATTTCAATAAGAATTTTATCTGCTGTTTTTTTCGCTGTTTTTATAATGAGTACTAGCCAATCGCGAGTACATTTCCAGGCGATTAGCGACCAGTCTCTTAAAAATTCTTTATCATCAAGGAACAGTTGTGGGGCATTTGTGACAATAAGTCCACTTGGGGCACAACTGCCACGGAGGTACTCTGCCATTGATATCCCGTGCACACATATTCGGGATAGATTCTTTTTTAGTATGAGGATTTTTGACCAACCTTCGTCGTTGTTAACCTGAACAGATGGCATCATATCTAACATACTCGGATTCTCAGACAAGATGGATTGGATCTCTGTCTCTTCAAAGGCCAGACCTAGATTGGTTGCCATAGTGAAAGGCCACAGATGCCCGTCGGCTTCTTTTACAGGCAGGTAATGTTTTAGTCAGAAAAAACCCTCTTCCTAGAGAACTCGTCCTACTAGATATTTCAATATTTTAAAGGATAAAAAGGCCCGCAGCCTTAGCTGCACAAGAACATTAATACAAAACTTTAAAGGGAGGGCCTAGGGGAACATTTAAGGACCTGCAACGCTACAACCCCCAAATAATACAGTTAAATATACAAAATGTAGCAGTGGGTCACACAGATAACATGAATTAACTACGTGTCTCTGAACAAGAACTAGACTCCATACAAAGTGATATGAATGGATACTGTGAAAATATGGTATTTCTTCTTTGTGAAACAAATACCCATCAGTTGTCGATTGGTACCGCCCTGTTCATCATTTGGGAGCCTTCACATCCAGAAGGTATGAGTTGTTATTTTATCCACTGGGGATAGGAAAGATGTAGATAGCCTATCCAACCAATGAGGCCCAGTGTGTACTATGGTGTACCTCGGTATAGAGTGACAACTGTAGAGCAGTGCATAAGAGTGGTGGTGTGAAGGGGGCGTGGCTACGCAAGCCACGATGGCAGTCGTGCTTTGCTGAGGCTCCGCTATCGGGTGGCCCCAACGTCAGCACAATATCGTCAACCTCGGCGATAATCGCAGGAATCAACACCAGACTCAGAGACGCACCTGAAGGGGATCCTGCAACTGTCCGAACTACAACGCCAACACAGATAGCCGCGCTCTGACCGGATCCGGGCCCGGACCTAACGTGGCGGCCACCCGATCCTAATGTCATCTGACACGGGAGCTGCTCGCCAGGACCATCGAGTGGACTGGGAGATACCGACTCCACAGCGGCAGGGGGCTATTCAGGTGTGGTGTGCCCTGACACTGCCGACTGAAGACTGACCAGCAGAGTGCCGTGAGTACCGAGAGCAGTGTATGATCGGCGCCGTGGCCGCGGCACCAGGGAACTCACCCCCGGGATCAACGCCGGGGTCCACGGCAGAGATCCACCTTTTGCAGCGCGGGGGGGGGGGCGGACTCCGAGGCCTCGAACACCGGCAACACCCCGGTGTTCGTACCTCCGAAGCTGCCTTTCGCGCCATTCCCCGCCTGACTCCAAGATGGCGCCGACACTGTGACAATCTCTGTGGCTGCCGGCCGGATCCCCCCGGGACCTCAGATGCACGTTGCTCCAGGAGGTGAACAAGTTAATCCCTGCCAGCGCTCGCCCCTCGCAGCTCCCCTCTCCGCTGGTCGCCACGACCACCCAGGCACAGAGACAGCCAGCGCCTGACCCTAACATGGCTTCAGTCGGGACAGCCCAGGCACTGCCACTCGGCCTCCACTGAACTCCCCCAGCACCCCCAGACCTGAGAGGGCACACTCTGGTTACTTCTACCCCGGACACAGCAAATTGAGGGGCATCAGTGCACACCTCCCCCCCGCAGATACCCTCCCTAGTGATACCTGGACGACGCCAGCCGCAGGGGGCACATGCCTCACGAGGACACAACTACCCACACGTCTGGCGGGGCAACAGGACAGACCCCGATGGGGCGCGGGTGATCTGCGAGCGCATTACGCCCCCTACTTCAAACGCTCCACAAACAGGGTGACAAACTCCCAGGGGCGCCCTACCCAGACTCATTCGCCGCTACTTCCTTCACAGGACGAGAGACAGATCAACCTACCTGCTAGTATGGGGAAGCCCAGACCTCTGCAGCAAATATCGGTCCCAGAAACAGCGCCGGAAAATCAACCTTGCACCAGTTCGCTGACCAAAGTGCCCCCGTCCCAACCCGACCTAACAATCTCGGACAAACTAAACCAGGTCCTGGCGGCCATTGAACTATCTCGTGCCTCCATGGAAGAACGCCTCGGTACCCTGACCACGGACATCAGCCTTATTTGCGATGACCACCGGAAGCTAGCGGACAGGGTGCGGGACGGGGAAAAATCCCTCGCTGAACTTCAACCCACCCTTACAGCGCAAAAACACTCGATTTGCACAGTACTGGAACGCCTGACCACAGTGGAGGAGCGCATTGACGATTTGGAGGGACGCTCCAGGCGCTGTAACATCCGCGTCATAGGCCTGCCGTAGGGCATTGAGGGGACGCACCCCATCGAGTACATGGAGGCGTGGGTCAAGTCCTTCACCCCGCTCAAGGACCGCACCACTTTCTTCTCCATCGAGCGGGCTCACCGGGTGCCGGCCGGCAAACCTCCCCCTGGCAACACAACGCGCCCGCTACTAGCTAAATTCCTCCTTTTCCAGGATCGTGATGCAGTACTACGGGCCGCCAGACGAACGGGCCTGCTCCAAGTCGAAAATACACATGTGATGATCTTCCCGGATTACGCAAGGGCGGTGCAGAAGTTAAGATCATCCTTCCTGGAGGTGAAGCGCCGAATACGTGCAAATAACATACAATATTCCCTGCTGTTTCCAGCCCGCCTCAAGGTGCTACACGCGGGTACCACGCACTTCTTCACAGATGCCGCGGAGGCTTGCGATTGGGCGGACCACCACTGCACTCTCGACCCCACAACGGATGCACTGCGGGGGCGCACCCAACGACCAGCGCGCAACAGAAACCGTGCCACAAAGCAGAACTCCCAGAGCTGGAGGGAGCCCACCAGACGCCACACGCCTGATTCCCCGGATTTGGAACAAATCATGTAGGACCGACGCAAGGCCCTCCAAGCGGTGACTGAAATGGGGACCCCCCACCCGAAGAGGATGCAGTGGGAATTCCCTGCCTTTTTACTTCTGGAAGCGAAGATGACAGCAACGAAGCCCACACCTCGGGATACTCTGTCACCCTGACACCAGCTCTTCCACGAACAGCTGACACCATTCCCTAAGGGACCTAACTCTGCAGCCCTGGCACACCTCCGCCCGGACGAGCTGATGGCAACAGCCCCGCCAGATCACTGGTGGCTCCAAGCCAACTACACAAGATGACCGGCCCACCACAATATCAATAGACGATCAATGATCCTGCCAACGCCCCAGCGGACCCAGCCTCGCAGACGCGGAACACCACCCCCACTCATTGTCTGTTTACTCTCAAGTTTCATGAGTGCTCGTTTGGACGTGTCGGTCCTGCCGATACGTCCCAGGTATTGGAATGGTTTCCCCACCCAGTTAAATGTTTTGTTTCCCCGATTTCCAACCACCCTGCGTCACAAGGGGGGCGCAATTTGCAGCGACACCAGCACAACTAGATTGGCGGAAATATCAGGCATCTACGCAAACCAAAGGGCTAGGCCATACAGGGCACACCTAACCACCCCATACAGCGTCACGCCACGGGGTGCAGGCCAGGACTCTCAGATTTCCCAATGCCAAGCGCGGGCGTTAGCTTCTTAACCCTGAACGCAAGGGGTCTCCACACACCACGCAAGAGGTACGCCACCTATGCATACATCAAGTGCCAACAGGCACATATTGCACTCCTACAGGAGACACATATCACAACCCCCAAAATAGATAAACTGCGGACTCGTTGGCGAGGCACCATATGTGCCACGTCTTACTCAGCTTTCGCACGAGGTGAACTAATTTGGATACGCCCAGGCACTCCATTTCTGGAAACGCGTAGAGTAGTGAATAGAGAGGGCAGATACGCCCTGCTAGAGGGGACGCTAGATGGCCAACCAATCCTGTTGGGTAGTATATACTCACCAAATATCGAACAAGACAGGTTTTGGGAATCCCTCACCAGTGTTCTGGCCCAATTCACGTCCATCCCGTGGATCCTGGGGGGGATTACAATTGTGCCCTCGACCTCGCACTTGACAGATCGCACCCACCCCCAGTTCACTCGCCGGCCATCAAACAGACAGAGCGCTTCCGTCGCTGGGTAACTCACTGGGCGCTAGAAGATGTATGGAGGGCACACCATCCTCAGACACGGCTATACTCATTCCATTCCATTCCCCACAACTTGTGTGTCCGCTTGGATAGATTCCTATGCACCCGTCACTGCTTCCTAAGGTTCAGCACTCAGATTACTTAGGGCGTGTCCTTTCTGATCATGATGCACACATAATGCACATACAGTGGACACCCACCCCGCCCCCCGGTACCTACATGGCGCCTCCCCAGAGACTGTCTGACCGACCAGGTATTCCGACATGACCATACACATAGCATCCAGGAATATTTCACTCACAATGCAGGTTCCGCCACCACTAGGTTAGTTGAATGGGATGCGTTTAAGATAGTAGCCAGGGGGGAATGTATTAAACAAATAGTGGGGGTACGCCGCACACTGGAACGCACGCTCATTGACACCGAACGCAAGCTCGCGGCACTCACAAAACAGGAAGACGCTGATACTGCCGCGGCGGCCCAAGTAGCGGAGGCCAAAACGAAATACTCTACTGCGCTCGCGGACCTGCGCAAATATAACTTCAGGGCCTACGCCACTCGCATGCACAAAGAACAGGACAAGATGGGTACACTCCTTGCGTGGGTGGCAAAGCAAGACACAGACACCAAACCCGTCACTGAGATTCTCACCCCCTCCGGGGACCTTGTGCGTTCCCAAATAGACATCCTAACAGCTTTTCAACACCACTACACTGCAGTCTATGCCACCCCACCACGTCTCCAACAAGAGTCGATAGATCACTTCCTAGACCCATTGCAGATCCCGTGCATCTCGGACGCAGATAAGGCCACGCTAGATGCAAAAATAACAGCAACTGACATATCGTGCACGATCCGCGCGTTAGCCCGACATAAGGGGCCAGGACTAGACGGTTTCCCCCTCGAGTACTACAGCACGTTCTCTACCATAATAACCCCTCGACTGACAGAAGTGTTCGCGGCCGCGTTTGAGCGTGGTGAACTCCCAAGTTCCCTACACGAATCGGTCATAGTTTCGTTTCTTAAGCTCCTCCGAGACCTGCAACAACTGTCATCTTACCGCCCATTACGCTCCTTTCCGCAGACTGCAAAATCTTGGGGAAAATTCTTGCTACCCGCTACGAACAAATTCTGCGCCCCTTGATCCACCCGGACCAATGTGGGTTCGTCCCCGGCAGGAACACGTCCCAAAACATTAGACGGCTATTCTATATCCAGGATCAGGTCGAGGACTTGTACCCCCATGCGGCCTGTGTAATCCTCGACTTGGAAAAAGCCTTTGACACCTTAACGTGGCCCTCCCTCTTTGCCGTCATACATCGTGCGGGGATCGGTCCTACCCTCCGCCGCTATACGCGTCTTCTGTACACCAACCTCACGTCTCGGGTCAGACTCGTTCGCTACATCTCGCCCCCATTCCGAATCGGGAGAGGCACAAGGCAGGGAGGCCCCCTGTCCCCTCTAATATTTGCCCTGGCGGTAGAGCCCCTAGCGATCCGTTTACGCAGCGAGAGAACTGCATGGGGCATACCCATGGCGAACACGGTTCACTGCGTGTCCCTCTACGTGGACGACCTCCTCCTGTACATCCGCGACATTACTATGGACTTAACACCCATATGGAGGACCCTAACAGAGTTCGCGGAGGCATCCGGGCTGCGGGTGAATTGGGAAAAGTCTATGGTGTACCCACTGCACCACTCCCTTGCACCGCGGACGGTCCAGATGGGCACGCAGACCTTGACCTGGGACGCGGATGCTCCCCGATATCTCGGGGTTCGCCTTTACCACTCCCCTGCTGACATGTATGAAGGCAATCATCGCTAGGTGTTAGCAGGAATCAGGGCGTCAGTAGGCTTCTGGAAGAATCTCCCATTGGCCCAGATCAGGCGGATAGCAATAGCCAAGATGATAATCGTTCCTCGCCTGCTATACTACTTTACGAACTTACCAGTTATTCCACCTAGGGCGTTCTTTCGTGAACTTGACACGCTCCTTAGAACACTCATATGGGGGACGGGTCGTCACAGAATAGCCCTCACTAAACTGCAGCTCCCCACTACGCAGGGCGGTCTCGGGGCCCCGTCCTTTGAGTCGTACTTCTTGGCAGCACAGCTTCAATGGCTGTCCTATTGGATGGCGAGCAGACACGTCGGAGAAACTCACACCGCGCAGGGGCGGGTTCCTACTCCTAAACTCTGTCGCTTGCTGCTCCCGGGCACCAAACCACGACAGACATACCCGCTACAGGTGACGGTGGCGCGCCGCTGCATGCACAGAATTCATCGCATAGCGCCCAAAGCCCCATGCTACTCCCCTCGGCTGCCTCTGGTCGGCTGGCCCATGCGAGAGACCTATTTCGCGTCGGCCACGCCCCGTGCCTGGACTGACCGCGGACTGACAGAGGCAGAGGGGCTATTCGGGGATGGGCAATTGCGTCCCTACCACACGCTGATAGACGATTATGACCTTCCCGAGGGCCAATTCTTGACACATCGTCGGCTCATACACAACTTTCGTCCACACTGCGACCTCACAGTAGGTGAACCAGCGACACACCCAGTTATCCACACTATTCTGCACATGGGCGCGGGGCATCACCTGGTGACTTGGATATATAAAGCCATAAGGGAACTAGTAAACAAACCACTGCAGGACCTGCGGGACACATGGGAAGACGATTGCGGGTGACAGTTCCATGACAGTGAATGGCTCAGAGAGCTAGAATTCCCGAAGAAAGTGTCTCGGAACGCGCGTTTCAAAAACATACAATTTTACCTTTTGCATAGGGCGTACCAGTCTCCAGCGCGCCTCCAGCGGTTCTATCCTGACACTATATTCCTGTGCCCCAGGTGCCACTCCCCGGATGCGCACTTCCAACATATGTTCTGGGGCTGCCACACCCTGCGACACTACTGGACCACCATCCTAGACACGGTCCAAACACTGACTGGTCTCACGGAGCTCCGCTCTTGGGAAGCGGTGGCTCTGGGAATATAGAGTAGGCCAAAATCACACAAAGTGCAGATCCGCTTTGCAGCCCTTTCCCTACTCCTGCCCAAAAGAAACATCGCCATGCACTGGTGAGCAGCGACAGGGCCTCCTATGGAGGCATGGAAGGGAGCGGTACGGAAGTGGGCAAAAGCCGAGGAGGAAACTCTGAGGGAGGAGGAGGCGAGAGGGCAGAGGAAGCATCCTATATCAATGGAATGGGCCATGTTACTCCACCAGGTTCATCAAATGCACCCAAGTACGACCCCAGACGTCCCTCACAATACTTCTACGACCCAGACAACACAAGTCGCACAACAGAACGGACATGGGGCAGCTCCCTCTGGGTCCCCCTAGACCGTCCAGAGCAATGTGTATACGCTGAGTTACGCCATCACCCCCAGACAGGCCCCGTTGCGCCCCCAAGCAGCTAGCCCACACATATATATCACTACAGGTATATCTCCTTAGCAGCAAGACTGAACCAGACCGACAGTTATATGCTGACACGCTTCGCATTCCCCCACGTGATCCACTCCCAGCCCCACTCCCCCCCCACCCCTCCCCACGTTACAGTCCCGGTTTATTTCCCTTGGTTCCCCTCCTTCACACTCACTATACAGTAAGGACAAGCGGACTCATGCTCAGTATACTCCTGCCGGATATAGGTGATTGTTGACTTACAGACTGCCCACTCACGGGTTATTGGAATGTACATGTAATACTGTAATGTGAGCATTTTCCGAAAAATGTTAATAAAAACAATTTAAAAAAAAGAGTGATGGTGTGAAAAAGTGTTGAGTGTTGCTAAAATTGGATAGTGAAGAGGGAAAAGAACACTTTAATGAGACACCTCTTGACTCCCAAGTAAAGATAAAAGAGAGTAACAAGGCAGTTCTTTTAACAAATAACTACTACTTGTAAATGTAAATGTAAATGTAAATGTACAGGAATTTAAATAGCGCAAATCACCAAGCGGTTTCTAAGCGCTTGCTTAGGGAACCCGTCCTGGTATTCCCCTGTGAGATAACCCCGGCAGGGTATCCGCAAGGTGAAAGCCAGGCATCCCGCCGCGAGGGGCCGTTGTGGAGATTAAGCAAGCTATTGCTTAAATCATAAGGTCGACATGTTTCTGCAGACTATGTGGATCACTAGAGGTATGCTGCTGCTTCAGCAGGACCATTGTCACTACTGCTCTGAGTGCTCGTGAAAAAATGAAATAGATATGTTCGAGGTATGTGGGCTGCTGAATTTATATCTGTGCATAGATCGCCGCCTAGTGTTGGGTCCGGATGATTGCACATTGTTGTCCTGGAAGAGTCTTTGAAGTATCACAAGATAGATGGCTCCTCTCTTGGACTACAGTGCGCATGGGCATCCTCTCCATCTTCAGATTGTTTTTTTCCACCATTGGGTTCGGATGTACCTTCTCGATTCAAGTTCGGATTGTACTTAAAACACTTTTCGTGAGGCCAAAAGGCCTTCGGGGCGTCGGTATTGTCTCGTTCAGTGCCCGGTACTTCATCCAGTTCTTCGAACAGGACGTCGCAGGCCGTATTGCCTTTCGACATCTAGGCCCCGACGAGCGTCGACGATGGAACGGAGACCGTTCAAGAGATGCCCCGTCTGCAACTCCAAATACCCTCACATCGATGTGCACCCGGTGTGCAATAAGTGCCTATCCCCGGACCACGACGAGGCCAGCTGCATGGCCTGTTCAAAGTTCCGGTCGAAGAAGACGCTTCGGCTTCGGCGCGCCGCGAGGCAGTCGGCCCAGCAATTAGCGCCAGAACGAGAAGATATCTTCGAGGCAGACTACGTCGAGGGCGCCGATCAAGAGGATCCTGACCAGCAGTCGGACCCTGCATCGGAGCACGACTCATATTATAGTGTGGACGAAGAACAAGACTACGTCCATGAAGAAGACATCGTCGAGGTAGGAGACGACGCAGAAGCCATCGGACCCCGTCGATGACGACTCAGGCGATGAGCAAGGGCCTTCCGCAATCGCGGGGCCCAATACTGACACTATACTCTCTAAGGCTCAGGTCGAGGCATCGCCGGAAGGCCTTAGCGAAGATCTTTCTGCGCATTCTATAGCCCCGTGTCCAATCCTGGCTAAGAATACTTCTACGGAGCCATCGGTCAATCAGCCACTTTCAGCGGCGACATTGAAACCGAAACCGAAAGCAACTGTATCGAAACCGAAACTGCTGAAGACAGTCCTCGGATCGACAGCCTCGGATTCGTCGACTCCACCCCAATCTAAGAGTGTCATCAACCCTTCGGGGTCAGGAGGGGGCCTCGACCCGAAACACGGGTCGCCGAAGCATGTCTCTGCCGTCAAGCACGTCACGCTCACGCTGTCGACGTCCACGCCCAAAGATGGCGACACTGGCAAAGGACTCAAGGCTAGGAAGACTGTTGATCCAAAACTTCCAGCCTCGGCGCCGATTTCCAGCAAGGCCCTCAAGTCGAAAAGTGCAACCGGCCCAAAAGAGCTTGTCGCGTCGCAGCACAAAGGCGTACCTGTTGCGCACCGTCAGCTCGAATCGACGCAAAGCGGCAAGCAGCCCAGTGATCCGACAAAGTTGGTCGGATCTAAAACTGCAACTCCCGCAACAAAGGTCGGTTCATCAACACAACCTATTAAATATGGACTGCCCCCAACCACTCGACCAAAAACCTTGGAGCCACAAAAGGGCACCGACACTACCAAGAAAGTGTTGGTAGTTTCGAGGACTCAGTCCACTGAGGAGGATGTGATGGTTCAACCACCCTCCTATGACGATCAGACAAAACGGTTCATCGACTCAGATACTGGGAGACTCACTATTTACAAGAGGAAAATAATGCCAGAGACTCCTTTAGAGTCATACAAAATCCCTCTGAAAAGAAAAAGAGACTCGGCAACCTCACCTGTTCTTTCCGAGCCTGTGGAGTCCTATGAACAGGACTATTCCTATTCCCCCACACACGCCTATGAGGATATAGGGGAGGGATACAATGAGGAGGAGTTCAATTATCCTGCTGACACAGATCAAAATGACCAACAAGCTTGGACTGACCCTGTTGACCCTGGTGAGCCACACAGCACACCTGAAGTTCAGTCCTATACCATCAAAACCTCGCCTACTGAGGATACGGCTGCGTTTAACGCTTTAATTGAAAGGGCAGCCAAAAACCATGATGTGGACATGCATGCTGACCCGGTAGAGAAGGACTTTTTGTTTGATACTTTCTTAACATCAGAAAGATCAGTAAAAACATTGCCTATGCTAAAGGGTGTCCTTAAACACGCTACTGACATCTTCAAGGAGACCACAAGGGCACGGGTTGTAAACCCGAGGATTGAAAAGAAGTACCGGCCTGCACCTGTGGACCCTACGTACATCAAAGGCCAGCTCCCGTTGGACTCCCTCGTCGTGGCTAATGCTCGTAAGAGGGCAAACTCTCAAACCAGTGGTGATGCTCCCCCTCCGGACAAAGAATCCAAAATCTTTGAGGCGTCTGGCAAGCGAGTAGCGGCTTAGGCAGCAAATATTTGGAGGATCTCCAATACACAGGCCCTATTAGCCAGATACGATAGGGCACACTACGACACGTTAGAAAAGCTACTGCAACACCTGCCCGAGGCTTATAAGGAAGGAGCAGAAATGCTAATACAAGAGGTGAAATTAATTTCAAATGCGTCCATCAAGTGTGCGCTAGATGCAGCTGACACGGCAGCTAGGGCCATAAACAAAAGTGTGATGCTTAGAAGGCATGCCTGGCTACGTATCTCTGGTTTTAAGCCGGAAATACAAACTACTTTACTGAACCAGCCAGTTAACCCTGATTTTCTCTTTGGACCTGATGTAGACACAACCCTTGAGAAAATTAAGAAAGACACTGAGACAGCAAAATCCATGGGGGCTCTGCAGTCACAACAGTTCAGGGGCAGTTCCTTTCGTCGCTCCGGTAACAGGGGAGCCTCCAGAGGTCAAGCATCACAACAAGCCCAAAACAACAGAGGGGGCACGCAAACCACCTATAACAAGAACAATAGGGCTGGCTATCGTGGGAGCAGCACCAAAGGCAGAGGACGCGGAAATAATAATACCAGGTCCTCCGCCAACAATAAACAGTGACGTCTTGTCACTGCCCCCCGACCATGTAACACCAGTCGGTGGAAGACTCCAGCAGTTCCTGCCAGTCTGGGAAGGCATAACCACAGACAGGTGGGTGAGAGACCTTATCCAAAACGGCTATTGTCTAGAACTGACCTCCACTCCACCCAACATACCCCCAAGACACCGTCCTATGTCCGCAGAGCACATGCACTTATTGCAGCAAGAAGTACTCTGCATGCTGCAAAAAGGGGCCATAGAACTCGTGCCTTTACATCAGCAGGGTACAGGGGTGTACTCGCTGTACTTCTTAATCCCAAAAAAGGACGGGTCTCTCAGGCCCATTCTAGACCTCCGACCCCTAAACCAGTACATCTTGCCAGAACACTTTCACATGCTGACTTTACATCAGGTACTGCCATTGCTCACTCAGGGAGACTTCCTAGCAACCCTAGACCTAAAGGATGCATATTTCCACATTCCCGTTCACCCGGCGCACAGGAAATATCTCCGGTTCACCATAAACAACCAGCATTACCAGTTCAAGGTCCTGCCTTTTGGGGTCACCACTGCCCACAGGGTGTTCACCAAGTGCTTAGCGACAGTGGCGACGCACCTTCGGAGACAACACATCCATGTCTATCCATATCTGGACGACTGGCTTATTCAAGCAAAGTCAGCCCAGCAATGTGCCAGACACATGTCCCGCACAATTCACCTCCCACACAGTCTAGGATTTTCACTGAATTACCCAAAATCTCACCTTCAGCCCGCACATGTGAAGCAGTACCTTGGTGCGACAATCAACACTCTAACAGCGACAGCGCACCCAACCTCAGCCAGAGTCAACAGCATGCAATTGCTCATTCAGAAATTCAGGCCCCAACAATCACTCCCAGCGCAGGTATTCATGCAGCTGATAGGTATGATGGTCTCCTGCATCTTTATAGTTCCTTACGCAAGGCTACACATGCGTCCGCTTCAGGAGTGCTTAGCACGACAGTGGAACCAGGCTCACGGGCATCTAAAAGACCTAGTGTTGGTGACCGGTCGTGCATACAACTCTCTGCATAGGTGGAACACACAAAACCTTTGCAGGGGACGACCGTTCCAAGAGCCTGTACCACAGATAGTGCTGACAACGGACGCCTCTCTACAGGGTTGGGGAGCGCATGTCCTCCATTATACAGTGCAGGGACTATGGACAGCGCAGCAGCAAAAGATGCATATCAACCTGTTGGAGCTTATGGCGATCTTCATGGCAATGAAGGGCTTCAGACTGAATCTGTGCAACAAAGTCGTGCTGATCCGGACGGACAGCATGACTGCCATGTATTACATCCAGAAGCAGGGAGGCACGCACTCTCCACAATTGTCTCATCTAGCCCAGAGCATGTGGAAGTGGGCCATTCAAAGGAACATGTTTCTCATGGCAGAACATCTCCCAGGCAAGGACAACCAGATGGTGAACCTGCTCAGCAAGCACAGCCACCAAATGCACGAGTGGGAGATACACCCCTCAGTGCTCCAACCATATTTCCAGCAGTGGGGTCATCCGGAGATAGACCTATTCGCCACAAAGGAAAACGCAAAATGCCAAACCTTCGCCCCCAGGTTCCCACACCCGCAGTCTCAGGGCAATGCTATATGGATGAACTGGTCAGGCAGATTTGCCTACGCTTTTCCTCCAGCACCGCTCATACCGCTGGTGGCACGCAAACTGCGGCAGCACTCCATGACGCTCATCCTAGTTGCTCCAACGTGGGCACGGCAAGCGTGGTACACCACGTTCCTGGAGCTTTCAGTGGTGCCCCACCAACGGCTGCGCCTCAAGCCCAGTCTCCTCACTCAGAACCGTGGAGACATTCAGCACCCAGATCCGCAACAGTTGAACCTTGCAATATGGCACCTGAGGTCATAGAGTTTGGCTACCTCAACCTGCCCCCTGACTGTATGGACATCATCAAAGAGGCAAGGAGACCTACAACCAGGGCGTGCCATGCAGGCCAAATGGAAGCGGTTTGTCATTTACTGTTCTAATAATGACATAAATCCGCTGGATGCATCCACGCAAAACATTATATGTTATTTGTTGCACCTATACAGGTGCAATCTGGCGTATAGTTCCATTCGGATACATTTGGCCGCACTGGCAGCTTATCTCCAAACCAGACAGCATCTTTCTCTTTTTAGGGTGCCAGCCATTAAAGCTTTTATGGAAGGACTTAAAAGAGTGATTCCTCCCAGACACCCTCCTTCGCCTGTCTGGAATCTAAACATAGTTCTCACCAGACTAATGGGACCACCCTTTGAACCTCTTCACTCTTGTGAGATACAGTTTCTAACATGGAAAGTGGCTTTTCTGGTAGCAATAACATCGCTACGGAGAGTTAGTGAGCTTCAAGCCCTAACTATTCAGGGGTCCTTCATACAAATTCATGCTAATCGGGTTGTGCTGCGTACCAACCCAAAATTCATGCCTAAGGTGGTTTCGCAGTTCCACATTAACCAAACCATAGAACTGCCTGTTTTCTTCCCAAATCCAGACTCCGTGGCAGACAGGGCACTGCACACACTGGATGTTAAAAGAGCTCTCCTGTATTACATAGACAGGGCGAAGGATTTCAGGAAAACTAAGCAACTGTTTGTTGCCTTCTCTCCACAACACAAAGGCAACCCCATTTCCAAGTCAGGTATAGCCAGATGGATTGTTAAGTGCATACAAATCTGTTATCAAAAACCTAAACGCACATTAACAGTTCCCCCACGAGCGCATTCCACACGCAAGTTAGGGGCATCCATGACTTTCCTAGGTAACATTCCTCTAGAGGATATACGTAGGGCAGCCACATGGACCACCATACACACATTCACCAAACACTACTGCGTGGATGTACACTCCAAACAGCAAGCTGCTGTAGGTCAGGCTGTTCTCAGAACTCTTTTTCAGACTGCTGCAGCTGGCACGGGCAACCGCCGCTAAAGAGGATACTGCTATTTATTCTATGCACAGATTTAAATTCAGCAGCCCACATGCCTCGAACGGAATATGCTACTTACCAGTATGCATCTGTTCTTGGCATGTAGGGCTGCTGACAATTATATCGCCCGCCCTCCTCCCCGGTGCCTGTCGCAGCTGTAGCACTCAGAATCATTCTCAGGCATGGTCATCACTTACTGTATTACACTCCATCTCTGCCACAATGGCGAAAAACAATCTGAAGATGGAGAGGATGCCCATGCGCACTGTAGTCCAAGGGAGGAGCCACCTATCTTGTGATACTTCGAAGACTCTTCCAGGACAACAATGTGCAATCATCCGGACGCAACACTAGGCGGCGATCTATGCACAGATATAAATGTCAGCAGCCCTACATGCCAAGAACAGATGCATACTGGTAAGTAGCATATTCCTTTCACCTGGGTATCATCATTCTCCTGGCTTGTTTCGTAATCCCAGGACGGTAGATGAACAGGAGACACATAGACAAACCCGTAGAAAAACACACAACCAACAATTCTTATCAGTTTGGTTAGGATTCATATTGTAGTAGGTCGAGTATAGACTCTCACTTACCTAGATGGCAGGAGAGAAAAGCTCCACCTCACCTGGCCACAGCGCAGGTAAATGGAGCACCACTCTAGAGGACAAGAACATTATAAAATGAGGGTATTAAAATGACCAATCAGTTACCATATAGTGCTACTCATAGCACGAAATTAGCAAATCAAATGTTGTAATGTTTGATCTTCCATTGAAAAGCCCATTCAGCGTGAAAAAACGGGTTTTTTTTGGTTATATATTCGCTGGTAACAACCCATTATCAAGCGTTTTTTTGAAAAAATATGTCAAACAACAATCACACATAAATTTAGCTGTATGGTATCGAAGTGACTCTAAGGTCTTATAATCTTCCATACATAATGCTTTATGAATTAGTATGCAAAGGATTGGCAGTTTTAGACTATTTTCGAGTACGCCAGTCCCGCCCATTCGCTCTGTCGGGACATTGCCATCCCCCTTGGAGGAGACTAGAAAATGCAATGCTACTCGTATATGCAGTCTACATAAAAACGGTGGCTCCAAGTAAATAAGTAGCTATATGCCATGTATCTCGTCAGATTTAGTACAGCTGAAAGGCATAAGGAGCACCGAGGCTCAATGATATCGCAGGCTTACCTTCCGGTCGGTACCCCCGGCATCCCTCTGAGCTGTCTCGGGGAGGTACCGATCGGTGGGAGCCGGGCGTCTATATCCGCATTGGTGCATTGCGCGATTTGACGTCTCCACGTCATCACGCTACGCACACCTCCAATTCCTGATGGGAAATGGAGTTCTAGTGTATATCTGAGCCCCGTTTACGGCTCTCTTACTGATAAAGTTTTTTCAAAGGGTTTTTATTGTTTCATGTATGGACACGGACTTTATATTTTCTATTTAAATACAGTTCATTGAGACCCATGTCCTTATTTAAGAGAAGGCAAGGACTGGAAATGTATCTTCTTTATTCATGCGCCAATCAAAAGAGTATTACTGCGATATTTTGTACTCCACTGTCTTTTACACTGTCTTACAATGAGAACCCTTCTGTTAATACTTAATTGATACCCATTGGCGTCTGCCCGCATTTTGTTCTCTATTTTATAAGAGGCAAGCTTAGGCACACTTTGTAGAAATACATCTTGCAAGCGCCTGGTTTATACTGTTGTTACAGATTATGGCGAGTGCTAATAGCTGTAAACGCTTAATCATGAGCCAGAGGGTACTTCCAAAAGCACATTTACAAAGACATATTTTAATTGATACAGCACCTTTTGCATCTAAAATATATCAAACGTTATTTTAGTCAAAAGTGTTAAAATAGCAGAAACTCATAACTGTACCCCGGTGTCAGTGGTATATGCCCCAATCTCTTTGTGACTTATGAACACACCTCACTATTGTGTTCTTTGCAGACGCTTCCATAGCCACGTAGTCCATACTCCTTATGTGTCCCTATTAGGTCAAGACACATTTAGTTCATGAATTATCATAGGGACATCCAAGGGATGTCCTCATTTAATCCGATTTTGTCTGAATTTAATTTATATAGCCATTTCTGTTCTATTTTGAATAGAAATTTGTTTATATCTGTTACATGGGTAGGGATCAGTGGCTGTTCAATTACTGTCCATTTTATGTCAGTAGGTTTATGTCCTGTTTCTAAAAAGTGGGTCGTCAGTCTCGTCGCCTGCTTCTGACATCTAATTGAGCTCTTGTGCTCAGAGATACGGGTCTAAATTTTGCGTGTCGTCATCCCTACATATTTCATAGTGCAGGGGCAGATTATGAGGTACACAAGGTTCTGACTATTACAGTTTGTAAATCATCGCTGCTCCCATGGACGTGCCGTGCCTATGTCAATGCTAGTTGTTCTGGAAGTTTGGGGACATGCAGCACAGTTGCCACATGGATGATGGCCTGTGACAGCTGGCATATCCCATAAGGTGCCTACTGCTCGAGAGATTTTAGCCTTTGGTCGTGTATGGACCAATTGATCCTTCAAATTCTGCCCTCGTTTGAAAGCGAACAGAGGTAGAGGGAGGTTGTCTGTTCCCGTATTCAGGATCCCCCAATGTTTTTTAATGCTGTGCTGTGGATCACCTTGTTTTCCTGTGTGGCACTTTCAGATAGTGCTGGCAGTTTGCATGTTGGGAGTTTTAATAAAACTGTGTGCATGTATGTGTTTTTGGCCATGCAGTCCTCTGTTTCTGTTTTGGAGACCCTTCCCAGATGTGTGAGTGGCCACCAGTTCCCTCCTGGTCATCTAAATGCACCCTCTCCCATTTTAGTAACAGACAAGGGGAGCCATTGTAGGTACATAATGGCCGCAGTTTATTCAAACTAATACATGGACATGAGACATCACACCTTATTGGTCATTCGGATTCCATGGATTTAAATACTTCATCACATCAGTCATATCTCATGTTTACTACAGCAGTTCTGTTTTGTTGCTCCATATTCATTTACTGACAGCACTTCCGGCACAGCCCTGCACGACTGCCCCTCAGCAGATGGCTAGAGTTAGCGGCTTCTAGGTTTCCCTTGCTACTGAGACCTATGTGGACAGCCATCTGACCTATCCCGGTCAGCAAGTGGCGGGTCCACCTGCAGCTGACCCTTGCTGGCCCATCGCCTGCCCCCATTGCCCCTGCTGTAAGGTATCCCAAGGACACTGTTTGAGCAGCTTTTCTTCCTAGACTATTGTGCAGTGGCGTCACTAGGGTTGGTGTCACCCGGTGCGGGTAACTCATGGTGTCACCCCCTCACGACTTACCGCATGGACCTCCTCCGCTACGAGTCCGCCAGTGGACACAGATGGCAAATAACGGGACCATACAGAATCCTTAGTAACGTTTGTAAATTTAGTTCCAATATTTACAAAGGCCATAGAAGAAAAATGTAATTCAACAAGGTCGGAGGTAAAAGATTGTAAGAAGTTAAGAACTAAGAATTACATAGAAAATATGCTACTGTCTTTTGTATTTTTATTTTAACATTAAACTTTAAATCCACCATACTGATGTTCAATTTAGTTTACAAACCAGAGCAGCCATTGAAATATTAAAAAAAAGTACTAAATGGCACAGAATCATGTACTAAATGGCACAGAATCATGTAAATTATAACTTTCACAAACATGTGGGTTTTTATAAAAATAATTAGACTGTAGTCCACTCCCTCCAGACACACAGCCCCATTAGGTGCACAAGCTTCTACTAAACACAACATTCACCCCATGGAAAGTTCTGCACAGAGATGTCACTCTCTCCAGAGAACCAAGTCCCATTATGTTGTCAAACTCGTACTATGTACAGCTTTGCCCTGAGCAGAGCTCTCCACGGAGAGACCACTAATTCCCCTAGTCCCATTAGATGGTTAAGCCCCCTACTACACATAGCATTCACCCTGTGGACAGCTCTTCAAGAAGAGCACACACACTCCAGAAAACTAAACCCCATTATTTTGCCATAGCCTCTACTACATACAGTGGTCACCATGTGCACAATGTATCATGGGGAGACTTCTACAGAAGACTCTCAAACCCTTGTTAGGTGGTAAAGGCTCTACTATCATGTACAACCTTTGTGCTGTGGACAACTTTTCATGGTGAACTCACAACCTCCACACATGTAATCCCCCTTAGAAACCCAAGCATTGTACAAAAGTTTAAACTTATTAACAGTACAGAAGCTATTAAAAATGTTAGTGTCCGAAGCATATAGCAAACTGTCACACTCAATGGATGATGTCAGCAGTGAGGTCATCAGTGATGTCATAAGAATGTAATTGAACATGTGATGAGTTATGAAATTATGTGAGGTCTGACTCATGAGCAGTGCATGGTGAGGTTCTAGCTACAGTTAGCTAAGGATTTTTAAACAAATACCCTTTAACATTTGGGACCTGTGGTTTTGTTTTTTCATATTATTTCCAATGGGAATTAAAATGGAAAATCATTTTAAGACTTCCCTTTTTTTGTACCATTACCACGTTTAACAGATCAGTGGGAAACTTTCTAGGAAAGAGCCAAAGCAAGAGAGCTTGTTTTTTTGGAACATTTCGTGCAGTCACACATAAATAATGTAGCAAACACGACCAGCTCTGAAATAAATCATGATTAGAGATCGCTTCTTGACACGTCTATTTAAAGCTGACTGCTGAAGCTCTCCTAATTTAAAGCACTGACTGTCTGTGAAGACTAAGAGTGCACAAAAAAAATAATTCACCCGTTGAATTGTCAATTGCTGTTTTTGTGTGTCGGAGTTGGAAATAAGGCAGCCGACCTCTGTTCTCAAATGGCCGCCAGCTCCCAGTGCTGTGCTTTTAATCACCGTGTGGGCATCTCAGAAGTGATGCTTCCGAGGCCTGTCTCACACTCGCAGAATAGAAATGATTAAGCGCTTTACATGAACACTAGGTGACATTATATACTCTTTTCGTTAGGCACGGGGAGATTGAGTGATTTTCCCAGGATCACAGGATGTTGAGCCGACGCCGAGACTCGAGCTGTTTCCCCAGTTCCAAGGACAGCCACGGTCCACCCAAGCAGTGTTTTAAAGGGGCAGGTCCTCCTGCCCGGTACTAGTACCTCCTGTGCATCCTTCATGTGAAAGAAACAGTGAGCACATACACTTCTCCACCCTGCTGCACTGCATTTGCATTTAATGGAGAGTGCCGGCACTTCTCAGGAACAAACAGGTGCTCTAAAGAGTGAGTACCTGCTATATTTGTTTTTCCACTTAAGTTAAAGCACTGCTCCTAACCAACACTGCGGTTGGCAGGGGACCTCCGGGCAGCCTATCTCTTTTCAAGTAGCAGCAGCACGTCAGAAGTCTGACAACTTAAGCACCGCCAAGGACAGCCACAATGTAAACCAAGTGATGCAGACATTGCTTTATAGAGCCAGGTATTCATGCTGTTGTCGATTAATTGTCAAACTCGCACCATCAACCAGATTGCTACAGCTTTATTCATAGTTCAATTATGTGACTCACACACATGTTCGTTGAACACCTTCTCGTGAGCCCATGACTCGTTCTGAGCGTTATCTTTCGTTCGAAGATTAAAGCATCGTTACATCATAATCTAAATTGCAAATATATCTTTTACCTACACGCTGGGCGTCTTCTAATTGCTAACATTTTTTCATTTTATCATTATTATCATTATCATTTTTTGCTCAAACAGCAGCAAAAGGACAAGCGTGACGCGCTCTTGCCGACGCTCTTGCCTGTGCCTGGTCTGCCTTCTTGGGCCGGGCCAGACCGGCCTTGACTGTCTGGGAGTATGCGAATCATGCGATTATTGCGATTTGAATCTAGTGACTGTGTGCCTGCCTGCGGCCTGCCCTGCACTGCCACATTTCTAATTCTAACTTCATTGAGGGGAGACGTCGGCGCTCCTCCGCTTGCGATATCAAAGATGGCTCAGGCTGCTGGCACGCATTAATTCTTTATTTCTAGCAGCAGCGTGCAGCACTACACGTACTCCCCTGCGATTATTAAATATAGAAATAAATAAGCTAGTAAGAGAACAATATTTGAATAATTCTCCTGAAAGATCTCGCAGAATAGTGTTATTAAAAAGAAGGAGGAGAAGGTTGAAGGCTAAAATGAAAAAAGACAGGGAGGATTCTTTATGGATTAAATTAAGGGAGGCTGCTACTAGAGGCCAAGTAAGACTATTTTGGTCATTCATAGGGGAGGGATGTGGTGTTAGGTTAAGTCCACTTCCAATTCCCATTGAAGAGCAAATTTGGCTGGATTACATTACAAATTTATACGCAAGTAATGGAATGGTGGTCCTCAGTAGAAGAATTAATGCGGATAATCATGCTCTAGGTCCTCCCTCTGAAAAAGTTATTGAATTGGCTATTAGGGAATTGCGTTCCTCCGGGGCAATGGGACCGGATGAGCTTCCCATTTCGGTCCTAAAGCAAAATAGCGTATTGTGGAGCAAAATTCTTCACCCGGTATTCAAACTTTGTTTCTTGAGTAGAACTGTTCTTCCATCTTGGAAAGGGAGTATACTGGTTCCCCTTTTCAAGAAGGGAGACCGGATGGCCCCACAAAATTATCGCCAAAACGCCCTTATGGACGCAATTGGAAAAGTCTTTGCAAAGTGTCTCCTGGAGTTAATTCAGGATTGGGTGGATAAGAATAATGTACTACCCTTTGAGCAGACGGGTTTTCGCAAAGGGCATGGCACTATGGACAACTTAACGGCCCTACAAGTAATATCTGATAAATACATCAAGGTCCGAGGTGGGAGAGTTTATGCAGCCTTTGTAGATTTCTCCACAGCTTTTGACAAAGTTGATCGTCCTTTGATGTGGAGGAAACTATCGGACCTTGGCATGCCATCACTGCTATTGGATTTAGTCCAGGATCTTCTGATACCTGGTGAAGAGTTCTGCAGGGAGGGGAAAGAGGCCTATCTCAAGTAATTTTTTCTGCCAATGGACTAAAGCAAGGTTGTTTATTGGCCCCTTTACTATTTTCCCTATATATATCTGATCTTCCCCAGTCCTTATCTTTAAGTGAAGGTATTGCCCCTGTTTTGGGGGATAAACCAATTATATGTCTGTGGTATGCAGACAACATATTAATATTGGACCTACCTCCAAAAGGATTAAATAAGCGTCTGCAGGCACTACACACATATGCAGAGACTCACCATTTGAAGATAAATATCTCAAAAAGTAAAGTCATGTGTATGACAGGAAAGAAAAAACAGATATATGGGAATTTTATGTGGTCGGTAGGTGGACATAAGTTAAAAGTTGTAAAATCATATGTCTTCCTAGGGAAAATAGTATCTGGTAACTTGAGTGATAAGGCCCATATAGATTATAACATTCGGAAGGCAATGGCACAAGGCAAGGGTTTAAGTGCGCTCTATAAATCCACAGGCAAAAGACATTTCGTTTATTTGTTAGAGGCCTTCCGTGCTAAAATCCCGGCCTCCTTACTTTATGGTATCGAATTACTTGAACTGGGGCAATGGGGTTTTTTACATACTAGTCAGGGCAGACTCTTACGGTATTTAACTACGGTTAACACTGCCTGGACTGTGGCCACCCTTAGGCTAGAATTTGGTATGCGTAGCAGCTGGGTCCAGGGCCTTGCTGGGATAGTACGATGGGTCTTATTTCTGGCAAAGGGAAAACCGGATACTTTAAGATACCTTATACAAAAAGAACTATTGGGATTCCTAAAAGAACATTCTCTAATCGTAAAGAATTTTAGAAGGGCTGTTGCTCTATTGCAATTGGATGAATCAACTCTGTTTATGCTATCTACACACCAGTTGAAGTCCACCCTAAAACTGGCCACATGGAATCTAAGTTTTGGGATGGATAGGGATACCCTTATCCTAAAGAAAGGTGTCTCTCCGGTCATTGAATCCTATCTAATCATAAATATGCACCTGTGTGGTGTCCTTTCATCTGGTATTCGAGGGGTTATATTGTGGTAAAACAGCTGGCTTCACATGACAAAAGAGTTTAGCCTAAGACTGCTCGAATTTGGACTGCAGAAACAAACTGTGGAGAGGAAAGGCCAATATATAAAAAGTTGGCGCAAAATAAAAGACGCTGAGGAAGGTTCGCTAAACGCCAACCTATGGACCGAGCTTAACGCCAAAGAAAACTCACCTGCAAGGGCCTACCTAACAAACTCATTGGAGAGCCTCATTGGAGAGCCTGGGACTAAATACGCTCTGGGAAACAAGAACGGATTTCGGGACCTTTAAAAAAGCAGTGTCGAAAACCACCAAACTGGTCTCTTCACTTGAGGACAGAGCCACCCTAACCAAGAGAGCGCACGGATGGGTTGTACTCGAAGGGTACAGAACCTTAAAGCCACAAGAATATCTATCAACGGGCCTCACACAAAGAACAAAAAACAAGTTTCTAAACATGCGTTTGGGCAGCATACCCATTGCTCGTCATCTGGCACCATGGAAAGGGCCAAATCCATCAAACGCCTGTCGCCTCTGCCAATCCGCGAGGGAGGATCTTATACACATCATTTGTATCTGCAAAGCACTTATGGGTATAAGGCGCTCCATGCTACGGCCTTTATGGAACCAGAAGGGTGTAAAAACCTGCAGGCAAGCAGTGATGCTCTGCTTCAACCCCGAAGAGACTCAGTTGAATTGTAGAACAGTCAAATATTTTGACCTAGTGGCCAAAAAACTAAATGAAATCACACTTGGGCGGGACAACCCTACCACTCTACACGAATAGTAGACCTCCCTAATGGCCTCAAAACAATAAAGACCCATGAGTAATTAAGCTAAAGTAATCAGAACACAATATGAAATTACTTACAAAACAAACAGAAAAGACAGCTGGGTGAAAATACGGCCTTACCACCAAAAGAACAATAAGGATCAAGGCCAAGTCTAACAGGAAAGACTTTTAATTTATTATGGACCTCCTGTGATTTTACCAAAGCGCTATACCTTTTTGTATAACCTTTTTTAATATAGTCAAATGACTTTCTTACCTATTGTCTATTAATTGTGAGTTTTAATTAACTGTACAATAAACAAATTCTAAATTCTAAATTGCTTTGTCCATGCTACCATTAGGATAGCTAGTCTATAAGGTTGACTTACAACCAATCACCATAAGGGTTGTTTGGACTGATATAAGGTGATCACTAGAACTAGTGAGCATCATATATCAGGCCAACTTCTCACAAGCCTGTGCAAGGATTATCTTGGCTGGTATTTCCCTTTCTATCAGACCAACTTGTATAATCTCTCTTTGGAGATGACCTTGATGAATAGATCCATTCCTTCCTGCCAGTTGAAGAAGAATTTCCTTTATACGAAAGAGCATGTTTGCAGTTCTTAAAGGCCTTAGTAATCATGCCGTTTAATTGCTCACCAAATAGCATCTTACCATTGAATGGAATTTCCACCAAAGATTACTTTTCTGCATCATCAGATTCCCAAACAACTCTGCACAGTCAGTACCTTTCTGGACTGCTGTATGTAAATGGTCAAAGTCTCTGATTAACAATTAGGCTACATACAGCGAGTATATACTCATCTTCAAGACTAGATTTTATGCAGAGAATACCTTCTTTAGTACAGAATCCACCCTTTTATCCGTGGACTCAGATTGAGTGCAATCCGATGAATTTTGTTATTCTTCCCTTCCAAAGTTTCAAGGATAGCATCCACTTTGATAAAATGTGGTGACGCATCATCACTCTATTCCATAATATATAATTTTAAAGAAATCTGGGAATCAATGCTTTATCTAATCTAGGTCCTTCCACTCAGACAAGACTCTTTTATCCTGACATGGAGGGGTTTTACCATGGAAGAGGGTTTAACATACTGATGGAACAAACCTTCCTCTTCAGCCTCCCCATGGACAGAAAGAAACAGCAGATTCTGCATTACATGAGACAAAACGCCCATCATCCCATCGCTTCTCTCATATATTCCCGATTTAGTTGAAGAAGTTCCTGCATTAAATTAAGAAGAAAAGTGTGGCGGTGGAGATCCTGGTCTTTTCACTCTCTCCTTTAACTTAGCCTTTAAATCAGCTGTCAATGCCTTTGAGACAGCTTCGTCGATCATTTTCTACACATCCGCAGGAGTCACTAAGGCTGAAACATCATCAGAGGAGATCCCAACTCACTAGACCTGGGTCTCCTTGCTGGAATTGGCCCTTATCGTCTGAAGAGGTAGAAAGAACATGCTTCCTTTTTCAAGGTTGTATCCCCTCCATGGTACAAAAGCAACTGACATCTCAAAGGCAGTTCAGAAGGCTAAAGAGTATACGCTTCAACTAATCAACAATTTAACCTTACAACTCTCTGCTCAATCCAGTTTGAGATAAGACTGACCAAAGATAGCACAAATTCAGTAAACTTAATAAACTTGTGTGAAGTTTCCCTATCAAGACTCTTACCTTTTGGGCACCTCTGCACCCTACCCAGAAAGGTCACCGGCATTGCTATTCGTGGCCTCAATCTGATTGTGGAGCTACACACCACCTTTCACCCGTACACACAGCCTCTGCCATCCATGAGCCAGCCGAACTCCATCTCTGCCGCATAGGAAGGTGCTCTTAGCTGCCACCACCATTCAGCAACAAACTGCATATTCACTGGTGTTCCTTCAACACCACCCGGCCCCACAGAGATGCCCAGTCCGAAAAATATTGCCCAAACCTCTCTGGCAAGACTTCACATAAACTTCCAGTTCTGAGTTATATCAGCAAGGGTCTGCCACCACTGTCAGGTAGGGTGATCAAAAGAGAAAACAAACAGGAGGAGTGGTGGAAGAGAGGAGATTTTATAAGTTTAATTGGAAGGAGTGGGGTTCTGTTAAGGTAGGACTGCCTAATATTGTTATAAATTGAAGAAAGGTAGTGAGAAGGAAGTAAGTGATCCATAACCAGAATTATATTTAATTAATTTGCATATGTTTCAACTTGAGATGTTTTATGCACTTTATTGAACATACAAGTGTTTGTGTTTTTGGTCTAAACTTTAAAAAAAATTGATGCACCTTTTATGTATGGCTCCATTGTTGAAACCACGATTGTATTTCATGATTGAGGCATTACTGAACTGACTAATTCCTCCAGACCATATACTGCAATCAGAGCTATATGGGTGCAAGGCCTATCAAGGGCGGGTTTCTACATGGATTTGAGTTTAGACTAGAACTGCAACCATTAGTATGAGCAGTTTCCTCTCATCTTAGGACAGCCGACCCATGGTTTATTTATTTATTTATTTATTTTAACATATTTATAGAGCGCACAGCTACTCAGATGAGTGTCCCGGCACTGGCGAAGACAGAGCGATAGGAGGGGGCACGAGTACGGAGTGGAGCCCGAACTACTGCTGAAACAACCATGTCTTCAGTAGTTTCCTGAAGTGCAGAATATTAGGCGCTTGTCTGACTGTTATAGGAAGTTCATTCCAGAGGTGGGCGACCTGGACTTGGAAGGAGCGCCCTCCCAAGCGGGCACGGTTGAATTTAGGCGCACTCAACTGATGTTGGTGAGATGATCTGAGGGCTCTACCCGGTATATAGTAGCTCACTCTTTTCCTAATATAGGTGGCCCCAAAAGACCATGTAGGGCCTTAAAGGCGATGGACAAGGCTTTAAACAATGATTCTGTGGCGGATGGGAAGCCAGTGCAGCTTCTTTAGGTGGGGCGAGATATGGACTCTGGGTCCCAGCATGAGGATGGCTCTTGCGGCTGTATTCTGCACCACCTGGAGTTTCCTGAGGAGGCATTCTGGGAGACCCATAATAGAGGGAATTAGCGTAGTCCAGCCTGGAGGTGATAAGGGCCTGGACCACGGTCCTTCTATGGGAGAGGGACAAAAGGGGAAGAAATCTCCGGAGCATTTTCAGGGTTCCGTAACAGGTGCCGACCACAGATCGAACTTGGGTCTTCATGTTCAATGAGTTGTCCAGTTTGACCCCTAAGTTTTTGGCTACTCCCACAGAGGTCTGCGGGGGGACATATCAGGTGGCCACCACTGTCTCCAGATATCCTGGTCCGAAACTCGGAAAATAATTACTTCGGATTTAGCGGAATTGCACTGAAGCTGATTGTGACTAAACCAGGAAAAGACCTGTCTTAAACAGTTCCTTATTGTGTCGCCGTCCAGAGCCTCTCCCTTCTTACAGGTAAACAGAAGTTGGGTGTCACCAGTGTAAGATATAATCATGGCTCCAGCCGCTTCAGCCAACAGGGCGAGAGGAGCCAAGTAAAGATTAAATAATAATGGGCTCAGGATAGAGCCCTGAGGAACACCCACCTCCGTAGGAGGCATGAGGGAGGAGAAAGGTGGGTTCCAGACTTCCTGCCTTCGATCTTCTAAGAACGAAGAGAACCACTTCAACGCCGTGCCCCCCACCCCACAGTCTCTCAGTCTCTGTAGGAGTCTCACATGGGGTTCCTCTTCTATTTTGCTTAGATTCTGCTTTGGGGATAGGTGGCGGGTGGTGATAGGCAGTACCACATTGGGTCTATATCGCCACTATTTTGCACGCATTATATCGCATGACAATAGTTTAGAATCCGCTACATTGACCTAACCACTACATTGCAGGATAAGTATAATCAGTGAACATAACAGTTAATTGGGTTAGGTAAAGGGCATGATGTTAAAAATAGTAATAACATACTCATTATGACAATGTATTTGTAAGCAATGCATTTAATGCAATATTATTGCATATTAATATCCTTCTCCTTGCTATATTATCAAAGAAACAAACATACAACCTGGGTAGGAGATCAGCCCTAGCATCTTGGAACACGTATAGGGGTGGGTGGATCTCGTGGAATTTGACTCCTCAGAATTCTGCAGAGTTACAAAAATCTTCAGGAGATTCCGCAGGGTTCCGCCAATGGGCAGAAATAAGCATGTTGCACTGCTCGTGCTGACATTTAGCGGCTAGAGCACGTTCTGTTGTGAAAAATCAGCTCAAACAGCACCACGTGGTGCACCAGAGAGCACAGCTACTCAAGTTAAATTTGCTGGCACTTGAGTAGATTTTCTACTTGAGCAACAGCCTTCTTACTGCAAACGGTTGTGACCTTCCAGATTGGAAAAATCTCGCGGATGTCCTGCTAGAGACAGAAAATCTTGCTAGGGAATGACAAATCTCGCTCACTCTTACTAACTTACCCTTTTGGTGCATGCAAGAGAAAACATTCTGACACACACCGATTGATGGAATTTAGTTAGAACTCTTCATTACACGAATAACGCGGAGTCTGCAAAATTCTGCCAATTCCACAGCAGAACAGAATATTTCTCCCCCCATTAGACACGGCTCACTCTGCTCCCAGTCATCCCCCTACTATCATGCACTAGGCGCAGGCAGGAGGGAACCCAGTGATGGATGATCGACAGGAGAGAAGATGTAACCTTTTTGATTCAATCTGAGTGTAACATGCTGGTCAGATTTTAATTAGAGGGCTCGACAAGGATTATTATTTGGCTTATTCTATTTAAAGTCATCCCCTGGCTCTGCATATTACATTCAATAAAATGCTTTGCAGAGAAAGAGCAATTTGGAGTGTCATGACAGGAAAATATATACTCTTAATTTGAATAAAATTTAGTGTAAAATATTGGCTTTACTCTACAACAAATGAGTGCCCCATTAAAAATGTGTGTAAACTGCTGGTCAGATATTGTTTTTCATTCCAAAATGAACACTGACAATAGTCATACACTAACTCATAGAGTAGATGATAAATTGTTTTACTGGTTTGATATCATTTAACTAACACTGGTGTACTTTGGAACATGCAGGGAGGGTGAAATTATCACAGCTGCAGAAATCATAATGTGGTATTGATGCCAGTCTTCCATTCTCTCATACTTCTCTGCTTACTCAATTTTATACTGCAATGTGTTTTTCGTTGTCTGCCACAGGTTTACCAGAAGACCCCAAAATTGACGTCCCAGGTGTCATCGAGAGAGGGTCGAATGTCACCATCAAGTGTAAAGTGGCCAATGCTATCCCCATTGAGGAGACACAGATAAGGCTGATACTGAAAGACGAGGTGCTGACGAACACAATGGAACTCAGGAATGGTGATGTTAAAAGTGCAGAAGCAGTGGTGCTGGCTGCTGAACCGGGGAATTATTCACTTGAGTGCCGAGCGAGAGTTGGTGATATGGTCAAAACAGTAAAGAAAGAACTCCTCTTCTTCAGTAAGTACAGCTGGACCACTGTGTTCGAGGGAACTATAAACACTTTACATGGGCACTGGGCTATAATGCCCTAAACCTGAGGCATTGATTTCTCTTTGTAAAACTCTACGCTGACTGAGAGTAGATAATGACAAGAGCTCAAACTTCAGTCCATAAAATAAGAGTAAAGACGACCAGATCGCAAGATGATAGGCGAACAAAGTCCAGCCAGGTCCATGGGTACCAGGAAACCCAAAGGTAGCAGTGTACTTTATAAATAAAGTATAACATAACATCCATGAACCTCCTCACCTTCTCAGCAGTTCTTTGCAATTAACGTTAGAGGTGGATGAGCGATGCAGAGTCTGAAAAAAATCCATTTAGCTAAACAGCAGCCTTATACTTAGTAGATGTATAGCCCGTAAGGAGATGATGAATCCTAATTCACCATGCAAAAGTACAACTGCAGTATCAGAGCTCACACATCATTGTTTCAGTGGAGTAGTGTGGCTCACTGGTTAGAGGCGGCAGGCCTGAGAGCAGAAGTCAGCCCGGGACCAGGGTTCAATTCCCGACGCGGCAGGGTCGTGGACCAGGGTCAGCGGACTCGATAATTCTCGCTTCTGTGCTTACTCTAATCAAGGAGCACACTCGGCAACTCTGGGCATTAGCTTGCCTAATCTCCACAACGGCCCCACCAATTCCGGGGATGCCTGGCTCCACCTTGGGGACTCCCAGCAAGGGACCATCCCACAGGGAAAGCCAGGACGGGTTCCCCAGAGTTATACAGCGCCGGGACGCCCCGTTGCTGGGGCAGCTGTGCGCTTTACAAGTATACTACATTTACATTTACATTCACCCATGCAGACACATCACATACTTCTTTCTTCCTGCAACATAAATAGCACAGCAGCAACATCATACTCAGAGGTACCTTAGCTCCCTTCCTACAGAACCCAGCGAAAGCACAACTGCAGTGTCATTTGTGATAGTAAACCAAAATACCACACACCCTCCTTTTTACACAATACAGCAAAAGCACAATTGCAGTATCATCTCTCACAAAAGACCAAAATACAGCACATTCGCCTTAAACAACACAGTAAACCACACCAGCAGTAGCAAAGCTCACTACATCATCCTTCATCAAGATAGACACACCAAGCTGATTTCTATTTTTAGGTCTCGGTTTTGACAACACAGCTGTCGAGGAGAACTCTTGTTTCTAATGTCCTTTAGCAAAATTTAGGCCCTCCCCATTCAAACTATTGACTTTTTTGAACCAGCCTCTTTGAGCCATTGACTTGAGGATTTGTAAATTTAGTTTTGTCTCAGTCCAGTGTTTCACTCTCTCACCGAATGCGATTGGGTGTTTGGCTATATCCTTCCGCCTCTATTTGATTGTGTTCATTGCAATGCATTAGGGACTGTTTTACAAACCTCCCCCCAGTTGTGCAAGCTGTTCATAGCTAACCCATCAAGTATGGACACCAAGACCTTTTGTGGTGTTAGAATAGCTGCAGTTTATGCTCATCATAAGTTGGCCATGATGGCATTGGTTATTAATATGCTCAGTTTTTGCTTATCTTGCTCTACAGTGTAACACATTGCTACCAAATTTGTGGCCATGCCTGGGCTGCCAAGCGCTGACCATCTCTTACCCCTTTGTCTGCCTGTCATATGGCTTCCCAAGGACCTTGTCTCAGCATTTGTCTCAAGTGTCCCTGTCGTAAGCCATCCCAAGGACCTTGTTCCGGCAACTGCATCTCTTACGTGCTTGTGTGCAGATACTTATTGTTTAACCTTGTGACTCCTGCCCCTTCGTTTCCCTGCCACTACGAGACCCGCATTAACTGGTGTGGGTGAGTGGGATCAATTTATTCCAGCGACAATGTTGGGGACTGCTTGTCCCGTTGCCTTTTGGCTGTGCTCGTAGACATGCCCTTCTCTCCTGACTGGGCCCTGGGCCCTTTGAACCCAAATTTGTATTGGTCACCTGCTGACCCTTTGCCTTGGCACGCTGCCATGCCCTGCTGCTGCCGTGCCCTTTGTTTGCCACTCACGGGGGGGTTTAGCCTCCTTCCCTCTAGGGCCAGCTGCACATCCTGGTCGGTGGTACAACCCCTCCCCCCCCCCCCCCAACCCCCTCAGCTATGCACGCATCTCATGGGCCCTCCTGTTGTGCATTTCTTTCCCGTCAAGTATGGACATCAAGGCCTAGATGTATCAAGCCTTTTGCGAATCGCAAAGGGTCTATTTGCATGTTTTGACATGCATCAAAAATTCGCAAATTAAGGAATAGCAAAAATTTGCGATTCCTTATTTTGCCATAGCATTTAAGGAACGACATTTTTGTGATTCCTTAAATGCTATGTATGTAGCATTTTTGAATTGCGAATTTTGGTTAAGAAATCGCAAATTACCACCAACTTGTAGTTGATGGTAATTTGCGAAATCTTTAACAAATGCACAATTTGGCATTTTTGGAGGTGGCATGTGTGACACACACATGCCCAAAGGGCATGTATGGGTGCCATATGCACACACATGTACATTTCAGGGGTGCAGCAGGGTGTCCTTGAGACACCCCTGCACCCTTGAAATTATTCTCAATTTACGATTAGGAAATTGCGAATCGCAAATTGAGATTAATTTCACAATCATTCCTATGGGCCTCCTGGCCCATAGGAATGAATGGGAAATTATTCCTTATTTGCGAATTCGCAAATTGCGAATTCGCAAATAAGGAAGATTAAGGAATCGCTAAAAAATAGCGAATTTTTACATGCATTCCATTTTGCGATTTCTAAATAGCGATTCCTTAAAAATCCCTATTTAGAAATCGCAAAATGGAATCTTGATACATCTACTCCCGAGGCATTTTGTGGTGTTAGAACGGCTGCAGATTATTCTCATCATAAGTTGGTACATAGTTAATATAATGACATTGGTCGTTAATATGCTCAGTTCTTGCTTATCTTGCACTACAATGTAACACATTATTCATAACAGGTTACACAGTGTACATCTTTTCGTTATTGCATATTAATAACCATAACTTGCCTATTCCTGCAAGGCTTCATCTTTACAGTCGCAAAGTTTCTTCAAGGTTGTCCTAATTCACTTTTAACTGCTGTGACAGCTCTACTTCTGTTGATTACTTGGTACAGCGGGTCCCAGCTTTGAGGCTTCCCTTGCTACCAAATGTAACGGGTTCGTGGCCCCATGGCCATGCCGGGCTGCAAATACTCAGTGCTGACCGACTCTTACCCCTTTGTCTGCCCTCAAGGGTCCCTGCCATGGGACATCCCAAGGACCTTGTTCGGGCAATGGCCCTTTTTACGTGCTTGTGTGCAGATATTTATTGTTAAACCTTGTGAGTCCCCGCCAAACTGGAGTCGGTTTACCGACCTCCAACAGCTCCCCCAGATTAAGAGAAAACCAGCAGCTCTACTGTACCCACAATGTCCAGGAGGAATATGTCGATGTACCCGCTAGAAAAATTAACCTTGTCATCTACGTACTTTCGGGGGAAACAACCGGTGGGAGTTCCATGATTTGGGTGATCTCTAGCGACTCCATTCTCAGTCAAGGATAGTGAGTTTCTCGTCTTTGCCCTCCGTAAAAACCCCTATCAGAAGTCCTGATTTTTCTAAGACTTGGCTTGAGACCAAAGCTAATTCCGGGGTGGCAGGTTGGGGAAGGTGGAGATAAAAAAAAGAATAATAAATAAAATAAACACTTACCTTCTACCTGCTCTGCTCCCGCTGATTCCTGCAGCGTTGTTCCTCTCGGCTGTCGACTGACAGAAGGGAATGGGACCTCAGAGCACAGACTCCGCACCCAATCCAGTCACTGCTCTAACGTGAGAGCAGCCCCAGGATTGGTCTGAGCGGCCTCGTTTGCCGCTCAATTGGTGCATTGGAGTCTGTGCTGTTTCTCCAGCCTGGCTGTGTACCACACCCAGGTTGGAGAAACATAAGTGCACATGTGTGTTTGGTCGGACTTGGACGGACAGGCAAACACACATGCGCACTTATGAGTGCATTTTACTCCTATCTGAATTGCTGGACCCGCCTCACCCTATATTTTTGTATTGGGCTCAGGCAGCATAAATAAAATGATAAATACAGTGCGTTATTATCATCTTATTTATTGTCTGCTGGCACGGGCTGTGGGGCGGTGCTCCTCCGCCATTACGGAGGAGCCATCCCTGTGAAGGTCCCACTTCTGTGAGAGCCTATGCAGCCGCTTCAGTTAAAGATGCAACGGAAGATATTGTGGGAGGATTCCGGGAACTGAAAGGTTAACTTACTGCCCACTGATGTTGATAAATTCTTCCCCCCGCCAGTGCGTAACGGTTTACCTAGGCGAGCGATGGTCGGATGTGGTTCCAAGAGATCCCTTGACCTTCCTTATATGCTATGCCCCTATGCGAAAGCGTATTATGCCTATAGATTCAGCAGCGGATCGGGAATTGCGCCAGTCCTGAAGAGCTGCAGACTGAGCAAGTAACTGCTGCCCCAGGGCACCCTTTGCAAAATATGGGAGACCCTCAGTCCGTATTAAAGCGAAGCTCCAATGACTCCCCCAACACTGGTCCTTGTATTATATGGATTTGAGTAGGAAAGAGCCCATGTAGGAATGCTGAGGGCTGTACTCACTGTACCAGAGGAGTTTCCTGTGTAGAGACTTGTGTGCTTTGTAAGTTTGGGACACAGTTTGACGACGGCCATCTGAACTTTCATATTGTGGGTAAGCCACCGAAGACATTGCTGGGATTGCACTGCCCGATACAACTCTTGGCACAAATCCTCCCCCATTTCTGGGTATTGTTCTGTGCTTATTATATCACCTCCTTCCTATCTACGCAGTCATGACATTGGTGTAGGTATGTCTTGCAGATAACCTAACATTTTGAATGCCCATGCGCCACCTTTGTTCCATGTAATTTAATCTCACGCGCATCACCCGTTGAGTGGACAAGCCCCCAGTGGGCTATTCAGGAGCGCCATGACACATTTTGGGTGCATTTAAAATGAGGGCACCTCATGACCTCCTCGTGCCACTGATGGTACCACCGTGCCCACATCCCTTCATGGCATCACCAGGGTCGACTGGAGACTCTGGACAGTTGCGTGTCGGGTAAGTCTGACTCCACCCCAGCCTACTTGGCATCTCAGAGACTGGCATGCCCAAGAATCTGCTCCGTTGGGTAAGGGGGGAGCTTGTTAGATCCAGTTTGTTTAACACACTGCTACAACCAGAACTAATTATATGAAGACCAACAGCAAACTCCCTCCATGTGGCTAGTGTCTGTCTGTAGATGTAAGATGGTGTTAAATTACTAAGATTGCTTGAGGATGCTCTTGTGGAAAGCTTAAAAGTGTTCAAACGCGGGGTGGCACCTGTGGCCCATTTAAGAGTTCCAGAGTCTCTGATTGCCTAAAATTGTTTTTTTTAAATATTTTCTTTTTATTGATGACAACATTAATGTGTAACAATTGCAGTTGCAAAATACATTCAGATCAATGCATTTACAGTGAAACATGTTTTAACAGTCTTATCTCTAGCAGTCATCATTGAAGCGACTGTACCTAAATACCGAGTTTTATTCTCTCTCTATACTCGTGGCTGGGTGCTGTGTCGCTATTTTCCCCATATTTTTGACCATTTCTCAGGGCAAACTCTTGACTCATATATGGTTCTTTCCATTACTATGCACCAGTCCATGTCTCTCTTCCATGCAGTCAATGTAAGTGCTTCTTGTGCTTTCCACAGTCTGGCAGTGTTACGCCTGGCAACTATCATCCCCAGCGCCACCCAGGTTTTTTCTTTACCATTAAAGTCTGTAGGCTCCTAAATATTCAGAAGAAATTGTTTTATCTTGGGTTCTATCTGCGCCCCCAGCACATCCGCCATACACTGGGTCACCTTGCCCAATAGCGTTTAAAGTGAGCACACTCCCAGATGATGTGAATGAAGTTCCCTCCTGCTCGCTCCTCCTCTCACACTTGGAGATGTCTCTGTAACCTATCTTTACCAGAGCGGTATATGATAGATATGTTCTATGCAGCACCTTGAGCAGTACCAACCTTAATCTCGAGGAGATCGCAATCTCCCTAGGGGATGCCAAAGCCTCTTGCCAGTCATCATCCTCCAAGCCCACAACGTCTTCCTCCCAATGTTTGCGGAGTTGCAGGAGAGGGTCAGGCATGTTGTTGATTAACTTCTGGTATGTCATAGAGATCGCTTTGTTAGGCAGGCTTTCTTCAAGGATCCTGTCCACGAGATTGGAAAACTCAGGGAGCGTCTGCCCCTTCAAAATAACCACCAGAAGAGTGTGTTTGATCTGTGGTTAACGGTATGCTTCCGTCTCAGCCATCTTATACTCTTTCCGTAACTGTGCAAAAGGGATCACCTCACCCATTTTCCATAGATCCCCGACCCTGGAAATTCCAATTAAGTCCCTGCGATCAAAGCCCTTGATGTTTCTCAGGGTGCCTAATCTCTGTGCATCGCACAGGGGGGGTGGTTTGCACATCCCATGCTTGTATTAACTGCGTGCCATATCTGAACCGCACGTTTATTTGGGCCTGTTGATTTTGCTCTTGCGGGATTGGAGTAAAGTGTCTTTGAATTGTTTCCACCTGGAAGAAGCCACCAATCCATTTTGTAACCGGGGTAATCCTGGGGCTAATATATTCATTGGTTAATAGCTGCTAATTGTGCCGCCCTATAGTATCTTCTAATGTCCGGGAGTCCTATACCACCATCGTACCATCCCCTTACCAGTTTTTGAGTCGCTTTACGTGGCGGTTTCCCATACCCTCTGTTCACTATGGATGGATTTGAAATCGTTTGCTTCAACTGGACCCGGTGAGTTTTGTAATATGTACAAAAATCGAGGCAGTGCCATCATTTTAAATAGCACGGCGCGTTCCATTTGGGACAGTGGAAGAGATTTCCAGGTCTTAACGTCACTCTTGAGTCTCTGCAGTGGGGGCAAGAGATTTTGCTCATAGTATTGTACCGGGTTCTTGGTGACACATATGCCCATATATTTGAATCCCTCTTTTGCTTCCACTATTACATAGGCCCTAGGCGTCGAAGGAAAATCACCCCTTAATACGTAAATGACTGATTTGGACCAATTTATGGTGTAACCGGAGTACTTCCCAAAATTTGTGAGAATGTGAAGTGCTCTATTATTTGAGGCTCTTGGAGATACGATGTTCCCAGCCCTCCGCCCACCTAAGTCCCCTAATGATTGGGTCTTTCCTTATCAACAATGCCAAAGGCTCCAGCATCAAAGCAAAGAGGAATGGGGAAAGGGGGCAGACCTGTCTGGTCCCCCTCTCCAGGGTAAACACTCTGGATTTCCTGTTGTTTACCACTACTTGCCCCATGGGTTCCCTGTACAGAAGGTTCACCCAGCTGATAAAGTTGGGACCAAATCCCATTTTCCCAAGTACCGCAAACATATATGGTCAGTCAATCGTATCAAATGCCATGGTGGCATCAAGGGACACCACCACCACATCTTACACCGTATAAACGTCGAAGTTTGAGTGAGGTATTTCTTGATGGCATAAAGCCCGACTGTTCAGGGTGCACAAGTTTCGTGATAACCCCAAGCAGTTGGGTGGCCAATAATTTTGCAAAGATATTAACCTCGGAATTGAGCAGAGATATCGGTCTGTATGAGGAGCACTCATTTATCAGTTTACCACTCTGGTGGCTATTCTTTGGTCTGCCACTTGCTGGGAGCTAAGTTATATAGTTCGATGGGTAAACCGCTTGGGCCCATCGCCTTCCCAGACCGCAACTCCCCAATTGCTCGCTCGACTTCCGTGTGTGTGATTTCGCTATCTATCTGCTGAAAGGGTAGCGAGGGGCATGTCTGACAAAAGGGAGTCTGCTTCCTCTGCTGTGGAGTCGGTTCTGGATGTATATATTCACTGAAAGTGGTCCGCAAATCTATTTGCTATTTCTTGTGGGTCTGTCAATTTTGACTCTGACTCATCCCTCAGCTCGGCCACCAGTCTATTGGCTTGTTCTCTTCTGTCTAACCACGACAACAGTTTCCCCGCTTTGTCCCCAGCTTTGTAGATCCTACAAAGCGTGGCCCTGTGTTGTGTCTGTGCAGCATCTGTGGCGAGATCCCTGTACTCTTTTAGCTTAATCTCTAGCATGTGTTTGATTTATACTGCATCCTCCCCCGTACCCTCTCTTCCAAGTGTCGGATGTCTGTTTCTAACCTAGCGAGGATGGAGGTTTTTTCTGTAAGGATCCCAGCAGTCTGGGAGACCACATGGCCCCTGGTTACCGTCTTAAAGGCTTCCCAGAGCGATCGCGCTGACTCCACCGATCTCTCGTTCTCCTGGAAATACAGCTCTATTGTGAAACTGTCTGTTTAACAGAATGGACTTTTAGGAACCAGGGATTTATTGGAGCTATTCTACCTGACTGTGGTTCTCCCACCTCTACTAAGGCCCACACTGGGGAATCGTCCAAGATACCCCTTGCCAAGTGGCAAGCCTCTTTGATTTGTCGCGCTTGGTGTACCGGTACAATTATGTAGTCTATTCTGGAAAGACTTTTATGGGCTCCAGACTGGAATGTAAACTGGGTATCAGCGGGGTGAAGGGTACGCCATGCGTCGGTTAGTCCCATGGCACCTATAAAGTCGCGGAGTTGTGTTTGTGAGGGTGGTACCTCCCTTAAGGGATACCGATCCAGCTGTCCCGATATGAGTGAATTAAAGTCTCCTCCCAAAAAGAGTTGCCCCTCTGGAAGAGCAAGCAACAGGTCTCCCAGGTCTTTAAAAGCCAAGTCATGGAGGCCTGGCGGTACATACATGGATATTAATGTAATAGTTTTGTCTTCCCATCTCCCCGAGGTTGCTGTGTATCTGCCCTGTTTGTCAGTCCATGTGTGTTGAATGATCATTGGAAAGTTTTTACGTAGCATTATTCCTACCCCTCTGGATCCCGTGGTAAATGCTGAGTGCGCCCGCATGTGTTCCCTTTCAAATGCGTCTCCTGCAGGTGAACTACATTCTGTGAGTGTCGCTTTATGTATTGGAGCACTGTTCCACGCTTGAGCTTATCTTCCAGACCGTTCACATTCCAGGACAAAAGTCTAATGCCTCCATGTGTAGATGAACTGATTTCTGTTGGAGCCCGTTCTACTCTGTAAGCCAGGCAATCTCGCTTGCATAGGACTCACCCTCAGGGTTATGATCAACACCCTGAGATAGTTTGTCAAGTGAATTCCTAAACTTGTTGTGAATGAATTACATGATGTCCCTTTCCATTGTGAATTGGTGTCATCTAAACTATCTAACAAACATAACTGTAATCCTAAACCCCCATACCTACTTACCTGCAATCTGGGCTGAAAACCGCCCTTATCCCCAACTATGCAGAGTGCCTGTTGCCCCATATGGAAACTCTATCAAAGAAAGTGGGGGGGTGCGTTCTTTATACCTTCAACCACCGCCATTACTTTTTTGCCAAATTCCACCATGCAGCTGCAACAGTTATAATTCTGAAAGTCACTTATCCATAATGTAGTATAGCTTCTGCAGGCTGTTGCCTACTGTATGATAGTCAGATATTGTAGCCTGCATTTGCTCCACTTTGCAGTTACTTAGTTTAGTTTTGAGTCTTATTCTTCTGAGTTTTTTCCTTCTTTTAGTCGCCGTGAGTGTGCATCCAGCGCGGTTTGCTTCACAGGGGAATGGTCCCTTTTCTGCCTGTAGCCATTTCCATTGACCGTCCTCCACCAGACCAGCCACTCTGGGGTGTCAAAAAAACATGCCCTCCCCTCCGCCTCCACTCGCAATTTTGCAGGGAACAGCATTGTATATTTAAGTCCTCTTTCTCTGAGCTTACTTTTATTTCCCTGGAAAGATTGTCTCTGTTTCTGCACATTGACGGTGAAGTCGGGGAAGAAAGTCACCATGCTGTTGTCAATTTTGATCGGCGGGGGCAGTGCTGATGTTTTGCAAGACTATGTTGCGGTCTCCATAGTTGAAGAGTCTCGCCAGCAGAGGTCTTGGGGGAGACCCAGGTTTTGGGCTTCCCCTCGGAACACGATGTGCCCTCTCCACCGAGAAGAAATTAGATAGGTTTTTAGGTTGTGTTTGGTGATAAAACCTTCTATGAAGAGGTCTGGCCTGGACCCTCTGCTCGCTCCAGCACTCCAAAGATTCAGACGTTATTTCGGCGCGACCTCTCCTCATAATTGTCCAATTTACTTTCCATCGCTTTACTAGCTACTTGCAAGTCTTTGATTTGTTGCTGCATCGTCTTAAAATCATGGTTGAGCTCCGTTATGACTGTTTTTATCTCCTTCACCTTTTTGCTCATCTTCTGCAGGTCTGCCCTTATCAGTGTTACCTCACTTATTATTGAGTCTATCCTGATTTCAAGCAACGTGCGCACTCCGGCAATGGCGTCCATATATCTTTCAGAGAGGGGTCATCTGACTCCTGCCACGGTGTTGTCTTCATTTCAGCCTTTTCTGCTCCGTCGGTCTCTGCTGTATTCAACATGGCATATTTGCTCAACTACTCGCCGTCTGCTTGTGGAGCACTGTTGCTGCGTGCCACCCACGGCCTGTCGGGGTTACCCCTATGGAGTCCACTCGGATCTGCAAGTTTAAGAGGCCTCTCGCACTCTGTATTTATGCTACTCCTGGTGGTTCATCAGTTTGTGCTCGATGTTCGGTGCGGCCTCTCCCTGTGAGTAAACAATCTGGCTTGGTGCCAGTGATGTTGCTGCTCTCAGGGTAAAAACCCACTTTAAGGTCTCCTCCTCCAATTCAGGTGAGAGCGGGTGTTTCCCTCTCCTACACCTAAACCTCCCGGTTCCGCAACACCTGCATTAATGGGCTCAAATGTCGACATCGATTTAATACTGTCCGTGGCCGAACGACCATGAGAGGCCGGTGTGTTAATCAATTATGCAGCAGGGATCTTCCCTGTCAGGCTTGATTAATAAGATGGCATCCCTCCGGGTTCCCTCGCGGGCCCGATGATGTTAGCAGTGCCCTGCCCTCTCCCTGTGTACATGCTCAGATGTGACTTGGTCCAGTTCTTTAGTGGGCAAGTCTGTTGCTTAGATCCTCAGGGCCAAGGCAGCGCTTGCTAGGTCACTGAGATTCTGAGGGGGGGTCGTGCTTCTCACCTTAGCTGATGACCCCCCTCGTGCCCCTGCTTTTGCGCTCCTCAGGCTGCGGTCTCCAGCAGGGTCTAGGCTACACCACGTTTCTCAGCAGTGCTCCTCTGTGGAAGGTGATGGAAATTTCCCAGCGTGGTATCGGTTCCACTGTGGGGAAAGCGTGCTGCAACTCCACTGTCGCCTTGTCTCTGATCCGCGCCTCCAGTGGCCAGGCTAAGTTAAGCCCCCGGGGAACTGCTATTCCCCTTCGTTCATCGATCTCCTTAGTGCCTTCACTTTTAGGCGGCTATGTCACTCATGTGAGCCGGCGGCTTCCTGCAGGGGCTGGGCCCCGTTACTTTACTCAATCCTATTCTGGTGTTAGAAGAGGCAAATCGTTCGTTCAAGCGCACCACTGGCCATGCTGCCATCAGGACGGCCTTTACCATTACATGGGTTGTATAAATTAAACTGATTTTGTGGCGGTGGGGGTTAGAGATTGCGGAGCTCTTCTAGCAGGCGTCCATCTTTGTTGACACATAGCCATGCCCCTCGCCTAACATTGTTGAGGAAAACTTAAGACAGCTGAAAGCAACATGGCAGTGGATGGATCCAAACCCCGCTATCGAAATGTCTAGATTCTAAATCCAGCACCTTATACCATTCAGCCAAGCTACCATCCACCCATGTAGCTAACAGAGCTGTGTAAAAAGCACTGACTCCGTCTTTGTAACTAGCAAAAACACCCAGTGGCAGCTAGTCCATGCACAGCATGAAAGTCCCTCCTTTACCCACGTGATTAACTTGAGCCAATCACCTTCTGGCCCTCGGCACAGGCGCCCTTAAGTCTACTGCAAGCTCCTACCTTCCGTCCCAGACCCGGAGCTAGATTCTAGCAGAATATAGATAAAAGGAAAGAGGAAACAATCGATGTATAGTGGAAAAAATATAAATAAAAGTATGCAAATAAGAATTTAAAGCAAGAATAAAGAAAATATGCAAGCCAGGGTGGGCCCACAAAGCAGTAAGGAAGATGAATCCTGCAGCATGGAGCCCCTCCCCTTAACACACTCACCCCAGTTCACACTGCCATTGGAGCACTAGCACCATTTAGTGAGTTGGCAGACCCTGCAACAGCAGCACCCAGATGGCACACATGGGTGGGTTGACTAGAAAACCTTTCTCGAGCTACCAGAGAGCCCAACAATGAAGTCAAGCGATCCTTACTTCTGCACTTTGCAGGCGATGAAATATACAAAATATTCCAGCACTTTCCTGCCACTGGAAGTGTTGATGACTGTGACACAGCCATAAAGGCACTAAACGCAAACTTCAACCCCCAATTGAATCCAGATTTTGAGCGATTCAAACTGTGCCAAGCCAGACAAAGGAGGAAGAATCAGTGGGCACAGTTTATGCTTAATTGCGAGCACTGGTAAGCATGTTCAGTGAAGATGATCAATCTAAAGAAGTCAGAGCCCAAATAATACCGAGATGCAGGTCTACACAACTAAGGCGTCTGATTCTATGACAACCTGCCATGCCCCTGGAAGATATGCTGATACGTACACAAACCTATGACCTATCCTCCGCAAGGGCGCAAGAAATGGAGGAAGCTTTTAACAAAGGAGCAGAAGGATGATACCCACGGGCGAGCATGTCCTTCAAGATGGAAGTGGCAGACATGGTCCAGAGCAAGCCAATGAATAGACCGGCGAAGGCAAGTCCCACCTCAGATGCCTCATGCCCATACAGTGGCCTACAAAACTACCCACTGGAACAGGGCCCAGTTGCAGGTGGCACGTGCATGTGCTCAGCATTCAATATGCCAAACTCACTAGAGTGTGCAGAGGAGGTGAAAGAGAGCGATGAGAACAAAGGTGACGCCCTTTAACCCGAATGCTCCGACAACTGTCCGGTGACGAACAAACAGACACAGTGTAAAAGAACCCTGAGAAGTGGCAAAGTCACAAGGCCAGCCTGGAAGACGACAAAGAGAAATACATAGTCATCTCTTACACGGCCCCCTGCGGTAAAGGCCAGAGGACCCACCCACGCTGCCAGATAACCGTCACAGGCACCATAGAACCTGCCCTGATTGATACGGGGGGCATCAGTGAACGTGATCACCCACAATCAGTACTTAATGCTGAACCCCCGTACTCCCATCGATCCAACCTGCACTCTGATATATGCCTGCAGCAGCAAAGAACCGCTGGTTTTGGTGGGAACGACAAACATACAGGTTCGACATGGAGAACAAGAGGTGACAGCTCGATTCCATGTCCCCGAAAAAGGAGAAACCACACTACTTGGATGACACACCTCTGAAGACTTAGAGCTAGTGTACTTGGTTAAGGAAATTCATGCCCTGCAGGTAGGCAACATTCTAGAGCAGTACCGGGGGTTGTTCACCAGTCTGGGATGCCAAAAGGGGCCACCAGTGAAGCTGCATATTGAATAAACAATCAATCAGCAGCCCTGAGACACCGGCATATACCGTTATACCTGTACACCAGGTAGAAGAGGAACTAGAAAAACTTGAGAAGATGGACATAATCGAAAAAGTATCTGGCCCGACACCATGGATGTTCCCGCTAGTAATCATAGAAAAACAAAGGCAGCTAGGAGCAATCAAGCTCTGCATTGACATGAGTCTACCTAACCAGGCAATACACAGGGCAATACACAGGGAAAGACACCTAATGCAAATCATGGATGACATCATCGCAGACCTAAATGGTACAAAATGATTCTCCAAGCTGGACCATCAAGTAGTACTCCATACAGACAATAGATACATAACTAAGTTCACGACCCCCATAGGTCTGCGCCAATACAAATGGCTCAACTTTGGAATCTCATCAGCCGCCAAAGTTTTTCAAAACGGTATTATGGAGACTCTGTCAGGACTCAAAGGAGTTTGGAATATCAGCGACAATATTCTCATCTTAGCATCCACCTTGGCAGAGCACCTCAAATGGCAGAAATCCACCATGCAGCACCTGAAGGAACGTGGATTGACCCTGCCCAAGGACAAATGTTCTTTCTTCAAGTCTCAGGCAGAAATATTTGGCTTCATATTCTCAAAAAACAGTCTACCTGTAAACCCAAGGAAATCAACGGCAATTAAGGAAGCATCAGCAACGGACAATCCAATGGAAATCCATAGTTTTCTGGGCATGGCAACATACTGTGCACACTTTCTACTCAACGTGGCCAGCCTGTCAGAACCCCTCCGGGCACTTACCAAGACCGGCGCTAAGTGGGGGCATGGCCAAGTACCTAAGATGGGGGACTTGTTCTAAAGGCACTCCGCTCCATAACCCCAGTTATCCTGGCAATCCTGTGGTACAGCAACGGGAAATTTGCCCTGCCTCCTAGGAGTTTACAAAAGAGCATACACTGATCCGGACAAGGCAGCAGAGCCCTGAGTCATGACACGCGAGGTTAACATGCAGGCCCGGGTGGTGGTGCCCCTCGTCAGGCGAGAGAGGGTACAGCGCCGGCAGTGAGACAGCGACCCGAACCGCAGCAGCGTGGCTGTCCAGCCCGCCGTGTTCACTTGAGGGACAGGTGCAATTGAGCCATACCGGAAGGAGAGGCAGGTGCGGCTGAGCGGTGGAGTCGTGTGGGGCCTTCACAAGTCCAGAGGGAGTGGCCCCCTGCCTGCTGGACTGCTTGGTGAGGCGTGGTTCCCTGGGGCTGTCAGCCAGGAGGTCGCCCGGTGGATCGAGGGCGTCACAGCGAGTCCCACCCTAGCGGGACACCCCTCGGATAGGCTGTGTCATCCGATTTGAGACCTCCTGTGCACCCGGTGACACCTGAGGTGGCCCGGAGCGGATTTGCTGCCCTGCGGTGACAGCGGGGGGTGCCGGGGCCACCCTGGAGGCCCGTCCGAGATTGAAACCGGCCCGGTTGGTGCGGGGGGTCCCCCATAGAGCAGGGTGAGGCCTCCCCCCTCCCTCCCCTATAGGGAGTCTTGGGCACGGCAGAGTGCAGCCGGGCCCAGTGTTGAGGCCGCAGCACCTGCAAAAACCTATGGCCAGAACAGTGTGGATCAGGCCTCTTCCGTTTGAGGGAGGCCCCGTTGAGCCGGGAGGGGCCATGTTGGTGCACAACTAGAGGAGCTGCGGGGCTGAGACCATGCTGGATGTGGCGGATCAAATGCTGTGTGACATCCCCTGATGCGACTGGCCTATACCTGGAAAGGCCTTGGAGGCGGCGGAGGTGACTGGAGGCCTTCGCCTGTGACAAAGGCCGCTATCTTAGACAGCCCACATCCATTGAGACAAAGACACGTCAAGTGAGCCTGTGGTGCTGTTCAGCTGAGGTGGGGAGTGGGGGGGTCTGGGGGTCAGTCGGGCATAGGCCCCCCCAGGTGCAAAGAGGTGCGGCAGTGGGTGACACCTGGGTGACGCGGTGCTAGGAACAGTGTGGATGCCAGCTCGGGCCTATGCTGATCCTGATCTTAATTGACCACACAAAGATCATTGCTTGTGATAGGGGCGACTGGCTGAGATAGGGGGGTCCGGGGGCCGTTCGGGCCTAGTCCCCCCTTACAGGATCTTTCCTGTTCCGGCCTAGCAGGGCTGCAGCAGTTCTTGCATTCGGCCGGGGTGGACCCTGAACCAAATCAGCGATTTGAAAACCTGCATATGCAGCATTCACCCGAAGAGTAGCCCACTTAATGAGATTCCGCCACAGGAAAACCTGCCTGTGCAGCATTCACCCAAAGAGAAGCTCACATAATGAGATTCATCCACAGGAAAACCTGCATGTGCAGCATTCACCCAAAGAGAAGCTCACTTAATGAGATGCAGCCACAGGAAAACCTGCCTGGGCAGCATTCACCAAAAGAGAAGCTTATTTAATGAGATTCACCCACAGGAACACCTGCATATGCAGCATTCACCCAAAGAGAAGCCTACTAAATGAGATCATGCCACAGGAAAACATGCGTCGCCTTATGTACCCAAATAAAAACTTGCTTCAACACGGTTCACCCACAAGAACATTAACACGACGAGCTTTACCTATTCGAAAACCTGCATCCGCAGCATACCCCTCAGAAACAGCTTGCTGGTTGAGAACTGCCTACTCAAAAACCTACTTCAGTAGCATTCTCCCACAAGAGTAGTTTAACGAGCTTCATCTACAGGAACAGCCTGCCTCCACCCACGTCACATCAGTAATACCCCGCTTCAAAGTGAGACAGCCGCGGATCAATCATCTTCAGAAGGGGAAACCCAATTTTAACCAGAGAACCATCCCACCTTGTCCATAGGTAGAGTGCTACAACTAGCTGAATGACAGAAGCACTCACAAATTATGTATACACACAGGAACTCCCTGCTGTGTTGAGTTCACTCATAAACAACCTATTCTTCACCGAGGTTCACTCACAAGAAAACCCTACCTCAAAGAGATCAGGGACCAGCGGTAGGGCCGAGGGGAGGATCTTGGTGGGACAGGAGATCCTACCAAGTGGTAGGGTGACGTGTTGGGGCTGCAGGGACTGTATTAGAAAGCATCAGAAGGAAGCTACGAGGCGGTAGACACTGCTCTTGTGGAGTTACCAGAGCCGGACTGGGAACAGAAATCGGCCCTGCCAAACTGCTCAGCTGTTCCCCCCCCTCCCCTGGGGTGAGGGGGAGTGCAGCCAAGCAGTTTGCGAGGGCCAGTTTCAGCCGATTTTGTTACCGGGGGCCGATATGGCCGGCCCAAAACCGCCCCCCCCCACCCTAGCGGCCTACTGGGGAAACGCCCGGTGCCCGCTATGGCCAGTCCGGGCCTGGGAGTTACAGGTCACTCAGTGGTGGTGTGATACCCACGCAGCAGATGGGACCAAGACACACGATGTGTGATGACGTCTCTGTTAGTAAAAGTTGTGTTCATGGTGGTTATTGGGCTATTTACAGTGGTAGCACAGTGGCCATAAATTGGCTGCAACTGTACGGATTGTCGAGGTAGGAATGGTATGGAGGCAGCCCCGATGATGCTCTAGAAAGTTGTGGTGGCTGTGTTTGATGTACGAGGTTGAGGTGGTCTTTGGTACTAGATAGAGGTGTGCGGCTGGGAAGTTTGAAGTAACAAAAGGGTAATAGTACAAGTCAGCAAGGGTACCATGGTGGAACAATGTGATGTTTGGTGTACAAAGGTTTGGATGAAGATCTAGAGTTTAATGGAAACTGTAGTGGGAGAGGTCCACGGTGACAGAGATGAGTGTATTGAGGTGTGGTCAATCAAGGGTTTTTTTGTAGTCTATTGTCATTTATTTAGTGTACGCTTACCAAGCATGAGATCTAAAACAAAAGTGTGAAGTGAATGATGGTGAAGGGAGAGGACCCATTGATAAGGAGGCCATAATGGTAGAGAGTGTGTGTAGTGGACGCATTCATGGCGGCAGACGAGGCATTGTAGCACGTATGGACATGATGTTAGAGATATATGTGCCCAGCCATGGAGGAGTGTGGTGGGAGAGGTAGAGGTAGGCTTGGAGGAGTTCCAATGTGGAATTCATAGTTGAAGATCGGTAATGGGAAGTAGTGGGACTTCATGGTTTGGTTTGCGTTGGTGGAGGCAAGAATAGTGGATGGGCCTGCATTATTAGGCACGGAGACATTACGGGGAGTTACACACTTTATAATACAGGTTGCATGGTAGCAATGGAGAGGGTTCAATGGTGGTAGAATTGATGTATGACTAAAATTCCAGGGTAGCAGGGTACATGTATGAGAAAAGGTCGATAATAGTAGAGTAGCTGTTCGGTGAGGGGTGCGTGGTTGAAGAGATTCACTCTGACGGGTCACTTGTCGAACTGATGTATGGGGAGGGGTTCAGGATGGTTGGAAGAGATGTGTGATCAGGGGTCTATGGTGGTAGACAAAAAGTGTGATAAGGGCTTGAGGAGGTCCATAAGAGGTCTGAAAAAGCTCCATGGTACTACACAATATGTATGGTTTATCGTGGTTGATGAGATGTACAACAAGAGGTCCAAGGTGGGAGACAGAATGTGTCTAACTGGTGGAGTAGGTGTATGAAAGAGCAGCCTGTGGTGGTGGAGATGTATAAAGAGAGGTGCATGGTGGTACATATGCGTGAGGGGGTACATAGTGGTAAATATGTGTGACATGGGGTGCATTGTGGTAGAGATGCGTGACATGGGTCCGTGAAGGTAAAAGTATGTGACATGGGGTGAATGGTGGTAGATGTGTGACACAAGGGTTCCTTAGAGGCAGAGATGTATGTTGAGGGCTTCACAGTGGTAAAGGTGTGTGATCCGGGGTCTTTATTGGGAGAGATGTCTCACCAGAGGTTAATGGTGGTAGAGGTGGGTGATGAGGGGTCCACGGTGATAGAGATGAGTGATGCGGGGTCCACGGGGGTAGAGGTGTGTGATGCTGGGTCCACGGAAGTAGAGGTGTGTGATGCGGGGTCCACGTGGTAAAGGTGTGTGATCCATGGTGGAATGATGTGTGTGATGCGGGGTCCATGGTGTTAGAGGTGTGTGATGTGGGTACACTGTCGTAGAGGTGTGTGATGCGCGGTCCAAGGTGGTAGAGGTGTGCAATGCGAGGTCCACGGTGCTAGAGGTGTGTGATACTGGGTCCCCAGTGGAGGAGGTCTGTGATGCGGGATCCACTGTGGTAGAGGTGTGTGATGTGGGGTCCAAGGTGGTAGAGGTGTGTGATGCGTGTACACGGTGGTAGAGGTGTGTGTTGCAGGTACATGGTGGTAGAGGTGTGTGATGCGGGGTCCACGGCGGTAGAGGTGTTTGATGCGAGGTCCACGGTGGTAGAGGTGTGTGGTGCAGGGTCCACAGCAGTAGAGGTGTGTGATGTGGGTACCCGGTGGTAGAGGTGTGTGTTGCAGGTATACAGTGGTAGAGTTGTGTGATGCGGGGTCCACGGCGGTAGAGGTGTGTGATGCGGGGTTCACTGCGGTAGAGGTGTGTGATGCAGGTACACGGTGGTAGAGGTGTGTGAAGTGGGGCCCACAGTGGTAGAAGTGTGTGATGTGGGACTTCAAGGGGTTAGAGGTGTGTGAAGAGTGGCCCACTGTGTGGCAAACGTATGATGAAGGCTCCACCATGGGCCACGCGTCATGAGCGGTTGTAGTAGCTGGGCAGGTAACGGCAAGTAGTCCACGAAGACGGATATGGTGTATGAGAGGTGGTGGTGATGGCAGATGTGGTCTAATGATGGTCGGTCCATGGTGGCAGGTTCGGCTGTACAGGCTTGGGGTGCATAGCGGAAGGGTGTGGGTTGTACATTGGTGCAGTACAGTTGGGTGGGGGTGATCTGCTGATTACCAACCCACCTTGGTACCATCACAGCCCCTCACCTTGGGTCACCACCCAACTCACGCCATGTTCATCACAGACCCCGTGTGTCCGGTGCGAGCCCTTTACCTGCAGTTCATTGCCACACAAAGTATTGTGGTAAAAAAATCAGTGGAAATGAAACCAAGCCTACAACACCCAGAATGCATCAAGGAGTCACTGGAAACCCCAGACCAGGATAAAAAGTGCTAGTGAGTACATAGAGTACCACCATAACCAGCGCATACAGCTCCTCGACCTCAGGAGCTCCTCCTCAAAGCACTGCATGTAATCATTTCCAGCTGCTGGAGACATTTCTACTCCCAGGGGCCCCGCTGCTCCTGTGCCGTTAACCCCACTGCAAAGACCTGCCTCAGAACACACAGGACGACCCTCCCATACCACAGACACCAGGACTCTACTTTCATCTCTGCTAATAGGATGAGCTTGAGATAAGGTGCCTAGGCACCCTCGTGCTTCGGGTTTCTGAGGGCTGCAATCACAGGGTTACTATTCGAGGTGCAAAAATCTGGGTATCTCAGCCCACAGTATGAACACAGCTCCAGCGCCTGTGATGTATGTATGGGGGGTCTAGGACAGGATGCGCTGTCCTTTTATTTAATGCATTTTTATATAGCCCGGACATTACCCAAAGGCTTCTTTATGGGGTCCACTCGTGGTAACGGGTGAGGGATTCATGGATAAATAGGAGAAGCCTCCATGGAAGACATCAGGAGTGGAAATGATGCTGGCATGGGGCAAAGGGGGGTGGAACGTGCATGCAGACGGTGAGGGGAGGGAGGAGGGGGTGGGACCCGTGTTTGTGGGGGGTGGTGGGCGGTCTTTGTTCAGATAAAGGTTAATGATGATAATGGAGGCTCAGGGCCGGGGGGATGGACACTCACTGTCACACGCCGGGTATACTACTTCCCACGCTAGGGCAGCCGCTGCTTCATCAAGGCCCACCAATCCCACCGGCCTGTCGGATCCGACTCTACGGTAAATCTGTGGCCCGATCGGGGTAATCTACTGGTTTCCCGGAGAGATCCAAGGGTGCGCAAAGAACCGGTGGTCCGCGGTGCTGGGAGGGTCCATGGGGGTCGACACCCGGGGCCCAAACCGAGATCCTTGGGACGAACCGATGCACCGGGCCCCAGTCTCAGCACCAGAACTGGGGGGCGAAGCTCTGGGCGAGCTAGAGCACAAAGGAGGCTAAAAAACACAAGTTTCCAATCTGAGAACAAGCATTTGCAATGCATACGTGCCACAGTCATTCAGAAAGTACACATAAATTGATCCACAAATTCAGTGTGGGTGAAGTCCATGCTCGTGTGCACCTCATTGCCACACCTATACATACAGGCTAAGAAAATTGAGCCTAATCAAGGGTTGGCGAACATCAAACAAAAGACATTAAAGAGTTCTTCTTCGGTACTGACAGGCATCTGTCACACCATACACATGCACTTGAGAAGGAGATGAAAAAATAGAAGCTAGTCTTCAGTTTGTGAACAAAAGGTAAACATAGGAACAAAGTATAGGGGGGTGAACTGCTCGTCCTGGCAGAGCTAGTTGTCACACCTAACAGCACAGAAACGTCACAACTTAGGTTCTAGAGCATCAGACAAAAATTATCAGCAAAATTAGGGCTGTCAGTGCGGAGTCCTCCATTTAGCAGCGTGTAACTTTTACAGGCTGTTATACTGCCATCTAGTGGTTGGTTCTGAAATTACCTTTGAATTGAAAAGTTACTTATTTCCTGCGTTGTTGGCTGTATGAAGGGAACAAGTCCTAAAACAAGCGCCCGGTGGGAGCGTGTGATGCAGAGAGGAGACTCCATGCGCATGCACATCGCCTGTCCATGCGCGGCCATGGTTTGTCTCCCTTCGCGCACCAAACCAACAACAATAGTCTCGCCAAGGCGAAGGAGCGCATGCGCTGCATTCGCTAGGCGAGACCTAAAGAAAAGGAGTGCTTACATACTAAATAAGACATGCTGGGTCGCATCAGAAGTAAAGGGGCCAGTCGCCATGGGTGCTTACGAATGTAGACAAGCCGGTACCATGGAGGGACTAACAAGCCTAATAAGGACTCGCAGGCCAGCGTTTACGACAGACAATGACAAGTCAATGACAAATATGGGCAGAGAGTGGGCGGGGCTTCAAGTCCCTACTCCACTACTGCATGCCTCGCAGCAGTGCATGCGCCGCTCAGGCTCGTCCTAAAAAGTGTTTCCCTTTCCTTGTAAAACAATGCGTTTCGTTCAGTACATCTATATATAAACACAGTGAACCAATCCCTTTGTATTCAGCGCAAGCCTTTGAGCAGCCATTCGCTAGTCTTGCCTCGCATGATAGTATGTTTGTCTTAAAAAGCAGCAGGTGACCACGAAGATATAGCTTATCCCCTGCTGGATCTAGTTCATAGATAGCTGTAAATGTCATATAAAAAGTGCTCAGTGTGACATGGCAGATTAACCATTTTTTTTTTTTTTTTGGTCAAAAACTTTTATTGAGCAACAAAATCAGTGTTACAGAGATGGGCCTACAACCTTACGGGCTGGCCACTAAAATCAATGCACAATGTGAGAAAAACACTTGCGGCCACTCCGGTGGTCAGGCACAAATCGGAAACAAAATGTCACCCAAAGTATAAAACAAGATAAGGCATTTTTCTTTTATATACACACCGAAAAACAACAAACAACAAGAAAGGCGAATGCATAATAAGCGGAGTCAGCCCAGGAGGAGGAGGGGAAACCCACTAATCAGGAATATGAAATCATAATCAGTAGGACAAGGCAGGGTGGGGGGGACAGCGGGGAGGGCAGGCAAATCAAAGGACAGTATACGAAATTTCAGGAACGCCAGCCTAGGGAGATAAGGTAACATCGGGGGTGTCAACCAATGGAGGAGCACAAATATCTCTGCGATAGGCGTTCCACTGACCCCAGATCTTCGTCCATGCCCTAGGTCTGCCCCTGGCTGTATAGACCGTCTTTTCGCGGAACATAGACCAGTCCATGTTTTCCTCCCACACAGAGGCAGTGGGGGGCCTGTACGAGCCCCAGAGTTGCGCAATGTCCCGCTTCGCAACCATATATCCCAGGGTCGCCCATCTGGTCTGGGCCACAGAATAGTCGGTAGGTTCCCACACGTTCAACAGGCATCTTCGGGCCTCAGGCACTAGGGCAATTCCAGTCACATCAGCCATCACCGCAAGCACCTCAGTCCAGTAGGCAGCCACCCTCGGGCACTCCCAGATAATGTGAAGAAATGCAGCACTCATCCCGCATCCACGCTTGCATAAACCATCCGGGGAAAAACCCATCACAACCAAACGAGGACCAGTAACATACACCCGGTGGAGGATCTTAAGCTGAACCAGACGGAGACGGGCAGGAATGGCGACCTCTTTCGGAGGAGATAGTGCCGACTGCCAATCCTCGTCATCCAATTCCAGCCCGTCGCCGACCCAAGCCTCCCTAAGTCGGACAAGCAAGTCAGCGCGATTATGAATCAACTTCTTGTAAATCAAGGAGATAGTGCTATCGGGGAGGTGGCCATCCAGGATACGATCTTCGAGGGGGGAGGACTCGGGGATGGCGGCACCAGGAGTCAGAACAGAAGCAAGGGCATGGCGGACCTGCAAATATCTAAAACATTCCCTATCACTCAAGTCATAATCGTTCCGAAGGGCCTCGAAGGACTTCACCGTTCCATTCATACATACGTCACCCACTCTACATATTCCAATCATATCCCAGCGGTCAAAACCCTTCGTCGTCCAAAGACAGCCCAGACGCTCGGAGGCATAAAGCGGAGTCGGCAGTGTCATTCGATCCTCCCATCCCAGGCTTACATTCGCAGCGCGCCACACACTAACCGCAATCCTGGTCGGTCCCGTAAGATGGCGCCCAGCCGACCTGGAGTAAAGCGCTCTATTAAAGTCCCCTCCCGGCAGCTGGAGTCTATCCATTTCAAAGGCCGGATCCCGACCCGGGGAATACATTGAGTGGTTAATGGCAGACAGTTGGGTAGCCCAATAATATCTCCTGATATCAGGAAGTGCTATGCCCCCGTCATACCAAGGGATGGTGAGCTTCGCAAGGGCGATACGTGGACGCCCGTCCCAAATCAGTTGCCTTTGTAGACTCTCGACCTCTCGGAAATAGGTAGCGGGGACGTCATCATAGGAATTCTGAAGTGCATAAAGGAATCGCGGCAAGGACATCATCTTGAAAAGGGAAGCTCTGCCCAGCGGAGACAGAGGTAATTTACGCCAGCGAGCCACGTCCAGTCTCAGTCTAAGAAGCGGGGGAAGGAGATTACGTTCAAACCGGAGCGACGAATCCAGTGTAATAAAGATCCCCAGATATTTGAAGCCAGACTGAACAACCTGGATAGGAAATCTATTCGGCAACGGGGGCAGAACACCCGAGAGAACATATACACAGGACTTAGCCCAGTTAATAATCAAACCAGAATTTTTACCAAACGAGGTGAGAACGTCGAATAAAACATTTAAAGATTTACGCGGGGAAGTAAGGTAAAGAAGAATGTCGTCCGCGTAAAGCGAAACGCGGTCCTCAAAATCTGGGGACCAACGTATCCCCTTGAGTGAAGGTTCCCATCGAAGCCACGCAGCCAGCGGCTCTAACGCGAGAGCAAAAAGTAGCGGAGACAAGGGGCACCCCTGTCTGGTCCCCCTACCGAGGGAAAAGGGAACAGAAACTCGACCGTTAACCACAACCTGCGCCAGGGGGTCGGGGTATAGCAGCTTCACCCATCCAATAAACCCCGGGCCAAAACCAAACTTCTCAAGGGCTGCCCAAAGATAGGGCCACTCTATCGTGTCAAAGGCCATCGAGGCGTCCAATGAAGCCAAAATGGCCGGCTCCGTCAGAAGCCCCGCCCTCGCAATGGCTCCGTGGAGGCGACGCAGATTAAGAGCTGTGTTACGGTGCGGGATAAATCCGGATTGGTCCGGATGAATCAAGTCACTAATGACCGTCAGGAGGCGAGTAGCCAAGAGCTTGGCAAGAACCTTGGGCTCAACATTCAACAGGCAGATGGGTCTATAAGACGAACAAAGATCCCGGGGTTTACCCTCTTTAGGAATAACAACGATCGTAGCCAGGCGCTGGTCATAGGGGAGAGTACTCCGAAAACATTGTTCGAAGATAGGGCGCAATCTTATCAGGACGCAGTTTGTACAACTCGATTGGCAATCCATTCGGGCCCAAAGCCTTGCCCGAACGGAGAGAGCGAATGGCAGTCGCTATTTCGTCCGTAGAGAACGGGGCCTCCATAGAGACCCGCTCCAAATCGGAGAGGCAGGGCAAAGCTATATCACGCAGCAAGAGGCGAGAGTCGTCCGCCTCCCGTTCAGACACAGGGGAATAAACCGCACGAAAGTAGTCCGCAAAACATTCCACTATTTCAACCGGGTCCGTCACTCTCACACCAGTCGAAGTCTGAATCACCGGCACCACTCGATCCGCCCTCTCCTTCTTATCCAACCAAGCAAGCAATTTACCCGCTTTGTCCCCAACATCATACAAACGACCCTGTTGCTCTCGAAACATCATTTTAGCCGCATCTGTGACCAGAGACCTATAGGCAAACTGCTTCAGACCCAGGGCATGGAGTTTGTCAGGAGTAACAGTCGATTCCAGGTCAGCCTCCATCTCAAGAATTTCCATCTCAAGATCCACCACCTCCCGGTTCCTCGCCTTTTTGGTTTCAGCAATGAGAGACAGGGCCTGCCCACGAACCACTGTCTTAAAAGCCTCCCATAGGGACACCGCAGAGGAGACGGACCCCTCGTTGTCTAGAAAATAATTGTCCAGGGACTTAATCAATAGACCACGGGTCTCAGGGGAGGTCAGGTACCAAGGGTTGATAGAAGCCACCCGGCCCGCCGCCTCCACCCCCACATCAAAGCAAAGCCAGAGCGGAGAATGGTCCGAGATGCCCCGGAGGAGGTGTCTAATCTCCCGAACAGCCGATGACTGTGCAGCTGGCATTAGGAAGTAATCCAGTCTAGACAGACTCCCATGGGCCCCAGAATGGAAAGTATATTGAAGCTGAGTGGGGTGCATAAGTCTCCAACAGTCCACCAACCCAAAAGTATCCAAAAAACCACCCAGCCATAGTTGGGCCGAAGGAGTGTCCCTAGGGGGGTAACGATCACTCAGACCGGAGAACACAGAGTTAAAGTCACCAGCCATGAAAAGAATACTATCAGGGAGGCCCAACAACACTCGGCCCAAATCGGAGAAGGTAGAGGTCTGCAGGCCGGGGGGCACGTAAACGGCAAACAGAGAAAGGGTCCGGCCCTCATATCGTCCCACGAGGACGGCATAACGCCCCCGATCATCAAGGATCACATCATCTATCGCAAGGGGAAGGGAAGCCCGGACAAGGATGCCCACCCCCCTGGAACCCGTAGTAAACCCTGAGTGCGCGACAAGGCGATAGCCCCACCTATTCATTGCACCACAAGTATTGCCCACTAGATGGGTCTCCTGCAGAAAAACAATATCGGGAGACAAACGTCGCAGGCATCGCAACACCACCCCCCGTTTTATACGGTCCCCCAGACCATTGACATTCCACGAAATAAACCTCAACCCGCTACCCCCCATCCCACAAAGTGATGCAGGAACCATCCCCCAATGAGCATGACATTGAAAATTCCATTAGCAAGATAGAGTCGCCTTGAAAAAACAAAACACAAACCTCAAACACACCACCAACCCACCCCCCAACATCCAAGAAAACACCCCCCACCCTGCACCCCTGCAGTAAGCTAAAAAGCCACCCCAACATGCAGTGTGCCTGTCGCCCAAAAACCCCTGTTCTACAAAAAGACCCCGGAGGAGGAAAGGCCCTGTCCCACCCGCCACCCCGACAGAGATAAAGAGAGAAGAGAACACACAGAAATTAGAGGCACTTAAGCATGGAACCCCGGAAGAATTCACATGGCACGGAGACAGGGGCATAGACAATAAGTTCAGCTCTCTACACCACCCTCGGCACCACCCGGGTGTTCGGTGGGCTCAGTCCAATTAGGCCGGTCCGGCAGAGAGTCCAGCCAGTCATTTACGGAATCAGGCCGATCAAAGAAAAGGGTCCGTTCATTGTACTCAACTCGCAGCCTGGAAGGAAAAAGCATAGCGTATCGCAGTCCCAAGTCCCGGAGATGCTTCTTGACTCCACGGAAGCCCATACGCTGTCTCTGCACAAGCTGTGTGAAGTCCGGGTAAAAGTTCACCGTGGCATTCTCGAAGGCCACCGGGCCCTTAACTCGCGATGCCTGCATGATAGCGTCTCGGTCCCTATAACGAAAGAGTTTTGCAACAATGGGCCTCGGCGGGGCGCCCGGCTTGCCCTGGCCACCCGGAACACGATGGGCACGTTCCACCGCAAAGAATTTGCTCAATCCAGATGGAGAAAGGTAGTTCTGTATCAAGTCCTCAACCAGGAGATCAACAGAATGTGGGTCAGGATTTTCCGGAACGCCAACCACACGCACGTTGCAACGCCGTGCTCTGTTTTCAAAATCCTCCAAGCGCCGGGTCATGAAATCATTCATCTTTCTGAGGTTGCCAATCTCCGTCTGTATCTCCGAGACGTCGGCCGTGAGGCTAGATGACTTGAGATCCAATGACTTCACCTTCTCATTGGTTGTAGATAGGTCGGCCCGAATCAAGTTCACATCAATGGCCACAGTATCAATTTTGTGGGCCAGAACTTCATACTGTTGGCCGATGGTTTCTCTCATGCCAGAAATGGCGCCCATGATGTCCTGCAAGGACGGCTCCGCCGAAGCCTCCAAAGGGTGCCCAACTGCACTCGGGCCAGGCAAGGCGGCTCCAGGGGACCCCTTCGATTGTGTGTACCGGTCCATGATGTTAGACTGGACCGGGCCCCCGCGAAGGGGCGTCTTGGTCTTCCGCCTCTCTTGGTCCCCTCTGCCAGCCATGATGGAGACCGCGTCCCCGAGGGACCCACGCGACCTGGTGAAAATGGCCGCAGGAGGACAGGGCGCTGGAGCCAAAAATCAGAAGCGAGGGCACATCGAGGTGTGAACCAGTCTGGAAGGATGCGATGCAGGCAAAAGGCGCAACAGCAACCTCGCGCCGCTGGACCCAACAACGGCCAGACACCTCTGCCGGAAGACGTAGTCTGAGGCAGAATCGAAACCGAAAGTTATGAGGGGGACCCACAAGTCGAATCCCCCTGCCGCTGTTGTTCAACTCAGACACGGCAACAGAGCCTCACCAAGACCCGGGCGCACCACCAGGGCGGGCCCCGAAAGTTCGAGTCGACGTATCTTCGGTGCCCCTGGTCCAATTCGAGATCCAAAAACAGCAGGAAGATCAGCCCAGGTTCCTCTACAAGAGTCCTCGTAATTAATCAGGATATGTTCAGGATATCATGCCGGGAGTGGCGGGGGTCCGGAGAGCGCTGTGCTCACGGGGCCATCACGGATGCCCGCCAAGCTCCTCCTCAGATTAACCATTTGTAATACTAAATTCCGTTTCTAGTGTGACAGAACCATTTTCAATTTTGCTGTCTCTAGGATCTGGCATTCACAAAGCCAGACCTAAAAAGTGAAAGGCTTCATATGTGTCTTACCTATTAATTTGTAAACATTTATTGATGTCTGTTGCCTGTCCTCACCTGTCTCGTTTTTAAGCAAATTCACATTATTTAAATAGTTTCTTTTTTGTATATGTCTCCAGACTTTCCTGATCCAGTACTTCAAATATTACCAAAAAGAGCTGAGCTGCCAGTTGGTACAGAGGTGAATGTAATCTGTGATGTTGTGGAAACCTATCCGCGCGAGGTTCAGCTGAGCATACAAATTGGTACCCTCCTGGAACCCTGCGAGATGGAATCTCCCAGCTCCTGTACCTATACCCTGATGGTGCAAAAGGAACACGTCGAAGTGACTGCTGCCTGTGAGGCGACTATGCGCGCAGCAAACCTGACGAGGAGAACCTCCAAGACACTGAATGTTGTTTGTGAGTATCAGGGCTGGTGCCCTCCACACCCCCAAACTCTTTTTGCAATTAGGTTTTTATTGTTAATTGCCACTTGTATAGCACACAGTGTGCCGTTAGTATGGCTTCGCAATGCCTTTTTGTAGTGATGACGCTGACACCTTTTCCTCCACCTTTCACTCTCCTCTGCTCAGCACAGCGCCTGGTTGCTTGCCAACTAGTTCCAATCAATCAATCAGAGTACTTGTAAAGCGCGCTACCTACCCTTGAGGGTCTCAAGGCGCTGAGGGGAGGGGGGGTGCCGTTACTGCTCGAAGAGCCAGGTCTTGAGGAGTCTTCTGAAGGAGAGTAGGTCTTGAGTCTGCCGTATGTGGGTAGGGAGGGTGTTCCAGGTCTTGGCGGAGAGGTAGGAGAAGGATCTGCCGTGGAGGTCGTTCGTTGGATGCGGGGGACGGTGACGAGGGCGAGGTTGGCGGAGCGGAGCTGGCAGGTGGGGGTATAGAAGCTGAGTCTGCTGTTCAGGTAGGCTGGTCCGGCGTTGTGGAGTGCTTTGTATGCGTGGGTGAGGAGTTTGAAGGTGATCCTCTTGTTCACGGGGAGCCAGTGTAGGTCTCTCAGGTGGGGGGTGATGTGACTGCGGCGGGGGACGTTGACGATCAGTCGGGCCGAGGCGTTTTGGATGCGTTGTAGTCATTGTTGGTGTTTGGCTGGGATTCCTGCGTAGAGTGCGTTGCCGTAGTCCAGTCTGCTGCTGACGAGAGCCTGTGTCACCGTGCTACTTGTTTCGGTCGGGATCCACTTGTAGATCCTGCGGAGCATGCGGAGGGTGTTGTAGCAGGAGGAGGAGACTGCGTTGACCTGTTTAGACATGGAGAGGGAGGAGTCAAGGATGAATCCTAGGTTGCGTGCATGGTCGTTGGGTGTCGGTGCTGTTCCCAGTGTGGTCGCCCACCAGGAGTCGTCCCAGGCTGAGGGGGTGGGTTCGAGGATGAGGACCTCCGTCTTGTCCGAGTTCAGTTTCAGACGGCTGCCCCTCATCCAGTCGGCGACAGCCTTCATTCCCTCGTGGAGGTTGGTTTTGGCGATGTGTGGGTCCTTGGTGAGGGAGAGGATGAGCTGGGTATCGTCGGCGTAGGAGATGATGTTAAGGTCGTGAATGTGGGCCACTTGTGCGAGGGGGGCCATGTAGACGTTGCCCAGCGTCGGGCTGAGAGATGAGCCCGGGGGGACGCCGCAGATGATGTCGGTGGCTTCGGATCTGAAGGGCGGGAGGCGGATGCTCTGGGTTCTGCCGGAGAGGAAGGACGTGCTCCAGTCAAGGGCCATCTCTTGGATTCCGGTTTCTAGGAGGCGTGTCTTTAGATTGCAATGACAGACCGTGTTGAAGGCGTCTGACAGGTCCGGGAGGATGAGGGCTAATGTTTCGCCGTTGTCTAGTTGGAGCTTGATGTCGTCTGTGGCGGCGATGAGGGCTGTCTAGGTGCTGTGATTTCGTCTGAACCCGGACTGGAACGTGTCCACGATGTTGTTGTCTTCCAGGTGGCGGGCCAGTTGCATGTTGACAATTTTCTCGATGACCTTCGCCGGGAACGGGAGCAGGGAGATGGGCCGGAAGTTCTTGAGGTCCTTGGGGTGTGCCTTGGGCTTCTTGAGGAGCTCCACGCCAAGTCAAACTGAAAGAAGGCACTATATTTGAATGTACATGTGAGGTGCACTGACAGTGTAGTGTCACCGAGAGGGGTTAAATTTAGCTTAGGTTTGGGTTAAGAACTAGGGTTAGGTTTAGGGTAAGGAGTTAGTTTAGGTTTTAAGGGCTAGGGAAAGGATTTGGATAAGGAGTAGATGCAGCTTTACAGCCAGTGCTCCCGACTTTGGAACTGGGGGTACCAATTTCGAGTCCCGGCGTTGACTCAACACCCTGTGATTCTGGGTAAATCACTTAATTTCCCCGTGCCCCAAAAAATATAAAATCTTACCTTATGCAGCAAGTAGCAGGGTTAGGAAGCTAACACATGGGTATCGTTTTTAGTAAGTTTTGATCTATTTGCGTTAGAAACAATTTTTTTGCTAAAATCTAAACAAAATATGCAAACGATGATGGATCACGTGGCAAGTGCGGTAAATCCCTAATCATGAGCTGAACAATGTGGCCGCTGACTCTCATGTTTCAGGGGAAGAGGAGCCATCTTGTTTCTCCACTCCACGATCACACAAAATCACAGTCCTCTACAACAGCAGGAGGTCAGCAAATTGACGTAATAAAAATGAATAAATATGCCAATTAACCTTTATTTGCTATGATTTTCCTTTTTAAGATTTAAGTAGATTATCATCATTTTTTTTTTTGCACAACCACAGATGACCTTTTCTACCCACTACACAAGTGCTTTGAAGCAACCTGGTGGCAAGATTAGCGCTACAAATACGTTTAAACGTGAAGCCTGGTGGACACCTAACTAGTTCAGTGTGTTAATTTCAGTGGTAGAAACAATAAATTCAGAATAAACATCCTCTCAGCCAATGTCTTTTTATTAATTGTGATTTCTCAAAAAATTATATCAATCACAGCCGAAACGTGTTTCAGCAATGATGGGTCTTTTTCAAGTTTGCCAAAGTGAATGCACATTGTTCTATACTCTGACTTTAGTGTTTCTACAGCTTGAATTAATTACATTGGCCTTGTTATCTTGTCCAAAATAGATTAATATTTTTAAAAGAAAATTTGCAAAATGTTGTGAAGATTACGCAAAATGTAGTTTAGCTTTATCGCAACTGATAATTTCATACGTTGAAATATCTCACATTAAAAAACTATGCGAGGTTCAAGCAGAAAATGTCTCACACTGGCTGAAAACAGAGTGCAAAATTTCAGGAAATGTTATGATTTTGGTGTTTGCAAATTTGTTCAGTTTTTCAAATGTTGTCAGTGTAATTAGAAAACATATGGTGCACCTGGTTTACTAACCCGAAGGATTTAGCCCGCAGCTCACATGGTTGCACCCAGACTACCAGATGTGTAATCTTCGTACCACAGATTGAATCTGGCAAGACAGCTCAGTGGGTAAATGCATCTGCTACTGATCCCTTCATGTAATCTAGAAGTCACGAGTTCGAATTCTGGTAAGAAAGCTCTGTAGATTAATGCATCAGCTGCAGGAGTAGTGTGTAATCTACCTGTCACAGGTTGAAGTTCCAGGGAGATTACTGCCGGCCCTTTCTATGATTTGCAGTAATTTTGCCTAGTAGGTTAACACACAACTAATGTTTATTGTGGACAGTAAAATTTAATATCCTATTTTGCTTTTCTGAATTATTTCAGATGGCCCTGAATTCAGTGACAGTCTCTGCCCAAGCGCACAGACTGTCGTCGAAGGGCACAATACCATTTTCTTCTGCAAAGCCGATGGAAACCCCGCTCCAACCGTAACGTGCTCGAAAGATGGGACTGTGGGCGCCTGGCGGCAGACCGGAAGGAATGACTCTGGAACCCTCAATTGCACGGCCACAAACTCTATCGGCGTCAGCGTCCGGGTGGTGAAAGTCACCATAGAATGTAAGTAAAGGTGGTAGCATATGTTGGCTTCGCCTACTGGGAGCTACCGGTCACAAGGCAACCTGCCACATTTATTACTTTCATTGCAATATTTGTCTCTCTCGCTGCTACATTTATTACTGGCCAAAGCACATTTGTAACTTGCCCTGACACATTTATCACCAGGCCTGTAACCAGGCCCAGTTCTAGAGGGTGGGCCGGGTGGGCCGGGTGGGCCAGGCCCACCCAAACATGAGCCTTGGCCCTCGCAGTGAGGGCTTGAAGGCAGGCGTGCAACACACAGGTCGTGTGTGTCAGCCCGGGCCGAGACAGCTTTCCAGGCGCACACAGACAGTTTTTGAGATTATCGCAGCCGCACCCGAGTACTTCACAGGTCTTTAACCCCTTCGCTGCTAGGCCTTTTCCCCTCCTGGGCTAAGCCTTTTTTTGGCTATTTGGGGTAGTGCGTGCTTAGGCCCCTGTAACTTTTCGACCACATAACGTATGTACGCCAATTTTGCGTCCTTTTCTTCCAACATCATGGGGATTCTAAAGGTACCCAGAGTTTGTGGATTCCCTTGGAGGGGTCCCAGAAATTAGGCAAAATACAGTAACATTTTTGTTTTTTTCCAAAAAATGGAAAAACGAGCTGCAAATGAAAGCCTCTGGGTTTTTCCCTGCAAATGTTATCAAAAAAGGATTTGTGGGGCTGAAATCACCATTTTCCCAGCTTTTAGGGAATGACAGTCTTTTGTCAGAGAACCAACATTTTTCACACAGTTTTGGCAGTTTTCTGGGACATAGCCTATTTTATTTTTTATTTATTTATTTAAGGTTTTATATAGCGCTAGCCAGACCGGGGGGTATCGGAGCGCTTCACATCAGTTACAGAGCAGATGAAATGAGAGCAGAACATAATACAGTAACGAAGGGCAAACGAAATGACAATGATACAGAGCTCCGATGCGAAGGCTAGAAAACACCGCATCCAGGAGGGGTGAGGAGTCAATCTCAGGGCTCCAGCTGTTTCTATCTGTTCACTATTTCTGCTATTTTCAGTGCTTCCAACCTCCTTCCAGTTAATGGTACAAATGAGTATGAAAGCAATAATGGATCCTGGAAAGCTATACATTTTAGAAAAGTCGACAAAATTTTGAATTCAGAAAGGGGTCATTTGTCTAAATCCATGAAGGTTTCTTTATAGAAACTAACAGTTAAATATTGGACAAATCGAAAATTAGTTGAAAAAAACAGCCATTTGTGTCAACGTTTTCGCCTGTAACTTCTTATAATTCTGTCAGCTGTTTGAAAGCAATATACCGTTACATTTTCTGTACCTTCCTGGTTGTGGGGATATATAGGACTTGTAGGTTCACCAAGAACCTGACGAACCCAGAGGCAAAAACTGCGCATCAACTTGCAAAGGTATTTTGTTACGTACCGGGTTTAGAGCAATTATTCTTTGAAAATGTATACATGGAAAAATCGGTATGAAAGACACCTATGTATTTCTGAAATGGGTACAAATTATAGAGTTTATAAACAGTACATATTTCCACATTTTCAAAATTGGGAATACTCATACTAGCATGAGAATTATAGGTCTTTTTTCAAAATGACTGCTTTTTCACACAATATCTTTCTTTTGGAAGGGAGAAATGCATGAAAACTCATTAGGTAATAACAGTTGATTTACAAATCTGAATTACCCCAAGTCTCCCGATAAAAAAAGTACCTCACTTGTGTGGGTCGGCCTTGTGCCTGCGACAGGAAACGGCGCAAAACACAACGTGGTCACACCTCAATTTTCGCAGTGAAAAATGACCCTTTTTTGGCATAGTGTGTAGCTGTAGTTTTTGTACCCTAGCTCAGCCGGCACATAGGGAATCCTAGCAAACCTGTACATTTTTTAAAACTAGACACCCAGGGGAATCCAGGATGGGGTGACTTAACTGCCTCCCGCTAGGTTCTGTCACCCAGAATCCCTTGTAAACCTAAACAATTGACACAAAAAATGCATTTTCCTCACATTTCTGTGGTGGAAAGTTCTGGAATCTGCGTGGATCAACACATTTCCACCCATCCCGCATTCCCCAAAGTCTTCTGAGAAAAATGGTACCTTACTTGTGTGGGTCAGCCTAGGGCATGGGACAGGAAACGGTGCAAAACGCAACGTCGTCACACCTCAATTTTTGCATGAAAAATGACCCTTTTTTGGCAAAGTGCCTACCTGTAGTTTTTAACCCTAGCTCTGCCGGCACCTAGGGAAACCTAGCAAATCTGTACATTTCTGAAAACTAGACACGCAGGGGAATTCAGGATGGGGTGACTCGACTGCCTCCCACCAAGTTCTGTCACCCAGAATCCCTTGCAAACCTAAAAAATGAACAAAAAAACACATTTTCCTCACATTTCTGTGGTGAAAGTTCTGGCATATGCGTGCATCAACAAATTTCCATGCACCCCGCGTTCCCCAAAGTCTTCTGAGAAAAATGGTACCTCACTTGCTTGGGTCGGCCTAGTGCCTGCGACAGGACACGGCGCAAAATGCAACGTGGTCACACCTCAATTTTTGCATGGAAAATGACCCTTTTTTGGCAAAGTGTCTACCTGTAGTTTTTAACCCTAGCTCTGCCGGCACCTAGGGAAACCTAGCAAATCTGTACATTTCTGAAAACTAGACACCCAGGGGAATTCAGGATGGGGTGACTCGACTGCCTCCCACCAAGTTCTGTCACCCAGAATCCCTTGCAAACCTAAAAAATGGACAAAAAAACACATTTTCCTCACATTTCTGTGGTGAAAGTTCTGGCATATGCGTGCATCAACAAAGTTCCATGCACCCCGCGTTCCCCAAAGTCTTCTGAGAAAAATGGTACCTCACTTGCTTGGGTCGGCCTAGTGCCTGCGACAGGAAATGGCGCAAAATGCAACATGGTCGCACCTCAATTTCGCGGTGAAAAAAGACCCTTTTTTGGCAAAGTGCCTACCTGTAGTTTTTGAACCCTAGCTCTGCCAGCACCTAGGTAAACCTAGGAAACCTATACATTTGTGAAAACTAGACACCAAGGGGAATTCAGGATAGGGTGACTCGACTGCCTCCCACCAGGTTCTGTTTCCGAGAATCCCTTGCAAACCTAAATAATTGACCAAAAAAACACATTTTCCTCACATTTCTGTGGTGGAAAGTTCTGGAATCTGCGTGGAACAACAAATTTCCACCCACCCCGCTTTCCCCAAAGACTTCTGAGAAGAATGGTACCTCACTTGGGTGGGTCGGCCTAGTACCTGCGACAGGAAACGGCACAAAACGCAACATGGTCGCAGTGAAAAATGACCCTTTTCGGCAAAGTGCCTACCTGTAGTTTTTTTAACCCTAGCTCTGCCGGCACCTAGGGAAACCTAGCAAACCTATACATTTGTGAAAACTAGACACCCAGGGGAATGTAGGATGGGGTGACTTGACTGCCTCCCACCAGGTCCTGTTACCCAGAATCCCTAGCAAACCAAAAAAATTGACCAAAAAAAAAACATTTTCCTCACATTTCTGTGGTGGAAAGTTCTGGAATCTGCATAGATCCACAAATTTCCTCCTATCCAGCGTTCCCCCAGGTCTCCCGATAAAAATGGTACCTCACTTGTGTGGGTGGGTCAAGGACCCGCAGCAGGCAAGGGCCCAAAACCTAATGAGGCGACATCAAAATTACCTATCACAAACCAACCTGGTTTTGCAAGGGGGTTCCCATGAGTTTTTGGCCCGGGGTTCGGCGGCCATCTAGGGAAACCTACCTAACCCACACATTTATGGAAACTAGACACCCTGGGGAGTCCAGCGAGGTATGGCTTGCGTGGGTCCCTCATCTTTCTCCTACCCAAAATCCACTGCAAACCTCAAAGTTTACCAAAAAATGCACTTTTTTCTCACATTTCTGTGTGGTAAAGTTGTAGAATCTGCGTGGATCCTCAAATTTCCTCTCACCCAGCATTCCCCCAGGTCTCCCGATAACAATGGTACCTCACTTGCGTGGGTGGCTCAAGGACCCGCAACAGGCAAGGGCCCAAAACCTAATGAGGCGACACCAAAATTACCTATCACAAACCAACCTGGTATTGCAAGGTGGTTCCCATGAGTTTTTGGCCCGGGGCTCGGCGGCCATCTAGGGAAACCTACCTAACCCACACATTTCTGGAAACTAGGCACCCGGGGGAGTCCAGCGAGGTATGGCTTGTGTGAGTCCCTCATCATTCTCCTACCCAGAATCCACTGCAAACCTCAAATTTTGCAAAAAAAAATCACTTTTTTCTCACTTTTCTGTGTGGTAAAGAAGTGGAATCTGCGTGGATCCTCAAATTTCCTCCCACCCAGCATTCTCCCAGGTCTCCCGATGAAAATGGTACCTCACTTGCGTGGGTAGGCATAGTGGCTGTAACAGGAAAAGGCCCAAATCGTACGGTGGAGACTTTAAAATTACCTATCGCAAAACGACCTGTTTTTGAGGGGGGTCCTGAGTTTTTTGCCCCGGGCTCGGCGGCCATCTTGGGAAACTACCAAACCCAAACATTTCTGAAAACTAGACACCCGGGGGAGTCAAGCGAGTTATGGTATGCGTGGGTCCACCAACGTTTTCCTACCCAGAATTCCCTGCAAACCTCAAATTGGTGTCTACTTTTCAGAAATGTGTGTGTTTGGTAGGTTTCCCTAGATGGCCGTCGAGCACGGGGCCAAAAACCCAGGTGACCCCCCTTGAAAAAGCAGGTGGTTTTGACTTTGGCAATTTTGAAGTCGCCTCACTACGTTTTGGGCCCTTGCCTGTCACGGGTACTTGGGCCTCAAGTGAGGCAGCATTTTATTGGGAGACCTGGGGGAACGCTGGGTGGTAGGAAATTTGTGTGAGCCCAGTGATGCCACGCTAACCCACACAAAAATGTGTGAAAAAACTGATTTCTTCTTCCAAAATTGAGGTTTGCAAGGGATTCTGGGTAAGGAAACGTTGGGGGATCCACATAAGCCATACCTCCTTGGAATCCCCCGGGTGTCTAGTTTTCAGAAATGTGTGGGTTTGATAGGTTTCCCTACATGGCCGCTGAGCACAGGGCCAAAAACCCAGGTGACCCTCCTTGCAAAACCAGGTGGTTTTGAGATAGGCAATTTTGATGTCGCCTCACTACGTTTTGGACCCTTGCCTGTCGTGGGTAATTGGGGCTCCCACACATGTGAGGCACTGTTTTTATCGGAAGGCTTCGGGAACGTGGGGTGGGTGGAATTTTGTGGATCTACGCAGATTCCAGAACTTTCCACCACAGAAATGTGAGGAAAATTTGTTTTTTTGACACATTTTTAGGTTTGCAAGGGATTCTGGGTAACAGAACTTGGTGAGAGCCAGTCAAGTTACCCCATCCTTGATTCCCCTGGGTGTCTCGTTTGGAAAAATGTACAGGTTTGCTAGGTTTTCCTAGGTGCCGGTGGCGCTAGGGCCCAAAATCGACAGGTAGGCATATTGCAAAAAAGAATATCAGTCCTTTTTTTAGGGTTCGCTGCGAAAAGCGCGCAAAAGCGCGCTCTCTCAGAGAGCACTATAGCTGTCGTCTCAGCCGACAACGAGTTGGAATGTGGAGACAAGACCTGGCCCCGCGCGTAGCGTTGTCCCATAGGATAACGTTGCCCTCGTGAACTTCTGCTGCTTTTTGCATGGCAGAAAGAATCGGATCGCGTCGCGCGCCTCATGAGCAGTTCCTTTGGAATGCAGGGGGAGTCTGCAGAGGGGCGCGCGGCGCTGTTCACGAGGCGCGTGGCGCTGATAAGCAGGGTGGCTGCTAACTGCAGACTTTACTGTGTCATTCCATCGTAGCCCCTTCTCTCTCTCCCTCATTCATTTTCTCTTTGTGTGCATCTCTCTCATACACATGAAGTCCGTCTTTCTTTATCCCCAAAACAAATTGTACATCCACGTTAAAGCATTCCAGTTTAGAAAAACAAACACTTCAACACAATTGCTATGTGTAGCTCAGCATCCAACTATTAGTTCTTTCTTCTTTTGTTAATCTGCTCAGCACAAATGTATGGGTCTGTAATCTGTTTTCACGTCGTGCAAACGCCACTACAGGGCATTCTTCGACAAGGGCGTAGGCCAAGGGCGTAGGCTCGAAAGCTCACTCACAGAGTGCGAGGGAGTGGAGTCGAATTCTAATTGCGTGTGCGTGGTAAGCTGGCCACTGCCCAGGGAGTGGGTCGGAGCGCACCAGAGTAGGACGCGGCGCGTGCCTGGAAGAGATGCTGTAGGACGCCACGCAACTGTACAAACAGCCAGTTACGTGTATGTGATTGGCAGATTTCCAGTGCACCTGTTTGTGCCGCCTCAGACTGCTTATTAATGCATCTTTATACAGTTGATGTGCACGCTCGAACTAGAGTTCCACTGCCCAAATAAACTTGGGGAATTATTTACAAGCCCCTTGCGCCGCCGGTGCGTCACTGTTTCCCATATTAAAAGTGAGGCACCGAAGACGCAAGGGGTTTGTAAATAAGCCCCTTGGGGTTTAAGAACAATAAGACAAATTAGCACAATCATTGGAAAGTTAGGATTTGTCCAGCTAATCAAAAGTTAGAAGTTGGTCAACCAATGAGAATTCATGTTTTATTTCAGTACGTTATGCATTTACTAAAAGTACTGCAAGTGGAAGAAATGCACGGAACTGTTACAAAATTGCAATTGCATTTGACCTATTGGTATTTTAAATGACAATGCCTTTCATCATTGCAAGTTTTTTAAAGACATACATTAAAGGCATTGTCATTTACAATGCCAATAGCTCAAATCTCGCAAATGCGAGACCTATTGCATTGCAAATGCTTGTTGTAATAAGTTAACGCCCAAGGTCCCTAGTGCATTACCTTCGGGTTCCCTTGTCTCTTAATAACACTATCATAAACCTAGCCACAATGTCCTGTGGGAGGGGTGGATCAGTGAAACTCAAAGCAAGGAGGCAAAAGACCTGTATACCGCAGATTACAGATAGGGAAAATTAGATGAGCTTGAGCTGAAGATAACATATTGTACCTTAGCACAAGGAATAGCAGTTACCAGCAATCACTAACACGGCAATTGTTCCACTTATAACTCTTTACCTCATTTGTGTTGTGTGACAGAAGTAAATAATTATTTCTCTTTTAATAAAGTTATTGGCTGGACGTTAATTTCTTAATTGCTAATAAATATTTCTGTGAGTTTTGAGTCTCTAACCCACACCACCTCCTTGAGTAACCCTTGGACTATCTGACTTCACTTCTCTGTAGGGCAAACGCTAAATGTGTGTCCCAGTGTCTCAGTTTTAGGCTCGATATTAAGGTAAGACCCCAGCCCACCATTAGTAAAAGGCTCCAATTGTCATAACCTGAGCCAAGTAACTCCTGTCTGCACTAGAATGTCAGACAATTTCCCATAGCCCCTAGACCACAATTCAGATATAATCTGCCATTATTTTGCTGCTAGCTTGGCGGATGAATTAGCATACTAACTATGAAAAGCTTTGACTTTTGCAGGGTCCTTTTAAAGACGCTGTGATTGCGAAAATATACTAATTCAATATTTGGAACAGGCATGTTATGGGTGTCCTTTCTAAAGAATGATTTGATATGTGATGTATCAGTGTTTTGCAACCGTAATCCAGTTGCAAAACCTTGAAATGTTAACAGCTCCCAAATTAGAGTTGTAACCCATCCACAAAACGAACGATTTCAGGAGACCACTGGCAACTCTCATATAAACTTAAAATAAGTCAATTTGTTATTTAAGAGCATCAAAAACAACGGCAATGGGTGGAATGCTTGAATTAATTTCCGCCACTGGCAACTGCTCAGGCCCCTCCCCAATCGATCGTTTTTCACCCTTCATGCCACTTCAGTTTCGACCCAGCTGCATGCAAATAAGTATGGACCCTGCTCCAGTGGGAGGAGTCCTGCCCTAACTAACAGGCCAGGTTCTTCCTTTACCAGAGCACAAGCAACCAGGACCAGTATCACCCTTATTAGGGCTCACCAGCCAAGTATAGCTGAGTTCCAGGGGCACATTTAGCATGGGACCCACATCTGGCCATACCTGTCACACTTAGGGCATCACAAACGAGGTGATGAATGAAATGCTTCAATTCATCTCAGCCACTAGCAATCTCTTGGTCCGCATCCCAACCCATCATTTTTCACCCACCATGAGACCTCAGTTTGGATCCAGTGAAATGGAAATCAGTCTTCACACTGCTCCTATGGAAACAGTAAGGCCAGAAATTCCAGCCCTGGTTCTCCATGAAACATAACACTAGGAATCCAGGACCAATTTCGCCTTTAATAGGGTGTCATCTTTTTTTTAGCAACACAGCACCACCCCCTTTAAGAAAAACAAACAGAATTTAAAAAAAACTATTTTTATCCTGCAATCTCAGACATGGTTGTCTGCTGACCCAGCAGGCCACCATCCCTCTGATTGCCACTTATTGGACTGAGATGCAAATTGTGACCTACCTCATTACCATTCATGAGGTAGGTAAGATTTCTACCTACTTTGAACTGGAATTATATTATGTAAATAGACTGCAACCAGGTTTTTGCAACCAGTGAGTGTGCAGCAATATTATAGGCTATGTTGTTGTCATTTTGAGTGGGTTTTGCATGCCTTCCTGACACTCTTTGAAGTGGATTTGGCTCTAGTGTGTGGATAATAGGAGACAGAGGGCCTTATTGAAGTGTAAAAAAAATTCTCATTGCTTTTTCTTTCATCACTGTCCAATAGAAGTGCTAATGCCAATGATTGGTAGTTACGTGTGGAAGCCTATCCCTCTTTTGTGCAGAGGTATTGAGTCTCCCTTGACAGAAGACTTCTAACTCCACCCCACCATCCTGACGACACTGTAGTATGGTGGCCCAGATTCACAGAACTAACTTAAGACAAAATCCTAAACTTACTACCATTTTGGTATTAACAGACGGCACTTACTCATTTTGGTATTCACAGAAGGCACTTACTCATTTTGGTATTTACAGAAGGTACTTACTCATTTTGGTATTCACAGAAATTAGGAGTCCTAACTTTAGGACTCCTAAATGCCTTCTGTGAATATCGAAAGTCTTAAAGTTAGGATTTTTCTCAGTTTAGGAGTCCTAAAGTTAGGAGTACTAAAAAGCCATGATCTTAATTAACACAAAGCTTATACCAAACTTTAAAATCATTTGTAGCTCTTACAGGGTACTAACAAGACCAGGTAAGCATGTGGTAGGAATGCCTCACCACAAAACCTTTTTAGACAGGATTTGCGGCACCAATTAGGGGCAAAACTGAGCTAATTCGATTGGAATGTCTTAAGTGGTACTTTTAGTGATGATAAATTAGCGGAATAATTTCCATTTCAAACTCCAGCCAGTTGCTTAATCTTAAGTACATAGGGCCAGATGCATCAACGGGTTTTGCCCATTCTGTGTCTATGGGAAAATGTGTTCATGCATGTGGCCCTTAGCTTCTTGCTGTACCTCGAAGGATTGGTGCTAAAGCTTGCAAACAATGTATCTGTTGAAGCCCAAGGAGATTTACAAGGTAGTGAAGCATGTCTCAGTGCAGCCTGGCGCCTTAGGAATGCATCCGAGTGTGCCTGCCCTGAGTCACTTGAGAGCACCTCCAGGTGTATTTTGGTACTGCAATATTACCAGGACTATGCCTCAAAAAAGCAAAATGAAATTCTAGCTAGATAGAGTAGATCAGTCCATATATTACAACTATGAACATATGCCTGCTGCACATAAATTAAACACAAGAAATTAAGAATTGGTAGCCCAAGCAAGGCCTGGGACTTTATTGCATTCAAAGTGTAGGCTGCTGTGAGATATCCACAGCAAGAGTTTTTCATGAGTATTTGCATACTGTGGGGCATTACTCCTCCCTGCATAAGGCAAGTAAATGTGAACACCACTCAGTCAATGAGCATGAACAATCTGGTCATTTAACCTGTAAGAACATCATATTTCCTTTGCACTAAATCTACAGCAACACAGTTTATCATGTATCAGTATTTAAAGTGTAACAATATTACATAAAGGGCAGGTATGTATTATAAAAATAAAAGTGCGCCTTTTTCCTGTCGGTACGAGATGTCTGATTAATTTCTACAGATCTGCAATTGCCATTTAAGGTTTAGGGGCTGATAATAAGTTTAGCAGCATAGGTGGAGGGCGGCAAGCCACTGCACTGACCCGACACCACCTAACTCCACCAATGACCGTCCATCTGATTACAAGTTGTAATACGGGCAGCTGTCCTTTCAAAGGCTCACAGGAGAGCCTACAGAAAGCCAGTGCAGTGGGACCACCACAGCATGTCCAGCACGGCATGGACTGTAAACTCAATGCCATACAGGAACTGGGGGTACAGAAAGACAGGCGGTCACAACATGTGCACCCCCAAATGCAACCCCATCCACTGAGGCTCCAGGTGGCCCTGTAAGGCCCCCTTAGTTTCCTCACCACCACCCTTTTCATGGTAGGCTCACCGCCATGAAAAGGAGGGCAGTGAGGAAACCCATCATATTATTGGTGGTGCAGCAGCTGCACCATCAGCATTATGTGGCCTCAGACCGGTGCAAGACTGCAAGGGATCGAAGATGGCAGCAGTCATAATAGGGTGGTCGGACCGATGGTGCAGCGGTTGCTGTAATGCCACTGAGGGTTTGGTGGTTCATCCGACTGCCAAACTCATAACCAGGCCTTATGTCTATGGGCTATAACATAGCACCTTCACTGCCTATAATTGTTGCTTGGTTAACTGTTTGTGATGTTTTCGGCTCCTTCTCTATTAATTTTCTGAATGGTGCCTTCAAACTTCTGTCCTAATGGTGATGTCACTAATTTCTACATAAGGGTTCGAAATGCCATTGACAACTGTTAAACTATTAATTATTTGTGCTCATGCAGAAGCAACATCCTTGACACACCTTCAACTGTTTCTCTTTTTCCTGTAATTGTATCCAAATGTATTCTTTATACTAGTGAACATTTGATAATTGCTTCATCTGCACTACAATTTGGCGCCTTTACACACCAGTTTTCTCAATGGAATATTAGTTAGTATAACTACTCAATCCAGAGGAAACATTCTTTCTTAGTTTAAACTTTATTTAATCATTCTCACGCTTCTTTAGGTCTCTTTCATTTGGGTTGAGTATTTTGTAGTGCAATATAGTTATATTAGGAAAAACGTGTGCGTGACGATTACATTCAGACTGGGAACAGCAACCAGACCTGGGAGATGGCTGCTCGATCAGCCCTGGGAGCAGGGGGGAGTTGTGGTGGAGTACTAGTAAAAAGCACCGCTCCCGCTTTCGTTATTGCGGGCCGATATTGGAACACTGCTGCAAAACCAGCACCCAGTGACAAAACCGGGCCCCACGGCCAGAAAACTGGCCCCTATCCCTCCGGGGACATGCCTGCTATGGCCAGTCCGGCCATGCATATCCAACTGTAGACTGAATTAATGCACTTAAGTAAGATGCCATCCGCATTATGCTTGCTTTTGTATACCAAAAATGAATAGGTGTTTTGCAGGAAGGTGATATTAGCCATTCTCTCCGATCTTCATTGTATACAAAAAGAGCATACATGCGTACTGCTTGTTTGCTGTACACTCCTATACTATACGTGTCTTTGAATGGACCACCATTATGTCCAACCCCTTTCTTGTCCTTTTCACGTGTCAGAATGGTCCCATTGCATTCTAACCATGTTCTAAAAAATGTCTAAATATTTATTGTCTCGCTACCCAAATTCTTATTTTAACAGAGATTGCAGAGGCAGGAAACTGCAGAAATGTAAGTGCTTCTCTTATGATTTAAATATATGCTAATAATAACCTAGAAAGGTGTACTTAAGCTAATTAAGAAGTCTTCACTCGCATGACTGTAAGAACGACTCAATATTACTGTTATATTCTGATCATCTCTTTCCCTGCTGCTCAGCCTGTGTGTGTGTGATGTCATTAGAATGTTCGTGTATGCATGGTTTGAATGTGTGATCAGTTTGAATGAGTGGGGCTGAGCAGCTGGATGCTGCTCCCGGTGGGGCCTTCCTATTTACCAACTTTTAACTAATAAACATCTACTTAAGAACATCTACGGCTATTGGATCTACTTACATAATTAAGTACTTTTAGCACTGCAACAATTACTTTACAGCTTTCACACAAAATAAGCATTTAAATCAACTCTCTAAATGGCATGTGCACTGGGTAATAAGCTTACCGTCTGTTTACTCACAGTTCTGGTAATACACTGTAATATACTTGATCATTCTGCCCTTATCAGCCCTTATCAGCTAAAATGTCTCTTAGAAGTGTGAGTTATAAACACAGTTGCCTTAATGTTCTTAGGGTTTAAAATTCGCTGCAGATGAAATGATACCTCAAACTGGGAAATGGTTTGTGCTTCTACACACAGTGAAGGTTAGGCTCAAAGGCCCTCACCCTGTGGCATAAGGAACTCCATTGTGGTATTTTCGCACCTGGAATTACTGATCCAACATGGATCGGTAATTCTAGGATGCAAAATTATCAGGCCCTTTCAAGGTCTCCCGATGGGAATGGGGAATTACTGGGGCAATCAATGTTAGTCATTGAATTTCACCAGCAATCTGCCAATTCCAGTTATTTTCCAGGGACATACATCAGCAAGGTTTAACACATTATCAACTTCCTAGTTTTGCTACAACACATATTACAGGCGGATCAGGAATTCCCACAGTAAAAGTGAAGGCTTTATTAATGATGATAGGTATGTATCACACAGCTGGTGAGAATATTTTTTGTGCTATGCTTGGTCTCTCTTAAATATATTTTGATAATCATATTTTTATTATGGACTCTTTGACTGAACTGCTGTGAGTTAGTCCCACAGTACTGTGCCTATCAGTGGCAGCTCCTCCGCAATAGCTTAGAAGCGTCGGCCCACTGCATGGTTCAGAGCCAGCAGGGCTAAACTAAAACGATATTCCTATCTTTTTAGGTCTCGTGGCGATTTACCGTGCGAAAGCGCGGTCTCAACAGAGACCTATAGTCACTGGCTCAGCTTCCCAGGAGACAAGAGATGGCCACGCGCATACATAGGATCGGAGCGGGCCGCGCGCGCGTGTGCACATCTCCTGTCTCCTGGGAAGCTCTAACACACACAGCCACACCTCCCCCTGCTTACGCATGCGCACACACACACGAGCGCACAGACACACACACGGGCGCACATACACGCAAGCACACATACGGAGACACCCCCCCGCCGCTGCACACATACACACATGCGCGCACACACACACACACACACACACACACACACAAGCGCACCGAGACCCCCCCGCCGCCCCCTCCCCTTCATTTGATTTTACACAGTCAATGTTCCGTGTTAGAAATGAAAGTGCAAGTACTCACCCGAACCCCCACTATCTGTTTGCTGTTGATTAGTTCTGTGCACTCCCACATTAAAAGTATAACGCCCCGGCAGAGAAGTGAAAGCAGCGCCTCTTTACACATTTATTTTTAAAGTGCAGGTACTCAGCAACTGAGTACGCGACCATTTAAAGCTCTGCTTGTGATTTTGATACAAAATTCTTTGTAATCGCAGATACCACTTTTCTGCTTCCTGCAGAGCGTCACTTAGTGTGTCACGCAAGAGGAAGCGAGTCATCGTGGTTAGACACAACAGACATGTTACAGACATGTAGACTGAAAGACCGACAGTTGGATGCGCATGCACCAACTTACTGAGATGTTATTGACTGAGCCCCAACCTTATGCTTTGAGAAGGACTAAAGTGCCGAACTTCCCCCTGGTGAAGGCGCATGAAGTGCGCCCTGCAGCTGCTGAGTCAAGACAGGTCCGGGCCACACTTTGGGGTCACTGGCGTCTTGAACAGCGCAAGACCAGCAGCATTTGTGGCACCCCCGATTGTGGCGAATGGCTGATTTTCATGGGGTCTTTAAAGGTAAAGAACTGCGTCTGCGTGAGGAGTGTAGCAGCATACGCGGACCTCTCTGAACTAGAACACAATCAATAATACACAACACACACCTAAAAAGAGAAAATAGTAAAACCACGCAGTACAAACCTACAACAAAACATTGAAATAACGATGCACAAAAACACAACAGCACACCAAAACAACAATTCACCACCGCAACAGAAACACTGCATAATCAACATGCATAAACATTTGTCACACATTTCCACCTCTATTACACGTGGTACGGGGAGGGTGTACGAGTCAGTCTAAATGTTTCGTGATACAGCCACAACCCTCTTTGGTGCAAGAGGTAAAAGTGAAAGTAGCCAGGGAGGGCGTGTGCAGGCGGAAGAGGTGCCCTGGTTGTGCCCAGTACCTGCTAGTAAGCCCCCTCAGTGCCGCCTCTGGCCCCTTAGATGCTAGCCTGGGCCCCTAGCGCCTTCCTCTCTCCATGTCCCCCAGTAGCGCTGCGCACTTACACTTCAGTAGCAGCAGAGACTGCGCCGAAACTCATCGACAGCACCGGGTCTCCAGGGGCCGCCGCAGCCTTCTCTGTGGTTGTTGATGTCTAGGGGAGGCCCTCTCAGCCTCCTGCTTTTTAAAGCAGCCGCGACCCTTCCTCGGCACCACCTGCTGCGCATCGTCTAATGATTGAGCCCTGGCGCTTCCTGCCAGAGCCAGAGGCCCTGGTGTGTTGACACACTCGGCCCCAGGCCCTGTGCGTGGTGAGAGGATGTGGCCCATCGGCTTAAGCTGCCGAATTTGGTGCTGAAACCAGGGTTCAAGCCTCGAGGTCGCGTCCACATCCTGTGATTCTGGGCAAATCACTTAATCTCCCTGTGCCTGAATGTGTAATGTAAATACAGGGTCGAGTTTGCGCTATATAAATTTGGAATCCATGACGATGATGACATTCAGAAATTGAGGCAGATTGTTCTGTTGGTGTCACAGATCAAAGACCGTTATAGTTAAAAAAAATACAGTGTTTCCAGCAAGCACATCACTTTCTCGCGAGCGAAAATCATGCAATGAAGACTAGGGAAACTTCTAAATATCAGAAAATACAGCCATTTGAGCAACAAGAAACTCCAATAACTTCTTAAAACTGCTGCAGAGCACCAGACATGGAAGGACACTAGTGGCAAAACACGCACCAGCACACATAGTCTAAACATAATACCTCTGCCTCAAGTGAAGTACTCTGGTACCCAAGGATGACTAGTAAACAATATTATTCACAACGTTGCTTACTATTCAGCAACATTTGACAGTTTGCAAATCATCTTTATACACCAATTCAGAGTTTGCTAACAAATTAATGCAACACATTGTCATATGCAATGCCAATAGCTCAAACTTTAATGCTGCGAGACATATTGCATTGTAAATGCTTGTTTTTTTGTTGTTGAATTTTTATTAATTTTTGCAAGCAGGTCAGATTACATACAGCATTCAATTGGTACACCATAATAAAGAGAAATAATACATTTTGTCATATAAGTTACAACATCCAAGAGCATAAATTAAATAATAGATTAAACATTCAATATCCAAAGCAATAGAGACCAGATTATACAGAAAAAAAGGCGTATCGGTCAGTAAGAACCACACAGTTGAACAAAACACACCAGCCATCAGGCGCCTGAGTGCGCTAGTTCTCCCTGAATCCACTTCAGAACTGGCGCCCATATTTTCCCTCCTAAGGCTTTTTTTCCGCCCTTTTGTTCTATAGATTGCAAATTCTAGGTTATACATAGCTAGTAAACGAGCCTTCCAGGTGCAAAAGATGGTGGATCTGGGCTAATCCATTCTTGAGTTTTATACAAGCCCGCAAAATTGGCATAGAAATAAAAATCAGATTTCTCTTTTCATCTGTCATTAAAGCAGAGGACGTTCCTATCAGTACTACCTCCGCAGTTAATTTTACTGGGGACCCAAACAATACGAAAAGAAAAGATTCAATTGCACACAATAAAGAAGATAGATGTGGGCAACAGAAGAACATATGAGCTGCATCAGCAGCGAACAACCCACATCTACTACATGATGTACCCCCTGCTGTTCCTGACTGTGCGATTTTTGCAGGGGTGTAATAGAGATCAAAGAGGGCCATATAATGCTGTGTGCGGGTTCTACCGGCCAAGAGAATAGAGTTGGCCATAGAGATTGAATCCTCTATCATAATATTCTCAGACCCCAGCTTCTCAACCCATCTATTTTGCACCGTTAATAAATCATCAGGACATATTGATATTAGTAAATTATAGAAAAAAACAATCTTTTTTTTGCTATATAAGCTGTCAATCAGAAGAATCTTGTGTAACCAAGAGCATTCCAGAGGGGTTAAAGTATTAAGAAAACTATGTAGCTGGATGTATTTAAAATTATCAGAAGTTGTAAGATTAAACTATAATTTGAGAACTAAAAAGGATATCATATGATTATCTTGCCAAATATCCCCAAGACAGTTAATACCACAATTGCGCCATCTCAGCATTATAGTATCTCTAAAAATAGCAGGAAAAATGTGTAATGATGTCAAAGGGGTATATCTCAATATTTTTTGAATCCCAGCATGACGCTTTATTAGCTTCCAGGCCCAGAACGCTGCTTTTAAGGTCTTGAATTTTGTTTTCTTATAGTAGCTGGGTTCTACATTTTTTAACAGACAACCACGCCACTCAACCCCTAGCACAAACTCATATATAGATGGAGCATGTGATTCCAAAAGTTGGGCTTTAACGCCTATTATTAGAGGGGTAATGAACTGCAATACAGACGCCAGATAATAAAACAAGAAATGTGGGATTCACCAACCCCCTCTTGTCTTCGGAAGAATCATCTTGCTATATGCTCTATGCTGGTGTTTGTAACCCCATACAAATCTAGTAGCCATCCTCTCCAATTGCTTGAAAAAGGTAATAGGAAACTCGAGAGGCACCGTTCTAAATAAGAATAGGAATTTCGGGAGTATTAGCATTTTTAATACATTATTCCTCCCGTATAAAGACAGATGGAGATGGTCAATCCGCTCCAGTGTAGAATTTGCCTTTTTGAGGACGGGATTAAAATTAAGTTCTGGGATAGCTGAGACTTGATTCCTAAATATGTTGCCACTGAGACTATATTAAGATGCGCAGGGGGGTTCTGGCCAACAAATAGTATTTGAGTCTTGGATATGTTCAATTTGTACCCAGAGAAAGCACCAAACTGAGTTGCAATCTCTTCGATCTTTGGGATTGCTTTTTTGATATCTGTAGTGATCACCACCACATCGTCCTCATAGGCCAATGCTCTATACCTGGTGCCCACCACCTCCACTGGGCATATGTCCTCCGCTTGATTCAACTTGTTAAGAAAGATGTCAATATAGATGGCAAAAAGAAGTGGTGAGGACGGGCACCCTTGCCTTGTACCGCGATGGATAGAGAACAGGGAAGACGTATTTGCCCCAAATTTGATACAGGAAGTTGGTGAATGATACAGAGCTTTCAATGACTCAATCATACGTGGGCCAAACCCTTTCATAGCAAGCAGATCCCGAAGATACGGCTAGGCCACCCTGTCGAATGCCTTCTCGGCATCCAACAGGGTGACCCCTATAGGCGAATTAGTACCCTGTGCCCAATCCATAGGAGCAATAACCCTTCGGACATGATCCGTGGTATCTCGATTGGGAATGAACCCATGTTGCCAACGTGACACTATAGAAGAAATTATCCCTGCAATTCGCGAGGCTAAAATTTTTTAGAAGACTTTACTGTCAGCGTTTATGAGCGAAATCGGCCTATAAGAAGCTGGATTTAGAGGAGGCTTATCTTTTTTGAGGAACGCCATTATAATTGAACGCCTCCAAGAGGCTGGAGCTACTCCTTTCTGTGCTTCCAGAAAGGTGGATAGCAGATCTTGTTTTAATATATGTCTAAATAGCCTATAGAACTCCAAAGGGATACCGTCAGGACCCATTGCTTTGCCAGCGGCAAGAGAGAACAGGGCCAGCTCAATTTCCTCCCATGTAATATCAGAGTCCAAAATCTAAGTTTGTACAACAGATAATTTTGAGGTGTTACCAAAAGAAGTAAAATTCAAAATAGAAGCCCTAGAATAAACTAGAGTATCCTGCTCATACAGGTTAACATAAAACTGCCTAAAAACCTCCATGATTTCCTCAGGGTTATTATAGACCTGGCCTGTCTCATCTTGTATTGCATTAATGGTGTTAAATACCTCTTTTTGCTTTATCTTCTTCGCCAGGATCCTGCCCGAGTTTTCCCCCATTTCGTAAATCTGCGACCTAAAGACTGCAACCTGCTCCGCCAGTTTGGTCGCAAATATCTCATATAACCTTGCTTTGTGAATAGCTAGAGTGTTTTTAATATGTTCCGCATCTTGTGATAACATAATGGCATTAACTAGCTTCTCCTCTCATTCCTGTACCGCCTTATAATATGAGTCAAGTTTATTCCGAATTTCATTTTGCTTCTTAATCGAATAAGATAAAGTCTCCCCACGCACCCCAGCGTCCCAGACATTTTGAACCGAGGCGCTTCCTCTATTAAACTCAAAAAATTCCCTAATCCAATTGCCCATGTATTCTATATAGGACGGGTCTGCCAGGAGTTTCCGCTCAAATGACCAGGGTCTTACTTCTGCCAAACATCCCGCCTCTATCTTAACCTCTATCAGGATCGGATTGTGGTCTGAAATTATTCGAGGAAAAATCCCAAATGAAGTGATATTGACTAGTCTAACAGGAATAAAAAAATAATCCAAGCGGACAAACTTCTGGTGCAGGGCAGAAAAGAATGTAAAACCAGGTGAGGAAGAATTTTTAACAAACCCCACATCACAGAGACCCTAGTCCACCACTAAGCCTCTCAAAGCCTTATAAGTCTATTTTTTGAGACCTGGGTGAGTTAAATCTCCCCGTATATCAAAGCCGCCATCCAGATGGATATTTAAATCTCCAGATATTATTAAGGGCGATGGCCAATCAGCCAACTCTAAGCTTAAAAAATTCTAAATGTAGGGATCGTAAAAGAAAAAAAAAAAAGAAAGAAATCAGTCCCTAGTCTGCTTTCTGTCGCCCTGCAGGGGATATCGGGGAGTGGGGTTGCCCTAATATGCCCCCAAGGGGGTCAGAAACACTTTGGCTATTTGTTTGGGGGGTGGGGGCATTGGTATGCCCATTCTGGGCGCCCCCCACCCCCACACATAAAAAAGACAGCATAATCATTGGCGTCTAGTGGGCATTTTCTCCCCCGGGGGTCAGATTGGGAGCAACTGCCCCCATCTTCCCCGAGGGGGGCATAAAGGCTGTAATTGTTGCAGGGGGGTGGGGGCTTGGCCTGCCCGTTTTGGGCAGCCCCCACCCTAATTTAAGTTTGCCCAAAAAAATTCCTGATGTCTAGGTGACCTTTAGCGCCCCCGGGTGGCAGATTGGGGGCTACTGCCACATCTGCCCCCCAGGGTGGAGTAGGAAGGCTGTAATATTTGTGGGGGAGGGGTTGGGGGCATGGGCATGCACGTTTTGGGCAGCCCCACTCTAATTCAAATTTGCCTAAAAAAAAAGATCTGGCGTCTACTGAGCTTTTTGCCCCCCCCCAGCGGGGCACATTGGGGGCTAATGCCCCCATCTGCCCCCCAGGGGGGGGCTGAAAGCCTACTAGACGCCAGGGAGTTTTTTGGGCAAATTTTAATTGTGGTGGGGGCTGCCAAAAACAGGCATGCCAATGCCCCCACCCTAATAAAAATTTGCACACAGAAATCCCTGGCGTCTAGAGGGCTTTCTGCCCCGCCTGGGGAGCAGATTAGGGGCTCCTGCCCCATCTGACCCCCGGGGGGGGAGCAGGAAGGCTGTAATTTTTTGGAGGGAGGGGTGGGGCATGCCCCCCAGGGGCGGCAGAAAGACTGTAGTTTTGTGGCCAGGGGGTGGGGGCATTGGCATGCCCGTTTGGGGCAGCCCCCACCCCTAATAAACATACACAAAAATCCCTGGTGTCTAGTGTGCTTTCTACCCCCCCCCCCGGGGGACAGATTGGGGGCTATTGCCCCCATCTACCCCCCAGGGGGGGCAGAAAGCCACTCCCCTCTCCCTGGTGCCTAGTGGGTGGATCCCTGCTTAGGGATCGCCCTGATGGGGATCCAGTGGGGAGGGGTACCATTCGAAAGGGGAGATTCTCCCCTTTCCAACGATACCTCTCCTGAGTTTCTACGTGCTCAGGGGGCTGAGATAGCCCCCTGAGCACGGAGAAACAGAAACTGAAATGAGCCCCTTGGCTCATTTCAGTTTCGGTTTCACTGCAATGATGTCTGCGCGACGTGCGCCCTTAATCTGCTTATCGTCATTTCAGGGAAACCGGGGGGGGGGGGGAGTCGGGAGCTGGGGAAGGTCTTCTCCAGCTCCTGAGGCTTAGAGAGAGAAAAGGGAATCAGATTTCCGGGGGTGGGTGTGATGACGAGCTGAGCTCGTCATCAGCACACGAGCAGTATGTGCCATGACGAGCTGAGCTCGTCATCAGCACAGAAGGGGTTAAAAGACCATTTACATGTTGAGGAGGCTTTGTTTGTTTTTTAACCCGTTCATCTCCACAAGGCAAAGGTGACAAATCCTTTCTTTGATAAGGGTAACCTTTGCCTCCTGTTCTGCTGCGTGGATATTTCTTTCTCTATGCAGCACACGCGAAAAGTTTGTTTATTCCTATTCACCTTTCCTGACCCCTGTAGCGGCGTATCACATCAGGCTATGACACAAAGTTTGACTAATGGAGTAGGTAAGAGAATGTTGAGTCAGTGTAAAGGGTTTGAATTGGGTGCAGGAAGAACTGGCACTCTAGCGTGTACATATGAGGGTCAAAAGAACATGGTAATTAAGATCCACGGTGCAGACAGGTCAGGGGAAACAAACCCAGAGGACAAAACAACCCCTGCCACAGTATGGGAAAACCTATACAGTAAATATAGTTCAAAATCCTGTGCGCACGTTTCAAGTAAAGACGAGGGTTAAAAAAAAAACAATAATTATTCACTGTTCATATTTAGAAATGACGGAGGTCAACATCCAATGTTTCATTTGTGAAGCGATATATTTCAGCTTGATCAGTACAACAAGACATAAAAATCAGCCGACACGTGTTTCGTCACACCATGTCGAGATGTGACTCTTCAGGGCTGGGAAGGACAACAAAATTGGAAACAGAACTGAATACAGACAGGAGTCAAAAGACCAAAGGTTAAAATAAAAGTTAACTGAGAATAACATAAAAAACTTAACATTTATAAACACCATTAAGTGAATGATGTGAGCAACATTAGGAACACCAAAACTACTGTGGAAACCCTAAGTGCCAAAAATACATCAAAGTGACATGTTTAGCATAGAATAAAACCGTAAAAAATGTAAGTGGGAAGTGACAATCTAAAACCACCTTTCGAAATGTACATATGCAGCAGGTGTACAATAATGTATCTTAGATCTGCGTATCCGTTTAGTAATAATAAGGGCAAAGAATGTTGCCATGAATAACTAGTACTAGTATATCTCTACAGAAATATTGTTTCGCAGCTTATTTGTGTCTACGTTTTATTCATGGCAACATTCTTTGCCCTTATTATTACTAAATGGATACGCAGATCTAAGATCCATTATTGTCCAGCTGCTGGTTATATACATTTCGAAAGGTGGTTTTAGATTGTCACTTCCCACTTACATTTTTTACGGTTTTATTCCATGCCAAACATGTCACTTTGATGTACTTTTGGCACTTAGGGTTTCAACAGTAGTTTTGGTGTTCCTAATATTGCTCACATCATTCACTTAATGTTGTTTATACATTTTATGTTTTTTATGTTATTCTCAGTTAACTTTTATTTTAACTTTTGGTCTTTTGACTCCTGTCTGTATTCAGTTTTTTTTCCAATTTTGTTGTTCTTCCCAGCCCTGAAGAGTCACATCTCGACATGGTGTGACGAAACACGTGTCGACTGATTTTTATGTCTTCTTGTACTGATCAAGCTGACATATATCGCTTCACAAATGAAACATTGGATGTCGACCTCCGTCATTTCTAAATACGAACAGTGAAAAATGATTGTGTTTTTTTTTATTAACCCTTGTCTTTACTTGAAACGTGTGCTCAGGATTTTGAACTAGGTAAGAGAATGTGTTATTATTAGATTTTCTTTTTAAAATCTGCACAGACCCAGCAGGACACATACTTGTGAGTGCTTCATTTAGACAGTTTTTATCATTATCATGGCCGATGCAGGACAACAATAAGACAACACTAAATGCCCAGATAACAAAAATAAGACAATACAAAATACCCAGATAACGTTGGTGATTAATGATCCTGCAGGAGAGCAATCATTTGTTAGTAGTTTTTAAATGTTTTTAAATATAGATTAACTGTATTTTATGTGGAAGCTAAGTGGGTTACTGCCTTTGTCACAGAGATCCTTGTGTTACTTGCAGTTCAGAAGTTAAAACCCTAACATAGGACAGCAACCAATGAACTGTCACCAAATAGCTGCATACAAACAAGAATGGTATAGTTAGAACTTCGCTTTTTTTGTTTTGTGATATAGTTAGAACTTTCCCAGTCTTTCATTATTCTAATGTTGCTAAAATGAGTTCTTTTGAGCAGCTATACATTTTTATTAGTAAAGCCAACCCCCAAGCACTGGAGTACTCTTTAAATCCTAATGTTGTGTTTCCCCAGACCAAAGCCTCTTAAAATATACTGCCCAACAGTATGGATGACATGTGATTCCTACACCTTGTAATCCTCATTGGCTTATGTGATATTCCCTGTAGACTGATTTACATACTTGTATGATTGATTGTCTCTGTATAATGTGTGTGTGCTGTAAAGTACTGACACAAACTACACTGATATGAGTAGTGCTATAAAACAACTGAAATGCATATGAGAGAGGGGCTACTTAAAGATAAGGGGCACTGTTGGAGGGTGGCAGTGAGGGAGTCCGAGGAGAAGGTAGTGGGAGAGGCTATGGAGCGACGAGGGGCACTGTTGGAGGGTGGCAGTGGGGGAATCTGAGGAGGAGGTAGTGGGAGGGCTATGAAGCGATGAGGGGCACTGTTGGAGGGTGGCAGTGAGGGAATCCGAGGAAGAGGTCATGGGGTGGAGGGATGGAGGGGATTGCTAGGGAGAGATGAGGGGCACTGGTGGAGGGTGGTAGTGAGGGAATCTGAGGAGGAGGTCATGAGGAGGAGGGGCTAAGGGGAGATGAGGGGCACTGGTGGAGTGTGGCCATGAGGGAATCTGAGGAGGAGGTCAATAGGGCGGACCATGGAGGGATGAGGGGCACTGGTGGAAGGTGGTAGTAAAGGGATTTACGGAGAAAGAGATCATTGGTGCCGCGCCAAAAAGACTTTCGCATCAGCGCTGAAGACAGCCCTGTCATGGCCTTTCTGTTTTCGTTTATTTAATTACAATCGGGTCATAAGGGCTACTGTGGAACATACTTTAAAGTGTGTGCTAATTATATTTACTGCTATATTCAATGTTTTAAGTTTGAAGGTGATTTCACTAATGTTTTACCCGGGAATAAGAAAGTGGAACCCGATGGTGCCTGATAATGGGCTGGGGCCCAAGGCCATCTGTGAGATAAGGTGCACTGGAGAGGAGTAGTGGAAAATCGAGTCTGTAAGGGAGTGCGTTGCAGAGTCCAGGGTCAGGTGGAGGTAGTCGTGAAGAAGGATTCTCCCTGAAGGCTCGCACAGAGGAAGGCAGAGAAGTATCACTTGCCTGATACTCCCACCTCAGAAACCTCTTCTTCCCATCAAAGGAACATTACATGGAAAAAACACTTTTTGAGAGTGATAATATTTAGAAAGAGATTTGGAAAAGAGTGCGCTTTACTGGGCCTTGTAATACTAAGAAGAGATAAAGGAGGGCCCTGAAGCAGGCCTGCCTAGACATATATGCGACAAATCGAACCCGCAGTGGCCCACCCAAATGCACCCTTGGCCCGCCCAAATAAAAATTCCTGGAGCTGGGCCTGCCTGTAACACTTACCACAAGCCCGTCACTTTCATTATAGGCCCCACAGGCAGTCAGTCCCATTAATTCCCAGCCCCCTCCATTCATTACAGGCCCAGATACATAGATCCAGGAGTCGGCTTCATTTATCGCTGGTTCGCCCACTTTCATTGCCAGCAGAGCCACATTTCTCACTAGCCCCAAGAACACTTTTTAGGAGGTAGTTGCCTTTATTATCAGCCCTGCCACAATTATTACTGTCTGTACCATATTTATTACCACAGCGACTGTCACATTTATTACTGGCCCAGCCACGTTTATTACAATTTACCTATGTTTATTATTGGCTCTGCACAATGATTTCAAAACTCTACTACATTTATTTCCAGCACAGGAGCATTTACAACAATGCTGCTACATCTATGACAACCCCAGTCACTTTGATAAGAGTCTCAACAAGTAAGAGGGGCTTCTAAAACCATAATAGAGGTGGAGCACCAAATCGACTTAAGTCAAAAAACAAATGTCCTCTTTGACCCAATCAGAACTACACAATTACAACCATACAATTTGTTCATACTGCATAATCGGAGCATAAATTTACCAAATCATGAGTAATGGGGCGGCGGCCTCCCCCGCTCTTACCTGCCATCTTGGGATGGCAATCGCCAGCTCCCCCTCCCACACCTCAATGCGGCTGCTTTGGATCAAATGGAGGAATCTCGCCAGCACCCACGCTCTTCAATGCGGCAAATGCAGGTACCTTCACGTGTGGCTAAATGGCTAGCTACGCTATTGGGTGCGTCAGTGTCTCAGTGGGTCAATGAGTGGGTAGGTTAGTGTGCAAGAGGGTCTTTGATTGCGTGCATGAGTGTCTGAGTAGGTCTGTGAGATGGTCCATGAATGTCTGAGATGGTCTGTGAGTGGGTGCATGAGTGTCTGAGTGGGTCTGTCAGTAGGTGCATATGTGTCAGAATCTGTCAGTGGATGTGTGAGTGTATGAGTGGGTCTGTGAGTGGGTGCGTAACTGTCAGAGTGGGTCTGTGAATGGGTGCATAAGTCTCTGAGTGGGTCTGTGAGTGGGTGCATGAGTGTCTGGCTGGTCTGTGAGTGGAGGCATGAGTGTCTGAGTGGGTCTGTGAGTGGGTGCATGTGTCTCTCAGTGGGTCTCTGAGTCAGTGTGTGAGTGTATGAGTGGGTCTCTGAGTGGGTCAGTGACTGCCTAAGTGGGTCTGTGACTGGGAGCATGAGTGTCTGACTAGGTCTGTGTGTGAGTACATGAGTCTCCCAGTGGGTGTGTAAGACTCTGACTGGGTCAGTGAGTGGGTGCCTGAGTGTCTGAGTGGGTGTATGAGGGTGTGCGTAAGTGTCTGAGTGGGTGTGTGAGTGGGTACATGAGTCTCTCAGTGGGTCATGGGTGGGTGCATGAGTGACTGAGTAGGTCTATGAGTGTGTGTGAATGTATATTAGTGGGTCCGTGGGTGTGTGCATGAGTCTCTGAGTGGGTCTGTGATTGGGTAAGCATATCAGTGGCTCTGTGAGTAGGTGCATGTCTGTGAGTGGGTCTGTGAGTGGGTGCGGTATTGTCTGAGTGGGTCTCTGAGTTGGTGCATCATTGTCTGAGTGGATCTGTGGATGTATTTTTTTACTTTTTTAGCAGCGATATTTATGAATTCAGTGTGACGTTACTTGTGGGGACGTGCTGATAGTCACGCTGAATCAGCGAATATCGCTTGTGGGAAAAATAAACCTTCATTGAAGGTGATGTACCCATAAGGGGTCCCACAAACACCCTTGTATTCCACATTTGGGGACAGGGTACCTCTACCCTGACCCATTATAACTCCTTTCACTTTTATTTTGAGCCCCCGGGGACCGTATCTCATTAGATAAAATAGCGGCTGCACCTCTCTCCTCAGGTTTCAGACAGCCAATCACAGCATTCGTGTTGGTGCGCAAATCCACAGTTAATTGCCGAATCGTCATGAAATATCTGCAGCCACAGATATCACTATCTTGATTCTATTACATTTCTCAACCACCTCTGCCCAAAAAGAATGGCTTGTGATTAGATCGGTGTGTCTGTGAGCCTTAAAGGCTTCACTGGTGCCACTGGACAAATTAACTTGTCCCTCACTCGAGGACAAAGCCTCCCCTTGCCCCAGGCACTGTTTTTTGCGGGCCGGTGGAAAATTAACAATGCAGGCGGAATCTAGGGGGGCGCTAGAGGGCGCACTGCGGAATGGCTGGCTAGTGTGTCAGCTCCGCCGGACGGGCGCAGAACTAGCGGCCTTTGACCCTCTAAAGACACCGCCACTGACATGAAGCAGCGCAAAACGGACGTCGGAATAAGCAGCCCACACAATCCTAGCAGTAAAATGCCGAAATAGAGACAACTGTGGAATATATTGGCGAAAATCCCTGCGGAGACAAGAGGAGCTCCAAAATGGCCGCGCCCGACGATCGAAGCTGATGGTGACCTGGACAGCTACAAGACCGAAGCTGTAATATCCCTGACCAGCTGAGCGCGACACTAAGGTACTGTCCGCACACTAGCGCGACGAGACGGCAGTGGTCACATGCAGGCGAGGAGAACACCGAAACACGGGATGCGTTCCAGCGGCCACAAAATGGCAGCGGCGCTGGAACGCAAGTAAATCATAGCGGCGGCTACCCAGGGACAAGACGCTAGGAGACACGAGTGCGGGGAGTCCTGGCGCGGCGACCGGCTGGGGCAGAAGGCAAGTGGGAGAGCTGGCGAGAAGAGGAGCATCCTCACTCTGAAGGCGCGAAACGGATCGTAGCCCCCGGCGACTCGCTGCTACACGAACGGTCAGCCACGGAGGGAGGTAGGACGCACTGTCAAGGGTGCCTGCTGTGCGGTTGTAGACGCTACCGGCAACGGGAGACGGTCACTGACAACAGTATGTATGCTGGCGCTCCTGCCCTGGATGATCAGTAGCGTGATGTAAGCGGAGTAAACGACATCAGTTTATCAGCGATATATAAGTCAGTCATACACCAAGGACTGCGAGGGTGCTGTACTATTGGAATGCGTAGCACGTGGAGGCCTGTGAAAGTGCGACTGTAGGGGCACCCTGGCGCCTGGACTCTATTGTGCAATCACAAAGGGACATGCACACCCAGACAACGTCAGATGAATAAAAATACTTCCCAGTGGGGGTCTAGAATACAGGCACGCCGCAACTTATCTACTGCAAGCACTCCGGCAGCAGTAAGCCCGGGAGCACCGAGACAGAGTCCACCAACGTACACCGGTACTATGGGAAAGCCGGATAAACAACAGACAAAACTCCCATTTGAGACCAGGAAACAGGTCAAAAACAACGTGACTGTCTCGGATGCGGAGGGGGAGCAAGAGATGGCTGATGGGACTGGCATGGAGACAGTATTGCGCGCAAATCAGCAAAGTCTGCAGGAGATGAATAACAAACTAGACAACGTGATGCTACGCGTGGACAATATGGAGGCGAAGATAGAAAAACATGACGAGCGAATTGTGGAAGCAGAGCAGAGGATCTCTAAAGTGGAAGACGACTCCAGGACTACATCGAAAGTGTGCGGCGGATTAGAAAAAACGTTGGAGGGTCTACGTGCAAAGGTGGAGGACCAGGAAGCGAGGTCTAGGCGAAATAATGTCCGCATATCAGGCCTGACGGAATCTACCAACACTGGCAAAATGGAGACTTTCGTCGAGAAGTTACTGAAAGAGATCTTTGGCGCTGACAAGTTGTCATCGGTATTCCTGGTTGAACGGGCACACCGCTCACTGGCACCCATACCAAAACCAGGTGCTGCCCCGCGCATGATCATTGCTCGCATGCTCAATTACAGGGACCGGGACACGATCCTCAGACTTGCCAGAGAGATGGGTAAAATCGCATATCAGGGAAATACCCTGGAATTCTATCCAGACCACACCATGGCAGTGCAGTTGGCGCGCAAAGAATTTGCTCCAGTGAAAAAGAAACTGCGTGTTCTTGGACTGGACTATGCCATGCTATACCCGGCGAAGCTTAAAATCACAAATGCGGGTAAGCCTGTTATTCTTCCTACGGTTCAAGCAGCACAGGAATATCTCAAAAAGCTGGGAAAACGGCGGAAGGCGCAGGAACGAGACGAACCGACAAGTGATATCGACTGAACCGACGTGGGAATGGGAAACCACTTTGCATTACGGGTCAACATGGAACTAGAGACATCTTGCTACCGACACGGATTGGCGAGTGCGATGGCGGACATTGCATCGACGGGAGTGCAAGACACTGCACTCAGAATGAATTGGTGTATGGCAGCGAGAGCACAATTGAGCTATGCACATGGACCACACTGACAATCTGGCGCGAGATGGTATCATACGCAGTGAGTAAACTGGGGGTACATTGTGATCCTGGGGTGTAGGAAAGTCCCTATGACCAGAGCCGTGTTATGCAGCGCCCAATTGAGAACGATACTCTGGACCCATCAATCATGAAGGTGGGAGACACATGGGCCCAGTGTGCACAAACAGGGAATTGGACCCACCTGCACTGTCATATTGGACTTCACGGCTATGATAATCTCGCACAAGAGGGCATTGTTGTATTGCACCATAGTATTACGGCGGGCATAAAAGAATATGGCTGTGTCGCGTAATACTGCTGATAGTTGATGGCGGGAGGACGAGGGAGTAAAAGGAAATTGTTGTGACATTTTGAACAACGCGCATGCGTCTGTCCACGTCCACTATGTGGATGGAGATGTGTGTACCTGGCGACACCCCCGAGTGGGTGCGCCCCAATTCAGGTTCTACTATGAGGTTAATTGTTGTGAGGGGAAGGCTTTGGCAAAGTTTGGGCGCTAAAGTGGGTGGAGGGCGGTAGGGGGAACTGGGAGTTGTTCGACTTAAATCACTGTGTCTGAGAAGCATGGCGACCTCCTTATTCATAGAATGCATTGTAGCGGATGGTATACCCCATTTCAAGTTCATGACTCCTCGGCATGAGGTAGAGCAACATATAGGACTGCCACACACAAAGGGGACACCTAGCAGGATACGACAGACTACGCACTTAGGGGCCGATTAGGATGGTGGACGGACTTGCGTCCGTCCGCCATCCCAGAGGTGGAGGGACCGTCCGCATGGGCTGCGGCAGTCCCTCCGTGCAAATTAGGATGTGACCGCCACCCTGGCGGTCACATCCTGGATATTTAACATTGCGGCGGGTGCTGCTTCAAGCAGCACCCGCCGCAATGTTAAAAGTGCATGTTTTACATTTACATGCAAAAAGCGGCAGGCACCGCGCGGTGCCTGCCGCTTTGTGCATGTAAATGCTAGGGGGTACCATAGGTACCCCCCATGTGCACCCCCCACCCGTCCACACCCTGGGGGCCCGCAACGGGCCCCCAAAATCAAAAGTACACATGCTTTTCCACGGCGGAAAAACCGCCGCGGAAAAGCATGTTTACAAATGTTTCCTAATTTGCCTGGCGGTGTCTGATAGACACTGCCAGCCAAATGAGAGCTTTTCCGCCGCGGTTGTAATCCGACCGCGGCGGAAAAGCAGCGGACAGAAACCAAGACCCACCAGCCATCGTAATACGGCGGTGGGTCTTTGGTGACTCCGCAGAGGATTTTCCGCCTCCTCCGGGCCGGAGGTGGCTTCCGCCGGCCCGGAGGAGGCGGAAAATCCTCCATCCTAATCGGCCCCATAATGCCGTGACACGACCTAGCACACTGAAATTTATTACATGGAATGTAAGAGGCCTAGGCAACCCAAGAAAAATTCGGCAGATGTTTGCCTATTTTGATCGCATACACATTGACGTAGCCTTCCTGCAGGAAACGCACATAGCAGCCAACAGTACATCTTCGTTAGGCGCCAGATGGGCGGAATCAGTCACCAGCTCGAATTACTCATCTTATTCTAGAGGGGTCAGCATTTTGGTGCGGAAGGGAGTACACTTTGCGATCTCAAGTATACACAGAGACTCTGACGGTAGAAGCGTCATTGTGGTGGGTACGGTGAGACAACGACAGGTAGTATTAGTAAACACTTATGGCCCTAACATAGACGACCCTGGGTTTTTCAGAAATGTGTGGCACAACATAGCAGATATCCAGGCTGACCATATAATTTGGGGTGGTGACGGGCTAGACAGGACTATACATACGTTGGAACCGCATGTTAAAGCGAGAGAAATGCTCCAAGATGCTATGGCTTACTTACAGATGTCTGTTATGTGGAGGGATCGTCACCTAGGGGAGATGATAGCAACACACATTAATGCAGCACACAACAGCTGGTCCAGACCGGACTACTGGCTAGGCACGCAAGAAGTGGTATCATGGGTTACTCATATAAAACATCTCCCACGAAAGCTTTCAGATCATAGTCCTGTACTCCTAGAGGTCAATATCCCAAACTACGAGCCACCACCTTTCACTTGGCGTTTCAATGCGGCGGCATTGAGTGACCCATTATACGTAGACACCATACAGAAGGCATTGGTAGATTACTTTGACCTGAACTGCCCCACGACTGACGACCCCTGTCTACTGTGGGAAGCCTTTAAAGCCACAATGCGGGGGGTATGCATAAGTACGTCCACGGGTATACTGAGGGACATAAGGCAACAGCTACAAACACGTGAGAGTGCCCTACACGCTTTAGAACAGAGGTATACACAAACAGGAGACACTAAAATATTGGGAGAAATACAGGCCCTACTGGTGGATCATTGACAGTTTGCAGCTGACGAGCTTAAATATGTGTCCAAACGTAGAACTGCTAGGCTGTACGGGGAGGGAGGCAGACCAGGCAGAGTTCTAGCCGAAAAAATTTGCTCGGGACGTGCGCGCCAACACATAGCATCTATACGAACCCAAACAGGAGGTGTAGCTAGGGACATCAAGGGGATAACAAGTGAATTCATGACTTCCTATGGCAAACTATATGAGGCACGTCCATCGCTGCCGCAGGAGGACCTACTGTCCTACATGGCAGATGTGGAATTTGGATGTATGACGTTACTCCGCATACCGTTACAACTACCTACCATTACAACGCGACCATTACAACGCATACCATTACAACGCATAGCGCTTTGGGGTGCTGGATAGTGGTAAGTATAATTTACTATTCTAACTCCAGTCCCCGTGGACCCTAGGGAAGGTGTTGGATAGTAAATTATACCATTCCCTATCCTATAGCGCCCCCCAGCGCAATGCGTTGTAATGGTATGCGTTATAAAAGTCGCGTTGTAATGGTAGTGCGGAGTAACGAATGCGTTGTAACAGGTGCATACCGTGGAAATTGCGTGGCTAGCTGATGGTCACAGGGAATACCTGGCTCGTCCTGTCACCGTGGAAGAAGTCACGGATACTATTAAACGGTTACCAAATGGCATATCACCGGGGCCTGATGGATTCGTGACGGAATTCTACAAGAGGTTCGCAGACTTGCTAGCCACACACTTGGTGAGACTGTATGGTGCCGCGCATGAGGCCCAGACTCTACCAATGTCTATGAGAGAGGCTATGCTTATTGCGTTATTAAAGCCGGTTAAAGAAGAGGATAAATGCGACTCATATCGCCCCCTCTCACTAATGAACGTAGATACAAAAATAATAGCAAGCTTATTGGCAGACAGGCTTAAACCGCTAATGCCCTTATTGATACGGCCGGACCAGTCTGGCTTCATACGAGATAGATCTACTACACATAACACGCGCACGTTATTTGCATTAGCTCACTACCTGGCGCCAGAAATAAAAGCTGTGGCAGTATTATTGGATGCTGCTAAAGCGTTTGATACAATCGACTGGTCCTTTCTTCACGCAGTTCTGATACGTATGGGGTTTCCGCCTATATTCATGGGATGGATCACGATGCTATACACAAACTTAACAGCGCGCATAAGGATAAACAAATATGTATCAGAGCCAATTCCAATCTGTCGAGGCACCAGACAGGGGTGTCCACTCTCACCGATGCTTTTTGCTCTAATACTAGAACCCCTGGCTTGCAAAATCCGACAACACCACCACTATTCGGCCATACAACTTCCGACACGCCCCATACACATCTCGCTCTACGCAGATGTCATGGTATTATATGTAAAGAATCCGGACCAGCACCTCAACCCCTTATTAAGAGAATACATAAAATTTGGTCAACATTCAGGCTTACAGATAAATTGGGCTAAATCTCTTATTTTGGCACTGACAGATAGTACACACCCAATACCCTTGGACTATCCACTAGAATGGCAAGATGAGCCGACAAAGTATTTGGGAGTGTGGTTCCATAGGGATCCTGAAATAGTCATCCGTACTAACTATGGCAGAGCAATAGCGTCCTTAGAAGATAAAGTTAAGCGATGGAATGAACTGCCATTGTCCCTGGCGGACAGAGCAGCGATAATTAAAATGGTGCTTTTGCCGAAGTTCCTTTATTTGTTCAATAATATCCCAATAAAGCCACCGGCGGAGGTATTCCGTAACATTAAAACACTGGTGCTTAATCTGCTCTGGGCGGGAAATCAAGCCAGGTTGGAACTGCACACTATGACACTGCCGTATGCTAAGGGGGGTTTCAAGGTCCCAGATTTCTATCTTTATTACTTATGCGCTCAGGCGCAATTTGCGCACTACTGGTACCACGAACTACCTTTCCTGACCCACGTGGCTGTGGAGACAGGAGATGCAGACCCGATCCCACTGGCCAACATATTACCACACAAACGACTTAGATTACATGACCACGACATCAATCCGGTTAACACTACTACGGAAGCGTGGAGACTGATGGGAAAAGCAGCAGACAGCCTACCACTTTACGCACCCGCACTTCCGCTAGCGCATCACCCGGCACTTTCGGTCACGCAGGAAAAGGTTGGAATGGATTTGTTAAGGTGTGCAGGAATAGACAGGCTAGGTGACTTATACAAAGATGGAGTCTTCCAGACACTGGACAAATTGGAGTATATTAGTAACTCAACACTCCTATTTAGTCTTAATTACTATAGGCTGCAAAGGGCGATAAAAGAACACTTTCCAACTTACCCGGAGGAGCCCAAGACCTTGACACCTTTGCAGTTGGTGCTCACCACGCCCATGGCTGCCCACTTGGTATCGAAGCTATACACAAGCATACAGCAAGACATAGGAGGGAACACTGAGGGGGTGAGAGACAAGTGGAGCGCAGTATTAGAGGATCCACTTTCCGTCGACGAATGGGCAACCACTTGCCTGCTCACTGGCATACTGACGCCGAATGGAAACTTAAGGATCATTCACTATAAATATCTGCACCAAATGTACTATACACCCCAGAGGCTACACAGATACGGGCTAAGGGATGACTCCAATTGTGTTAGATGTAAACAGGAGAATGCGGACTTCATGCATTTAGCGTGGCACTGTCGCGGGGTGGCGGGTTACTGGGAGCAGGTGATACAAGTTCTGAACGAAATGCTTGGGACAACACTGGAGTGTAGGGCGAAGGTTTGTCTATTGGGTATTGTACCGCAACTAAGAGCGCAAAGGCGCAAATTTTGTGTGGTGGCACTGTTACTGGCCAAACGGAGAGTGTCTCTGCATTGGAATAGTAGAAGGGGACCGAGGGTCACAAACTGGCTGGAGGATTTAACATATTGCCGAGACACACTGGCCACGTATGAGGAAGAGTTGCCGACCGGGTCACGTCCTAGAGACTATTGGATGTACTTACGTACCTACTTACTGGAACATGAAACGGCACAGAACGATGATAATTCATAGCCAGGACTTTGACAAATACATGGAATGGAGTAATGGATTGTCAATCTGTGATGGGGGGGAGGATGCTGTGACACAGTGATCTTGATTCTAGAAGCTACCTTTTTTGTTTCTACTTGTTTTGCTGTTATAACAAAAAATATACAAAAAGTAAGATGACCAGCAGGACTGAATGCATGTATAGCACTGATATATGTCTCAAAAGCTACTTCCTGCGACGCCGCCGGTCCTACGGATGTCGGCTGATGGGCCGTGTACACCGAGAACATAATTTGTGGACTGTACGATTGAGTAGCCGGCTTGTTAAGGTTGTAGGCGCGAACATGTGTATTATTTATCTGCAAAGTGCAATAAACTTCTTACGCCAATAAAAAAAACAAAAACAAAAAACAATGCAGGCGGAATCTAACTCCACAAGGCTGGCCACGCCTCTAGGGTGTTGCTGCTGAGGTGTACAGTCTAGGATGGTTTTGGCCATCTTGAATTTAGGCTAGAAATCAGGTCTGACTAGTATTAGAGACATATACCCACAGGACGTCATCACTATTGGCGTGGATTAGCTGCAGGACAGGATGCCCATTGGCTACTAGTCCTCAGACCCACTAACACCCCCTAAATCCAGGGCTGAAGGGGCACCCCAGACACCAGAACCTTAGTTTCAATGTGAAACAAGAAGAGATCTGTGTCAGCACAAAAGCAGGACTGCACAAAAGGAAAGGTGCAAAGTACTGCACCTGTGACAGGCACCATTCACCCGCTGGACTACGACTCGCCCAGAACTAGAGACCAGTTCCAAAAGGAAAGTGAGCCCCACTGCAACCTGAAGACCTCACAAGAACACTATAGGTAGTAGTCCCCTGCAGTTGGCAGGCAGAAACCGCTAAGTCTACGACCTTGAAGTCCTGTTCCCTGAGCCGTCGGGCATGACTACTCAAAGTCCTTGGGCCGGTGGCTTCGGGAACTGTAGTCCCAACTCTCTGCGAGGTGCAGCTTTCTACAACGTTCCCTTGGTCCTCTGGATGAAGATTTCCTTAACTGGAGTGCTTGCAGACACCAAGGCTTGTTGATGGTCAGTCAGACTACAACCTGCTTTTCTCGACTTTTCAAGAGAAGAGATTCACCTGCATGAACAACCAATCACCCCTGTGGCTCCAATGGAAATATCTTGCATTTGTTTTTAACCTTTCTCTGCACGACTGCCAGCTCCTCTGCCACAGATTTGGTTCAGCACCACAGACAGCTAAGAGCTAAGAGTGCCTCTGCACCTGAGTCCCCTAAGCCAGGTAGATCAGATCTGACTCCTGGTCCAGGGCTAGCTCCTTGCTTATCTTCCAAAGGGTTTTCCTCAACTCGCCCCATAAGTAAATTTTTCCTAAGGTAACTATTTCAACACCACAAGCCTGAGTGACAGCTCCATTTGACAGCCAAAGTGCACGTCTGCACCCCAATTCCCTGAGCCAGGTAAAATTGTGGTAGGTGTCGTGAACTAGTCTAGGGACTCCCGAGACCTTAACTCCAAGTGGGTTCCATTGAACTCACTCTCTAAGTATGTGTTTTTCCTAATGACCGCAACGTTAATGTTTTCACATTGCAAAGTACTGATTATTGGTGTTTAAAAATATTTAAAAATTAGGTATTTTATAAATTGGTGTTGGATTTCTCTCAAGTCGTGTCATTTACTCATAGTCCATGTTAGTGATGTGAAATGCTTAACACGTGTTCCCTCATGTGGCTTGTCTGCTCTTTGCCACTCTATCAGGACTGACAGAAGGTGCACTCAGAGAGAACCCGGGGTCCATCTTTGCGTATTGTGCTAGGCTTACATGGTAAGGCACCCCTGCCATATTACATAACACTTTCACCTTGCAACACTCACAGACCCATCCATCAGTCACATGGGGTCAGTATACCTCTATTTTGATCCTTTATATCCTACTTATACTTTATTAAAACCCCCCCCCCTGGAACTGTGTCTCAATTCACAAAATGGAGGCTGCTGCTTTTCTCTCAGGTTGCAGCCAGCCAGTCCAGCTTTGCTGTTAGCATGTGGAACTGATGATCAACTGCAGTGGATCCGCTGTTGATCCACGTAGTTAGATATACAAAACTCTTTTTTCTTTAATAACTCCAAAAGTACTGAACAGATTTACACCAAATTAGAAAAAGCACTCTTTCTTTACCAAGATCTAGCTTTCTGCCAAATTTGGTGAAATTCCATTAGCGGTTCGAGCTGTAGTCGCGTGAAAAACTCTATGGGAAATTGCAGTGGGAGAATGAGTTTTGGGATGCCTCCTTTTTCTCTGCCCCGCTTGATGAATCAACTCAAAACTTTTCAGTCTACAGCTGAAGTGAGTGGCAAACTAGTTTTGAGAATTTTGTGAATATTCGTCAAACTGTGTCAAAGTTATTAGCAAAACAAAAAACGATTTTCCTTTATAAACTAGGTCCTAACTATAACTACCAGTGGGAAATATATTTATATGTACCAAACCGCAACTCATGAGATGCTCGGGCCCCAAGATGGTGTGAGATCCGTATGTAGGAATGACCAGACTCCAGACTTCCTTGAAGACAAGAATTGTACGCAGGCTTTAATGCTTCCTTAACATGAACAACTTATTGTGTAGCAAAATACCCAACACGTTTCTGCAAAACCTCATCTTGTTCACCGGATCAAGGTGAGGTTTCGCCAACACGCATTGGGTGTTTTGCTGCACAATAAATCGTTCAGGCTAAGGACGCATTAAAGAGTGCGTGCCTTTCTTATCTTCCAGGAAGTTTGGTCTGACATAAACGGAAGTCCCCAGTGGTGATCCATGTGTGATTTGCAGCAGCTGAATGATGAACAACTTGTATGCCTTTGCTGTTTTTGAAGTTCCCACAATACCTCTTTAGAATGCCCCTGTCCATGTGTAATACAAGTCTTTCAGTCAGTCCTTTAGTTGTAGCTAACACCGGTGAGTAGTCTGGGACTGTTAGGACTATACTGAAAATAGGAACAGCAACATTTAAGTCTCAGAATGCATAATGGTGTTGGCTAGAAAAGTCAAGCATGGCTGAAGACGGCCTTCATGGCATAGGGTTAGTTGTCAGGAAGGAGGTTTAGCCCAGCTTTGGGGGCCTGTCGTAGGCACAAGCCCAATATGGAAAACACATATTTTGTCCATAGGCACGGTCTGCCACAGGTCACCCATTCAGATATATAAGTCAGGTTTCAGCCTATTGTGTATGGTAAGACCATAAAAAAATGACAACTTTGTTTCGAAGAAGCAGTCATCATCAGTAGCACCTACAGTTTACCATTAATCCTTTTTTTAGATAAGCCCAGAATCACTCTTTTCATCCGAGGACCGGAGAATATCGAGAAGGGGCATAACCTGACATTGGAGTGCTTGGCTGACGGACTCCCTGCCCCCGAGTACATTTGGACCACTCCGAAGGGCGCAGACATCATATACTCTTCAGACAACAGGACCCTGACCATCACGAGTGCTACGAGTCACCACTCCGGGAGCTACATTTGTGAGGCCAGAAACCGGCACGGATCCGACACCCAGCAGAAGGAAATCAAGGTGGCAGGTGAGGTGGATTTAGACTGGGAAAAGGGAGCATATACCGGGGAGGGCTCGTATACACTCTCTGCGTCATAAACTGCAGGGATGCTTATGTGACCACATGGTCGCAGCTTAAAAGACCAGCAGCTCCACTCAGCCTTTCATCCTTTGAGGTTGATAAACAGCTATTGTCCGTTGATAGCACCAGGAGATTCCTGGGGGTGAAAGTGCCCTCTCTAAATACACTTCTCGTGTTCTTATGTTTATATTATACTAACGCTTATGATGGGACATTAGTATCATGATACTCCTTGTCAAAGACTGGTAATGGTGTTGTACATCTTCAAACCACAAAAGGTAAGATGTGCCTGTGGAGCTTAGCCGGTCCTTTAAAACATAATAACGCTTGACAACAGTTTTTGAGGCTTGTTGTTCAACCAAACCTATTTTGATTTATTGTGCAGATTTGTATAGCGTGAACTCGACCCAAAAGCTATTGGAGCGCTTTACATGAGCATCGGTTATGTTACACAAGGACACATTCATTTTTTGTTAGACACGGGGAGATTAAGGGGCATATTATCAAGGGCCATATCGCCACTTTAGCGGAGCTTTTTCACGCTAATGCAGCGATATTTTTATCGCCCTATTAGCAAGCTGTAGTTAACAGCAGTTAGCGACAGCTTTTAGGCGATAGCTACAGGTTTAGGGCCCGCTTTGCATGTCAGCGATATTTATCGCTAATGACATGCAAAGTGGGCGTATCCAAACTGTTAGCGACTGAAAACAGTCGCTAACACAGTTATCGCCTATTAGCAAGGCAGGCGAAGCGAGAGAAAAAATCGAGATTATCGCTAGAAACCAATGCCTGATAAAAAGTTGATTTACCTGTATAGTCAATGGGGGGTGGATTATTAGATTCAGCCCCCATTGGCGTTAATGCGAGAATATCGCTAGATTTCCAGCGATATTCCCGCATTTCGCCGCTATCGCCGGATATTATATCACATTGGATATAAACATTGCTAATAGCACGTTATCCCTGCAATTATATCCGGCGATAGCAAGCGATACATTTTTTTGCTCTTTGTTGCAAATAGGCCCCTAAGTGATTTCCCCAGATTGACAGGATGCTGAGCCAACGCCGAGGCTCGAGCCCGGTTCCCCAGCTCCAAAATCGGCAGCTCTAGCCATAAGACTACATCCTCTCCCCTATTATGTTGTTATAAAGAGAAGGACTACACCTCTAACCCAGGGAGTGCATGCAAAGCGACAGGCTGGGACCAAGGCTCTTTTTCTCCGCGCCATTTTTAAAGCACACCTTCGTCTCATTGGTCTCTCAAATATATGTGTTGTAAAGTACCCAGGGAATCCCAGGACCCACTGCAGTTTTGGTTGTCGCGAATTTGAGCAAACAATACCAAAGTGCCTCAAAGCAGCTGTAAATTTGAGAACCTTACAAAGAAGTAAGTTTTTATTTTATAAATGCAGCACCATAAAAAGTAAAAAGCTCAGAAATCCAACTGCTTAAGTACACCTCTAATCCTTCTCGCTGAGCTCAAGAAAAAAAAAACATTTCTAACTTTTCCTGAATTTACTCGATCATTCCCCTCACACATGCTGAGAGGAGCGCAGGCATGCACAAATGCCAGAAAGTGTTTTTATGTTTGCAACACAACTTGATTGCTATTTCTTTTTCAGGCCCAAGTTAGTATAGATTCTCTTTACGTGGCTAAAACATTCATGCAAAGTTCCCAGGGCCTCATTTATGAAAAGTGATGCATCGCTGCGTGAAAACAGCGATGCGTCACTTTTCACTGCACCCTCCTTGCGAGACAATAAAGGGTCCGTAGGTCGCACGCTACTCCACCATTCCAGCGTGTATACCTCAAGAGCATTATGGTTAATGCAGTTTTCTTGAAAGCGGGTGCGCTTTTCAAAAGAATCGAAGTGTAATTGCATGGTTGCAGGCCAACTCTGGACACCGGTGTTTCAGGATTATTGTCCTTCATCAGCAGAGTGTAGGGCGGTTTTCAGGGGTTGCTGTGCAGGCTGCCAAAGTGTTCTCAGGTATGGTACCTCTCCAGGCGCGTAGGGCGTTACCTCAGCTCGTCAGCTGAAAGGCTCAAGGGAGCCGTGTTAAATAAAGGGTCCGTAGGTCGCACGCTACTCCACCATTCCAGCGTGTATACCCCAAGAGCATTATGGTTAATGCAGTTTTCTTGAAAGCGGGTGCGCTTTTCAAAAGAATCGAAGTGTAATTGCATGGTTGCAGGCCAACTCTGGACACCGGTGTTTCAGGATTATTGTCCTTCATCAGCAGAGTGTAGGGCGGTTTTCAGGGGTTGCTGTGCAGGCTGCCAAAGTGTTCTCAGGTATGGTACCTCTCCAGGCGCGTAGGGCGTTACCTCAGCTCGTCAGCTGAAAGGCTCAAGGGAGCCGTGTTAAATAAAGGGTCCGTAGGTCGCACGCTACTCCACCATTCCAGCGTGTATACCCCAAGAGCATTATGGTTAATGCAGTTTTCTTGAAAGCGGGTGCGCTTTTCAAAAGAATCGAAGTGTAATTGCATGGTTGCAGGCCAACTCTGGACACCGGTGTTTCAGGATTATTGTCCTTCATCAGCAGAGTGTAGGGCGGTTTTCAGGGGTTGCTGTGCAGGCTGCCAAAGTGTTCTCAGGTATGGTACCTCTCCAGGCGCGTAGGGCGTTACCTCAGCTCGTCAGCTGAAAGGCTCAAGGGAGCCGTGTTAAATAAAGGGTCCGTAGGTCGCACGCTACTCCACCATTCCAGCGTGTATACCCCAAGAGCATTATGGTTAATGCAGTTTTCTTGAAAGCGGGTGCGCTTTTCAAAAGAATCGAAGTGTAATTGCATGGTTGCAGGCCAACTCTGGACACCGGTGTTTCAGGATTATTGTCCTTCATCAGCAGAGTGTAGGGCGGTTTTCAGGGGTTGCTGTGCAGGCTGCCAAAGTGTTCTCAGGTATGGTACCTCTCCAGGCGCGTAGGGCGTTACCTCAGCTCGTCAGCTGAAAGGCTCAAGGGAGCCGTGTTAAATAAAGGGTCCGTAGGTCGCACGCTACTCCACCATTCCAGCGTGTATACCCCAAGAGCATTATGGTTAATGCAGTTTTCTTGAAAGCGGGTGCGCTTTTCAAAAGAATCGAAGTGTAATTGCATGGTTGCAGGCCAACTCTGGACACCGGTGTTTCAGGATTATTGTCCTTCATCAGCAGAGTGTAGGGCGGTTTTCAGGGGTTGCTGTGCAGGCTGCCAAAGTGTTCTCAGGTATGGTACCTCTCCAGGCGCGTAGGGCGTTACCTCAGCTCGTCAGCTGAAAGGCTCAAGGGAGCCGTGTTAAATAAAGGGTCCGTAGGTCGCACGCTACTCCACCATTCCAGCGTGTATACCCCAAGAGCATTATGGTTAATGCAGTTTTCTTGAAAGCGGGTGCGCTTTTCAAAAGAATCGAAGTGTAATTGCATGGTTGCAGGCCAACTCTGGACACCGGTGTTTCAGGATTATTGTCCTTCATCAGCAGAGTGTAGGGCGGTTTTCAGGGGTTGCTGTGCAGGCTGCCAAAGTGTTCTCAGGTATGGTACCTCTCCAGGCGCGTAGGGCGTTACCTCAGCTCGTCAGCTGAAAGGCTCAAGGGAGCCGTGTTAAATAAAGGGTCCGTAGGTCGCACGCTACTCCACCATTCCAGCGTGTATACCCCAAGAGCATTATGGTTAATGCAGTTTTCTTGAAAGCGGGTGCGCTTTTCAAAAGAATCGAAGTGTAATTGCATGGTTGCAGGCCAAGTCTGGACACCTACTGTTTCAGGATTATTGTCCTTCATCAGCAGAGTGTAGGGCGGTTTTCAGGGGTTGCTGTGCAAGCTGCCAAAGTGTTCTCAGGTATGGTACCTCTCCAGGCGCGTAGGGCGTTACCTCAGCTCGTCAGCTGAAAGGCTCAAGGGAGCCGTGTTAAATAAAGGGTCCGTAGGTCGCACGCTACTCCACCATTCCAGCGTGTATACCCCAAGAGCATTATGGTTAATGCAGTTTTCTTGAAAGCGGGTGCGCTTTTCAAAAGAATCGAAGTGTAATTGCATGGTTGCAGGCCAACTCTGGACACCGGTGTTTCAGGATTATTGTCCTTCATCAGCAGAGTGTAGGGCGGTTTTCAGGGGTTGCTGTGCAGGCTGCCAAAGTGTTCTCAGGTATGGTACCTCTCCAGGCACGTAGGGCGTTACCTCAGCTCGTCAGCTGAAAGGCTCAAGGGAGCCGTGTTAAATAAAGGGTCCGTAGGTCGCACGCTACTCCACCATTCCAGCGTGTATACCCCAAGAGCATTATGGTTAATGCAGTTTTCTTGAAAGCGGGTGCGCTTTTCAAAAGAATCGAAGTGTAATTGCATGGTTGCAGGCCAACTCTGGACACCGGTGTTTCAGGATTATTGTCCTTCATCAGCAGAGTGTAGGGCGGTTTTCAGGGGTTGCTGTGCAGGCTGCCAAAGTGTTCTCAGGTATGGTACCTCTCCAGGCGCGTAGGGCGTTACCTCAGCTCGTCAGCTGAAAGGCTCAAGGGAGCCGTGTTAAATAAAGGGTCCGTAGGTCGCACGCTACTCCACCATTCCAGCGTGTATACCCCAAGAGCATTATGGTTAATGCAGTTTTCTTGAAAGCGGGTGCGCTTTTCAAAAGAATCGAAGTGTAATTGCATGGTTGCAGGCCAACTCTGGACACCGGTGTTTCAGGATTATTGTCCTTCATCAGCAGAGTGTAGGGCGGTTTTCAGGGGTTGCTGTGCAGGCTGCCAAAGTGTTCTCAGGTATGGTACCTCTCCAGGCGCGTAGGGCGTTACCTCAGCTCGTCAGCTGAAAGGCTCAAGGGAGCCGTGTTAAATAAAGGGTCCGTAGGTCGCACGCTACTCCACCATTCCAGCGTGTATACCCCAAGAGCATTATGGTTAATGCAGTTTTCTTGAAAGCGGGTGCGCTTTTCAAAAGAATCGAAGTGTAATTGCATGGTTGCAGGCCAACTCTGGACACCGGTGTTTCAGGATTATTGTCCTTCATCAGCAGAGTGTAGTGCGGTTTTCAGGGGTTGCTGTGCAGGCTGCCAAAGTGTTCTCAGGTATGGTACCTCTCCAGGCGCGTAGGGCGTTACCTCAGCTCGTCAGCTGAAAGGCTCAAGGGAGCCGTGTTAAATAAAGGGTCCGTAGGTCGCACGCTACTCCACCATTCCAGCGTGTATACCCCAAGAGCATTATGGTTAATGCAGTTTTCTTGAAAGCGGGTGCGCTTTTCAAAAGAATCGAAGTGTAATTGCATGGTTGCAGGCCAACTCTGGACACCGGTGTTTCAGGATTATTGTCCTTCATCAGCAGAGTGTAGGGCGGTTTTCAGGGGTTGCTGTGCAGGCTGCCAAAGTGTTCTCAGGTATGGTACCTCTCCAGGCGCGTAGGGCGTTACCTCAGCTCGTCAGCTGAAAGGCTCAAGGGAGCCGTGTTAAATAAAGGGTCCGTAGGTCGCACGCTACTCCACCATTCCAGCGTGTATACCCCAAGAGCATTATGGTTAATGCAGTTTTCTTGAAAGCGGGTGCGCTTTTCAAAAGAATCGAAGTGTAATTGCATGGTTGCAGGCCAACTCTGGACACCGGTGTTTCAGGATTATTGTCCTTCATCAGCAGAGTGTAGGGCGGTTTTCAGGGGTTGCTGTGCAGGCTGCCAAAGTGTTCTCAGGTATGGTACCTCTCCAGGCGCGTAGGGCGTTACCTCAGCTCGTCAGCTGAAAGGCTCAAGGGAGCCGTGTTAAATAAAGGGTCCGTAGGTCGCACGCTACTCCACCATTCCAGCGTGTATACCCCAAGAGCATTATGGTTAATGCAGTTTTCTTGAAAGCGGGTGCGCTTTTCAAAAGAATCGAAGTGTAATTGCATGGTTGCAGGCCAACTCTGGACACCGGTGTTTCAGGATTATTGTCCTTCATCAGCAGAGTGTAGGGCGGTTTTCAGGGGTTGCTGTGCAGGCTGCCAAAGTGTTCTCAGGTATGGTACCTCTCCAGGCGCGTAGGGCGTTACCCAGCTCGTCAGCTGAAAGGCTCAAGGGAGCCGTGTTAAATAAAGGGTCCGTAGGTCGCACGCTACTCCACCATTCCAGCGTGTATACCCCAAGAGCATTATGGTTAATGCAGTTTTCTTGAAAGCGGGTGCGCTTTTCAAAAGAATCGAAGTGTAATTGCATGGTTGCAGGCCAACTCTGGACACCGGTGTTTCAGGATTATTGTCCTTCATCAGCAGAGTGTAGTGCGGTTTTCAGGGGTTGCTGTGCAGGCTGCCAAAGTGTTCTCAGGTATGGTACCTCTCCAGGCGCGTAGGGCGTTACCTCAGCTCGTCAGCTGAAAGGCTCAAGGGAGCCGTGTTAAATAAAGGGTCCGTAGGTCGCACGCTACTCCACCATTCCAGCGTGTATACCCCAAGAGCATTATGGTTAATGCAGTTTTCTTGAAAGCGGGTGCGCTTTTCAAAAGAATCGAAGTGTAATTGCATGGTTGCAGGCCAACTCTGGACACCGGTGTTTCAGGATTATTGTCCTTCATCAGCAGAGTGTAGGGCGGTTTTCAGGGGTTGCTGTGCAGGCTGCCAAAGTGTTCTCAGGTATGGTACCTCTCCAGGCGCGTAGGGCGTTACCTCAGCTCGTCAGCTGAAAGGCTCAAGGGAGCCGTGTTAAATAAAGGGTCCGTAGGTCGCACGCTACTCCACCATTCCAGCGTGTATACCCCAAGAGCATTATGGTTAATGCAGTTTTCTTGAAAGCGGGTGCGCTTTTCAAAAGAATCGAAGTGTAATTGCATGGTTGCAGGCCAACTCTGGACACCGGTGTTTCAGGATTATTGTCCTTCATCAGCAGAGTGTAGGGCGGTTTTCAGGGGTTGCTGTGCAGGCTGCCAAAGTGTTCTCAGGTATGGTACCTCTCCAGGCGTGTAGGGCGTTACCTCAGCTCGTCAGCTGAAAGGCTCAAGGGAGCCGTGTTAAATAAAGGGTCCGTAGGTCGCACGCTACTCCACCATTCCAGCGTGTATACCCCAAGAGCATTATGGTTAATGCAGTTTTCTTGAAAGCGGGTGCGCTTTTCAAAAGAATCGAAGTGTAATTGCATGGTTGCAGGCCAACTCTGGACACCGGTGTTTCAGGATTATTGTCCTTCATCAGCAGAGTGTAGGGCGGTTTTCAGGGGTTGCTGTGCAGGCTGCCAAAGTGTTCTCAGGTATGGTACCTCTCCAGGCGCGTAGGGCGTTACCTCAGCTCGTCAGCTGAAAGGCTCAAGGGAGCCGTGTTAAATAAAGGGTCCGTAGGTCGCACGCTACTCCACCATTCCAGCGTGTATACCCCAAGAGCATTATGGTTAATGCAGTTTTCTTGAAAGCGGGTGCGCTTTTCAAAAGAATCGAAGTGTAATTGCATGGTTGCAGGCCAACTCTGGACACCGGTGTTTCAGGATTATTGTCCTTCATCAGCAGAGTGTAGGGCGGTTTTCAGGGGTTGCTGTGCAGGCTGCCAAAGTGTTCTCAGGTATGGTACCTCTCCAGGCGCGTAGGGCGTTACCTCGGAGTGCGACCCATTGGACTTGTTTAATTGGCTCCCTCGAGCTAGGGCTGACGAGCTCGGATCCCGCACCCGCGCCGTGAGAGGTATCAACCTGAGAACACTTGGCAGCCTGCACAGCTAACCCCGAATAACCTACACTCTGCTGACGAGGAACAACTATTCCGAAACACCGGTGTCCAGAGTTGGTGCTGCAATCTTGCTTTTACACACTGTTTCGATATAGCGCACACGCTATCAAAGACTGCATCTACCATGATGCTCCTGGGGCACACCTGCTAGTGGGTGGAGTCGGAGTGCGACCCATTGGACTTGCCCTCCTTGCGAGACCAATGATGCGTCATATTTACAGTATGACGCATCATGGCGCAAGGAGTTACAGATACGTCAGTATTTCTGACGTATCTGTATGGCGCAAAAGTGACGCAACTCCAGCAATGTGTTCTTACCAAAGTTGGAAACTGTCACCCTCATGTGGCACAGTTCTCAGCATTGATCAGGGGCCTTCTTTTACCTAGATTCTGATCCGTGAGACAAAGATCCGCGATAGAAGCAGGGTGGGCGAATGTTGTATCACACAATCAAAGGTGCCCCCATTTTATTTTCTCTTCCATTCCACCTATATATTCATACTTGCCCTGGAGGCCAGGATTAGGTGTATTTTACATTTCCGTCTCCTACTCCTGCTACAACACCCTCCGCATGCGCCGCAGGATCTACAAGTGGATCCCGACCTAAACAAGAGGAACGGTTACACAGGCCCTCGTCAGCAGCAGACTGGACTACGGAAACGCACTCTACGCAGGAATCCCAGCCAAACACCTACGACGACTACAACACATCCAAAACGCCTCAGCCCGACTGATCATCAACATCCCCCGCTGCAGCCACATCACCCCCCACCTAAGAAACCTACACTGGCTACCCTTCGACAAGAGGATCACCTTCAAGCTCCTGACCCACGCACACCAAGACCAGCCTACCTGAACGGCAGACTCAGCTTCCACATCCCCACCCGCCAGCTCCGCTCCGCCAGCCTCGCCCTCGCCGCTGTCCTCCGCTTCCAACAAACGACCTTCGGTGGCGGATCCTTCTCCTACCCCGCCGCCAAGACCTGGAACACCCTCCCCACCCACACACGGCAGACCCAAGACCTACTCACCTTCAGAAGACTCCTCAAGACCTGGCTCTTCGAGTTGTAGCAGCACCCACCCCCCCTGCCCTCCTTCAGCGCCTTGGGACCCTCACGGGTAAGTAGCGCGCTTTACAAGTACTCTGATTGATTGATTGAGTGCACAAAAATGGGCGTGAAGAAAAAGCAATTTAAAAACAAGTACTTTGCCATCAGTCTAATAATCTGTGAGCATGATTCACAAAGTCAGTAGGTTACAGGGTATTCCCAAAAGGTGATCTTGCACACTTGAAATTCCATTCACTCATAAACAATATTACCTGACAATAGTGTAATATTTTCCATGTCTAAATCCTGCTACAGGGTCACAAAGTGGTCCCACATCTCCGCTATTCCGCTCAAATGTACGGTTACTTCAACTTCACCGTAGTACGACCCTTCACTATTTCGAATATCCTTCCCTCGTTCTGGCAAGAACTTATTCTTATAGTTGACCACACGATACCTATTAGACGGGACAAAACGACAATGGGCATCTATGTCTATTGGCACAGAGCCCAGCGACCTTCACTATCTCACCTCGCATGTATACAATTAGGTTCACTGATCACTTCAAGTCACTGGATAAATTATGCAACTCTATGATTATGGTTATAAAATGTATATATGCCTTGTCTTCTCTTTTCCCTTCCCTAGGCAATTAGAGGCTTAAAAACGTTAAGGCATTAATTAATGTCCTGATGATGGTCCCCATGATTTAAGTAGTGGGACCGAAACGCCGTCGACCTGCCTTGCACCTTATACAGAACCTGATTTATATGTGATGTATATGTAAATGGTGCTTATCGATATTTCTGTACACCTAAAAAAAATTTGAACAGAAAACGTTACTTTTGCCTTGAAAAAGCCCTTTTTCCTTTCTGTATGGGATCTAGGAGTGTCTGGGTACAGGCTTGTGCCCCACACTGGTGAATTGTTGAAGGAATTCTTTCTGTATGAATTAATTGCTTAATGAGTAAATTTGAAGACCTCTGTACGGCTGGATATGTCGCTCCAATATAGATCTGATTCTGTCTATATTTATTTTTGCATCAGCGTTAGATGATGGACATTACTAATTAAATAGCAACACAATCCCAATCAAGAGAATACCGATAATGAATTTGAACACCTTCATTCCGCCAGAGCCTGTTGTACCATTACGACAGCCACTGTCTCGCCTGCCATTTACACCCATGCTCTGCTCCCTCTGTTCTGGAGCACTGTCAGGCCGCTGTTTTCCCTAAATTAACTTACCTCTCGGCGGCCAGCCTTCCGGAACAAACTCCTTGTCCGTCGCTCCTCTCACTGGGGGTTCATCACTGAGAGACGTGTTCTGCCCTTACCAGTAATGATCCCTCAGTAATGATCTCTGAGAAGAGAATATTGAACCCAATCCAAGATGGACTCCACATTACAGATTCCTAAAGATGCCTACCCAATCCAATATGGAAGTTTGTTCCAGAAGCAAATTTGTGTTTGTAGAATATACAAGGAGGCAATCTTCTCTGCTCTTCATCACAACACTTCAAGTAGGTTTTTGGTGTTACCTCGCTCCTGACTTTCTTTTGGGCTTTTTCCAGTTCTGTCCCTTGTCCTTCAGCCTTTCTTCCATCAGGTCCCTCATTTGCTTTTTCTACATTAACTTTGTGATTACTGATGACGACTTCAGATTACAGCTGGGTTCACCTCCTCTTTCTGATGGCTGGTTCTTTGATCCTTATGCCAAGTATCTCTGACCAGTCCTGGATACTTGATTCCAACTCAGAGGCTTTTTGCCTTAGGGGTTTTACCTCATTTGTGGCTACTTCACTTCCTGCTAGGCGCTACCCAGTGTCTGTGGCAGCATGGCTACTGAAGGGGTTGCACCTACCTGCAGCACCTGCAGCAGACTAAGGGCCTGATTTTGATATTGGTGGATGGATTACTCCGTCACAACAGTGAGGGATATCCCGTCCGACAAAGTATAAATCCCATAGGATATAATGGGATTTATATTCCAGTGGACAGGATATCCGTCACATTTACTATGTCTGACTGGTATACTGGATATGTTTGCTCCTCGGTGCTCCAAATTAATCCTTAATTAATTATTGCGATTAAGAGGATTATAAATATGTTCTAGGCCTGGGAAGAAAGATGGGGAAATTCTAGTCCATTTTGGCTGTCTGTGGTCCACATGTTATGTTATGTTATGTTATGTTATGTTATGTTATGTTATGTTATGTTATCAGAAGCTTGTAAAGCGCACGGTCACCAAAGGTTTCATGGCGCTAATGCTGTATGATTGCGTAGCGTACAGGATGTTAGTAAGCTTGTTTGAACAGCCAGGTTTTCAAGGCCTTTCTAATGCACAGTAGATTGTCACAACTCCTGATTGACAATGGAAGAGAATTCCAGCATTTGGGGGCTAAGTAAGAAAACCTGCCACCTCCCTGTCTCTTGAGTTTGATGACTGGGGTGGACAGTAGGTGTAGGTGGGAGGAGCATAAGTTACGTCTAGGGGCATACTTTATGACCATGTCATTGATGAACTTAGGGCTCTTGCAGTACAGCGCCTTGAAGGCAAGGCAGTTATCTTTAAATACGGCCCGTTGCTCCACCGGTAACCAATGGAGTTTTTGCAAACAAGGTCTAGCTGACTGCCATCTTGGCTGTTTGTAGTTTAGTCTTGCCGCTTGGTTCTGGACTATTTGAAGACGGTTGAGCAAGCATAGTAGTAGGCCTATATAAAGAGCATTTGAAAAGTCAAGGCGGGATAGGACCAATTCTAGCACTGCCTGAACCAGGGCAGCGTGGGTCAGCAGGTGGGAGATCTTTCTAATTTTCCACAATTGGAAGAGACTAGTGGATACGACCGAACCCACTTGGCCTCTAAGAGAAAGATCAGCGTTTACAATGACCCCTAGACTTTTCACAAAGGGCGAAGGGGCGGGGGAAGGACCAAATTCCCTTGGCCAGAAGTGTGGGCCCCAGCTGATCTCGCTTTTCCCAGGCAATACAAGTTCAGTGTTGCCTGGGTTAAGCTTTAGATGGTTGCGGTCCATCCAACGTTGGATATAAAGCATTGTGGTTTTAAATTCCGTGGCAGAATTAGAAGAATCCAGAGAAAAAATCAGCTGGAGATCGTCGGCATAATTGAAGATGGTGACCCTCCTGTTCTTTAGTGAATGGATCAATGGCCTAAGGTAGAGGTTAAACAGCAAAGGGGAAAGGGAGGAACCCTGTGGTACCCCACACAAGATGGATAATTTGGGAGCAATGAATGTGCCCAGGCGTACTGCTTGGGTTCTACCTGTAAGAAAGGACTTAATCAAGTTGTAAGCAAGGCCTTGAATACCTGCTTGTTCGACACGGTTCAATAAGATGTTATGATCAACCGTGTCGAACGCAGCCGACAAATCCAGGAGAACCAATGCCTGGGAGGCCCCCTTGTTAGCATTGGCTCTCAGCGTATCCATGACTGCAATGATAACTGATTCCGTGGAATGTGCGGGTCGAAAATCAGCTTGATTAGGCTCCAGGTATTCAGATTGTTCTATAAAATTAGAAAGGCAGCTGGCCACATGGGTCTCCATGATCTTAGCTAGGAAAGATAAAAGGGAGATAGGGTGGTAATTGGAGGGATTTAGGGGATCGGCCCCAGGTTTTTTTAGCAATGGAATTACTGTAGCATTTTTGAAGATGGAGGGTACCTTCCCTTTACTAAGGGACTCGTTCAGAAAAGGAAGAATACTATCGGGCAGTGCAGAAAAAACAAACGTCACTGAGGACTGGGGGAGGGCAACGGTCGCTAGGGGAGCCAGATTTCACATGCATCAAGAGGTCTAGTAGCGTATTAAGACATATAGCTGACAAGTGATTCAAGCAGGAAGGATTTGTGGAGATGTCGTCCGGTGGATCCCTGTTAACAGTGGGTGGGATGCTCGCCTTTATAACAGCAATTTTATCCGAAAAAAATTCATTCAGGGAGTTACACAATTCTTGAGTTGGGGCTTGGGTGGGTAAGATTCTCTCATCACTGCTCAGATCATTCACAATTTGAAAAATTTCCTTTGATTTATTCTGGGCATTGACAATTTTTGTAGAGAAGTAGGCAGCTTTAGCTGTTAAAGTCATTTTTTTATACTCGTTACGCGTTCGCAAGTACTGCTGCCTGTCTGCACTTGAGTAGTGACGCCTCCATTTCCTCTCAAATTGGCGGAGCTTAAGTTTTTGATCCTTTAGTTCACTAGTGAACCACTTGTGGGCATCAGAGTGCCTGGCCCAGGAAAATTTAGTGAGAGGGACATGTATGTCACTGGCCGACAGCAGCCAGTCTGCAATGTCCTGTTCCATAGAGTTGACGTTGGAATTAAAATTAGGTATGGTGCTGGCTAAAGTGTGAATAAAATCATTTTTATCAATGGTTCGCCACTTTCTTGTTATGCCTCCCGGTACTTTAGGGAGCTTTCATTCTATCGTTGAAAGTAACCGTTAAATCAATCAGATAATGGTCAGACCAAATACAGGGGGAGATAGAAGTCACTGATAAGGTAAGATTGTGGGTCCAGATTTGATCCAGAGTATGTGCTTTTGTATGGGTAGAAGAAGATATGTGCTGGGATAGGGTTAGATTGGAGAGCAAATCAGAAAGTTCGGTAGCATGTGGGCCTCCGAGGGGATCATTAAGCCAACAGTTAAGATCACAGATGAGCAAGACCTTTGCCTGGTTCATGGCGAGATTAGCTATTTGTTCACTTAACAAAAGTGGAAAAGAGGGCATAGGTTTAGGAGGACGGTACAGAAGCACCAGCGCAAGGGATCCGGTGTTAGTGCCTAAAATAATGACTAGATTCTCGACTTGTGGTAGATCAAGGACATAGTATCAAATTTACAATTCTTGTGTATTATGGCCACCACACCCTCACCCATCTTCCCTGAGGGCCGATTGGCAGTTAGTATGTAATAGTCTGAGGGGAGTGCCGCCAATATATCCGGCGTAGAGTCCTCGGTGAGCCAGGTTTCGGTGATCAGTAGAACATCCGGTTTTTCTAGGGCTAGCAACCAGAAGATGTCCAGCTGATGTTTCACTAAAGAGTGGGTATTCAGATAGAACACCCGAAGAGTGGTCTCATTCCTTACGGCGGGAAGGGGGAGGGGACTGGAGGGGGCGGGGTAGAGCAGCCCGCCTGTTCTCGCAGAATTCCATTTGTCAGGATGCAGTTATAGGTAGCAAGTTCTAGGGGGGTTGGCTGACATGCAAGCGTTCGGAGTGCTCCAGGGGAGTAGGAAATAAATTGACCAGCATCCTTGGCCCCTGATCCCGGTCGGGCGCGGACGGGTGCAGACGGGCTTGCCTTTGGCGTGCTTTTGGCGCGCCCGCTGCGCGCATCCGCTGCGCCTCTGTGCTGTAATGGACATTTATGCCTGGCCCCACCTCCTGCCGGCCAATTGGATGAGGCCTAGGGTGGTGAGCAGGACAAGTGAAAGGGGTGCGGCAAGGTGACTAGAATTTAAATTTTTTTAAAAAGACACTCGCGATTCGGGGTAAGTGCAACAAATAATTCTTAAAGCCTAAGCAATTTTAAAACACAGCGCTAGCAAGCCAGGTCCGCGCGGCAGTTAAGCAACAATGATAAACACATGATAAAGCTGCAAGCAAGTTTTACTAACACTGCTTGGTACCCCATCAAAGGGATGCTGTCTCCTACATCAATAGGCATGTGCTTGCATACCCAGCAAGAAGAATTATTTGTCTGCCTACATTTTCATAACAGCAAGATGTAGGAGTTGCCCTTGTTGGCTGAGCGGGGGATTTGTACCAGGGGAGTCTTTGCAAAATTTGGTTTAGGTGTATTTTCCCATCCCTCCACAAGAATGTATCTCACCACCAGCTAAATACTCTGAGCAGCAGCAAATACATCAGGCCAGACCCACAACGGGATCGGGAGCATGGGTAGGGAAGGCTGTTTAATGGGGGCGGAGACAGTAACAAAAGGAGGCTGATGCAACACCATCCTGAGATGAGGAAATAGGCAAAGAGGCAGTGCCCCAATGCTGCGTCCCACCAGCCGACAATGAAGGTGGAGCAGAGAGGGCGTCGGCAGATGCCTTAGTCGCTGTCTCAGGCTTCAGCTCAATCACAGAAGCTCCATTGGCCCTAATGAGCCAAACTCACTTGCGGTGCAAGGAATGAATCCAGCTTGCCAGACCCACGTAATTTAACAGCAGTGTTCGTAATGAGCAAGACTTGGTACAAGCCGTGTCAGCTCTGCTGGACAGCTATCTTTTTCTGATACACTTGCACATAGACCGGATCCCCAAGCTGGAGGGAATGGCAAGCCTCGGTCGGGCACTCAGGTAAGGTACCTCACACCTGAGAATGGAAACTGTAAAAGTGATCTTTATATTCAGAAGTTAATACGTTTCAGTGAGTTTGCCTTTGGGAAAACATAAAGTGCCTCATCTCCCACAAACACATGAACAAAGTGCTTAGACTTAAGAAACAGACTATGCGACCCCAGGGTGGGATCAAATGGCAATTGGCACATGCAGTCACAAGAAAAATTCTTGTTGGAACTAATTGTTCAAAAATTCACATAGAAAAAAAATATTTTTTAATTGTGTATGTATAATTCTAATATACAAAGGACTTCCAAAGCAGAACAATGAAGCAATGTGCACAAGATGTCCCACACTTAATAGCAACTGGCTACAAAATATATGGACATAGCAAAAGCAGTTTATATATCAGTTTCATCCCTTTCTCATACTGTAAATCACATGTGCAAGTCAAATAATAATAAATAACAAATGACCATTGTGCATGTCAATAATGTAGCTCCAAGGTGCAACTAATGCGTCGATTGCTCTTTTTTGTAGCCTCGACAGGTAAGTAATTTGGCTTAACTGATAAGCATAAAGAATTTTAAACAAGGTGAAAACTGGTTTCTCATATGTCTATATGCGGAAGGATTTCAAATAGAGAGCAGAGCCAGAGGCAAGTTAGATTCCTAGCTTGGCTCTAAGAGCCAAAGCACGAGCCAAGCCATCAAAAGGTTCAACATGTACATCCTGCAACAAATGCCATGAAGAAATATGATAAAGACTCTTTAAACTATGAAATAATCATGAATACCCCAATGCTCTGATGACATTGCCACGAGTTACCCAAGAAGAGTCAGTTTGCCATATTCTCAGTATGTATGGCTGATAATGTTATTTAACCGCATGCATGCGGTGGCTTTTCCCGCTGTGTGCGGCATTTTTAAAATTACCGCAATACATGACGAGCTCAGCTCGTCATCAGCGTACGGCAGGTAACGCTGATGACGAGCGGAGCTCGTCATCAGCATGGAAGGGGTTAATGTGAAGCAAGATTATTTTAAATTAACCATAATCAAGATCCTGGCCTGAGTTATTGCAATATGCTCTCAAATTGATTGGTTAAGGAAAGTGTTACATAATGGGGCGAAGGATGCCTATTTGGTAGGATGGCCACCTGATAGCTTCTGAATGCTGTGAGAACCTAAGTAAGGTGCCACGGCACGCTGAAGGCGGTGTCTTCTTAGGCCCGAGGTCATTGAAGTAGCCTTACAGCTGTAAGTGCTTTTGCCCCAGTATTGGGACTTTCATAGATTCCCATGCTTTGCATCATTCCCCGTCGTCGGAATGGGAGCCTCGGTAGTATCACAACCATAGGAACAAAAGAGAAAAAATAGGCCTAGTCCTCATCTCATTTGTATCCTATCACCTTCTTTGTGTAAAAGAGACCAAACTTTTGTCAGGACCAATCAGAGCAGCCTCACCCCATAGAACCTTCCTGAAAGAGCTCAGAGCCTCAGATTTTTCTACCGCAGGTTGTGCTAGGGAGTCTCCACTGAGCTCTGCTCAGTTTTCTCATTCTTACTGGTTATTTCTTCAACTTTTTGACTACAATCAAGACATCTGTCTGACAAGGAGAAGAAGGCCTTATTCAGGTCCTGTGCGTCTTGTGGAAAAAAGCGACTTTTTGTAGAAGATAAGCATGAAAGCTGCATCTATTGCTTATACCCGGACCACAAGGACACAGACTGCAAAATTTGTAGAACCTTCTCTACAAAGACACTTCGTGACAGAGAGGGCCGGCTTTTGACCTGGCTTCAGAAAATGAAGACTCGGAAGGAGGGGCTCTCATCAGATGAAGAGATTTCAACAACTCTGGCTTCCTCTCACAGGTCCAAGAAGAGGGGTAGGTCTCCTCCTTGTTCTTCTTCAGCCGAGCCCCCTATCAAGGCCCCTCATAAGATCTCTGACAGGTCTGAGAGGGCTAGTCCCCTTAAATCTCCTCACGGAAGTGAAAAGGAGAGGCAGGGACAGGCTGCTGGATTGGTTACAGCCTCTAAGGACAAAAAGGAGGTTTCTATCACTTCTCCTCCGTCCAAAAAGGAAAAGACTGGTGAAAAATACTCTACAGTCACTCCAGGGACCGTGCCTGAGAAAAAACAGCATCCGTCGACGACAAAAACATCAGGTACGTCGACGACAATTGCTTCTATGAAAATTCCAGCTGTTTTCTTGGCTCCGTCGACGGGATCGTCGTCGGTAGCGGTTTCGACGTCGTTCAAGGTTCCCGGTTCATCGACAACAACTTCTTCCACGTCGACGATGATGGTCTCCGGAAAGGTGCTGTCGACGGCTTCGTCGACGACGAAAACTACGTCGACGACGACAACGCCTTCGACGACGACACTGATGGTGATGACGACGAGTTCGTCTACGAAACCGTCGACGATCATTCCGTCAACGACGACCAAGACTCCGTCGACGAGGTCCACTGTGCCGTCGACGATTCCATCGACGATACCGTCGACGACGGCTCCGTCGACGAGACCGTCGACGGGTCAAAAAATGCAATTTTCTCTGCAGAGGATGAAAATTACACCTGAAATGACGTCTCCTCGACGAGTTTCGTCGCATCCACCGACAATGCTTCTGGATGACGAGTCGGAGGAGGAGGAGGAAGATGGAGGCCATTATGGGGATCCCTACAGTCCCTCAGACTTAAATGTAAAAAGAGACTGACACGGAGGAGTATTTTGAGCATACATGTGACCAACAGATGCATCACTATGTTCCTCAGGAGCGACGTCCACCAGGTTTAGGGCAGGACATGGTGGCCATGCCCGCCTCTCTAATCTCTGATCTACAGATGATGCTGCAGGACTATAGAACCAGGTTTCCTTCAGAACCGTCAATGCAGTCTGCGCAACCTCCACCTCAGGTGTTGCCACAAGCGCAACCAGTTGTTTGTACTGCCTCCTTCGCAAGTGTGCCTCTCACACCACCAGCGGTCATACCTGCGGTCCTTTCCCGGACATCGGATCCCGAACCCGTCAATACTGTTCAGCAGGATACCTCGTCGGATGATGATGTACAAGTGGATCCCTTGACTGATCCATTGCAGGACCCAGACTTGGATCAAGGTGACAGTGGGGTGGGCTACAAGATCCAGACGCCACTGGTCGGGATACTTCTATTTCCCCTCCAGTTGATATAGGGGGGTTCCATAACCTCATGGAGAGAGCATCAAAGAGGTTTGGACTACCTATTACGAGGGAAGAGTCTGAATGTTTCCTGTATGACTTCAAGGAACAATACAGAAGATCTGTCAAATCCATTCCCATAATTGAGCATGTGTGGGAGGAAGGTATGAAGATCATGCAAAATCCAGCCACTGTTATTCCGCTTCTCCCCAGGCTGGAAAAGAAGTATAAGGCTCCAGAGGGCAGTCCAGCTTGTCTTCTTGGGCAGCCGAAGCCTGATTCGGTGATCTCACAGGTCGCTCAAAGCAAATCCACAAACCCATCAACACCTTTGACTACGCCTCCGGACAAGGATGGTAGGCGCCTGGATAACGTGGGAAAGAGGTTTTCTTCCATGGCCAGCTTGCTTGTTCGAGCAGCAAATGCTCTCGCCATTCTAGGCAGATACGATCGCCAGATGTGGTGTGACATGGAGCCGTTTGTGGAACAACTGCCAGACTCCGCGAGGGCAGAGGCCAAGAGGGTGCTGATGGAGGGAGAAAAATCATCCTCCGAAGTTATCGACTGTGCTATGGATATAGCTTCCACGGCTTTTTGTGCCTTAGCAGGGTCCGCAGTGCTACATTGCCAGGGCTGGTTGAGAGCCACCTGGTTTCGTCAGGAGGTCCAAAATAAGATCATGGACCTCCCATTTGATGGAGAGATGCTCTTTGGTAAGCATGTTGATGATGCCCTGCAAAATATAAAAAAGGATACGGACACGGCGAAGTCTTTGGGATCACTCAACTACCGTAAGGTCCCATTTAGAGGCGCTCGTGGCAGAGGTTTCTCTTCGTATAGAGGCAACACCCAACAGAGATATTCCTCGCAGTCTTCGCAGTCTTATAAGACTCAATATTCAAATCAACGGCAGGGACAATCGGCGTCTTTCTCTCACCAACCTCCGCGAGGGCGTCAGAACCGTCAAGAACGCGACAATGCCAAGAGACAATAGCGGCCTCCTGGCTCTACCTACTGTTCTTCCCCTCCCAGTCACATCAGTGGGGGGCAGGATATCCTTTTGTCTGAACAGCTGGAAGTGTATAACATCGGACCAGTGGGTCCTGAATATTGTTCAAAGTGGCCATACGTTGGAATTCCAAGATCTTCATTCCAACCAGAGCTCCGGGCGCCACCCGCACAAATCATCTGGGACTGCTCCACCTCGAAGCACACCAATTGTTCATCAAGGGGGCAATAGAACTGGTACCTCTCTCTCAGAGGGGCAGAGGTTTTTATTCCAGGTACTTCCTGGTTCGGAAGATGGCAGAGACTTGGCGCCCCATACTAGACCTACGAGAGCTCAACACTTATCTCATCAAGCTCTCTTTCAGGATGGTCACTCTCCAAGAAATTCTTCCTCTTTTGAACCCAGGCGACTATTTGGCGTCTCTGGATTTAGAAGTTGCGTATTTCCACATATCGATACACCCAGCTCACAGACAATATCTGCGCTTCACAGTGGGCAAGAGCCATTTCCAATTCAAGGCGCTTCCGTTTGGCCTTCGGTCTGCACCTCGGGTATTCACCAAAGTGTTGGCACCAGTAGCAGCTTTTCTACGAAAACAATCCCAGGAGGTTTTCCCTTACTTGGACGACTGGCTCGTCAAGGCTCCATCTTTCAAGGAAACCTCTCAAGCTGTTTCGACTTGCATTCAGTTGTTCAGTCACCTGGGCCTTCAGCTAAACAAACACAAGTCAGTTCTACAGCCCTCCAGATTCACAAGGTTCCTTGGGGCCATTTTGGACACGACGCAATGCACAGCTCGTCCTTCAGAGGAACATCAACAGAAGTTGATCGTATCGGCTCGCCAAGTGTTACACAAGAAATGCCTTTCAGTCCGACAATACAAGTCCCTGCTCGGGTCGATGTCATCCTGCATACCATTAATACCGCATTGCAGGCTGCGAATGTGTCCTCTGCAGGAAGTACTAGACAAACAATGGTGCCAAGCAGAGGGATCATTCAACGACAAAGTGTTGGTGACATCAGAAATGAGAAAGGCATGCGAATGGTGGCTAGTACAAGACAATATCGCACAAGGTCTGACATTCAGAATTTCACCATCCCCCCTGATCATGACCACGGATGCCTCTTTGGAAGGCTGGGGAGCAGTGCTCCGAGAGCTTCAAGTCAGCGGGCACTGGAGTCCAGAGCAGCGCCAGTGCCATATCAATTTTTTGGAGCTAACGGCCATTCGGTTGGCTTTGCAGGCTTTCCTTCCCAGAGTTCGAAATCATACAGTGCTGGTCCGGACGGACAATACGACGGCCATGCACTACATCAACAAGCAAGGAGGAACGAGGTCGCAAACTCTGTCCAAGGAAGCTCAGAGGATCTGGGATTACGCGATTCTTCACAGCATCAGTTTGAGGGCCAAACACCTGGCAGGCTCTCTCAATGTCACTGCGGATGCCCTGAGTCGCCAGACAGAGATGAATCACGAATGGGAATTGAATCAGTCCATTCTGGAGAGGGTGTTCTCGGTCTGGGGGACACCAACCATCGACCTCTTTGCCTCTCCGGTGAACGTCAAATGCCGGTTTTACGCAAGCAAAGTTCACCATCAGGGATCTCTGGGGAATGCCCTTTCGATGGCCTGGTACAGCGCATTCTTTTACGCTTTTACGCCAATTCCCCTCATTCCTCGAGTACTCAGGAAAATGAAGGCGGTACCATGCAAGATGATTCTCATTGCACCGGCGTGGCCCCGGCAATTCTGGTACACAGAACTCCTTCTGCTCTCCAAGGCTCATCCAATTCGCTTGCGACCAATTCCGTCCCTATTGTCGAGGAATCAGGGACAAGTTTTCCATCCGGATCCGAAATCGCTGCACTTGACAGCGTGGCTCCTGAACACAGAGAGTTCCGTCATCTGAATCTCTCCAAGGAATGTAGAGAAGTTTTGTCCCAGGCTCGAGCATCGAGCACTAATAAAACTTACAAGGCAAAATGGAAGAGATTCTGCTTGTGGTGTCTAAGACAAGGTCTCCATCCTTACAAATCTCTGCCTCATCAACTATTGCCATATATACTATCATTGGCTAAGACTGGGTTGGCGCATTCATCTTTGAAGGTACATCTTGCAGCCATATCCAGGTTTCGGCGTAGTTCTTCAGGCCCTTCCTTATGGTCCTCTAGGATTGTTAAACAATTCTTGAAAGGTTTGTTTCGGATGTATCCTCCAGTTCGCCCTCCTCCACCAGTTTGGCAACTCAATCTTGTCCTGGCTCAACTCATGAAAGCTCCGTTTGAGCCGGTGCACAAGGCGGACTTGAAATTCCTGTCTTGGAAACTTGCCCTCCTCGTAGCTCTAACATCAGCGAGAAGAGTTAGTGAGCTTCAAGCCCTCTCCATAGTGCATCCATTCCTTCAATTCAAAAAGGATGTGCTTATTCTTCGCACCAATCCAAAATGTATTCTGAAGGTGCCGTCTGAGTTCCACTTGAATGAACCTTTGATTTTAAAGTCTTTCTTTCCGCTCCCTTCTACGCCTGCGGAACGCACATTACATTCTTTGGACTTCAAAGATGCTTGAAATTCTACTTAGAATGCACACGACCCTTTCGGAAATCATCCCAATTGTTTGTGTCCTACAGCGCACCACGGAAGGGGTTTCCTTTGGCAAAGAGTGGCATTTCCCGCTGGATCTCCAGTGCGATTCAATTCTGCCATCAGGAGGCGGGCAAGCCACTGGACAGGAAGGTCCGTGCACATTCCACAAGGTCTGTGGCATCGTCTGTGGCTCTCTTTTCTGGAGTCGCCATTAAAGACATTTGCAGGGCAGCAACGTGGAGCAGTACTCATACCTTCACGAAACACTACTGCCTGGAATCTGCAGGACGAGACGACGCGGCTGTTGGTCAAGCAGTTCTGCGGAATCTTTTTCATTGAGAGGTGAGCTTTCCCTCCGATCCCTCCATCCTGGTGAGCACATTTTGTTTCTTGTTTGGCTATGTGATAAGTATTGCTATATGGTTATGTGATGCCATCTATCTACAAAATGTGTCTTGGTAATTTACTGCTAGCTACTCTGATACAAAGCATGGGAATCTATGAAAGTTCCAATACTGGGGCAAGAAAACAAGTTACTTACCTGTAACTTTGGTTCCCCAGTATTGGTAACTTTCATAGATTCCCATGCGCCCACCCTCCTCCCCTGGGAAAGCTCAGTCTTTTTACAGAGATAGTGGCGGTTTGCACAACGGCTACGAAAATCTGAGGCTATGAGCTCTCTCAGGAAGGTTCTATGGGACGAGGCTGCTCTGATTGGTCCTGACAAAAGTTTGGTCTCTTTTACACAAAGAGGGTGATAGGATACAAATGAGATGAGGCCTAGGCCTATTTTTTCTCTTTTGTTCCTATGGTTGTGATACTTCCGAGGCTCCCATTCCGACGACGGGGAATGATACAAAGCATTGGAATCTATGAAAGTTACCAATACTGGGGAACCAAAGTTACAGGTAAGTAACTTGTTTTCTTATGTGTATGGGTTAGCAACGGCAAATCTGTTAAGGTGAAAGGGAAGGTATATACGAAATGAATGCTTGGTTTAATATAACACAACAGTGAGAAATTTAAATCTACTGTTCTTGCATTTATCTTTTGTAGTATTTATGAGAACTGAGTATATCCATGTACTACAGGATAAGCCTTTATGTTACTTTATTTATATATTGCATGCCAGCTAAAATCTCACACTAAACAATAACTATTAAGATACAGATTTTTAAAAAAGCATATCGAAATATTTTTTGTTAAATAATATTCACACCAATTTCTACATAATTAACATACATTTGGTAATAGTATGGAAATCCAAAAGCAAAAACAATTGATGGCCAGAATGCAGAACAATGTCATACATTCACCCCAGTACAGAGATCTGTGCCTAAATACATCGTTTTTTTGCTCACCATGCCATTCCAGTTTGGATTCAACCCAGATCTGTGACTGGCGTGAGTGTTTGAAAAGTTTCAGCACTCTGTCCATCATCTCCTTGTGTTTGCTTTGTTCGCCCTAAGTTGGCAGGGTATGCCCAGACGTGGGTGCCTTGCTCACTTTGCCACTGGATTCAAGCTAGCCTGGCTGAAGAGGGCTGTTAGCCCAAAACTGGTCCCAGCATGCTTGTTTCCGGTCCAGGGAAGACATGGCTTGGCAGTTCGGGCTGGACTGTTCCCATGAGGCACAGGGTCAAGACTGATTTACATATAGCTGTGTCTGAACTGGGGTGACAAAGTGAGCTAACGAATGATAATGGAGTCAACCCAGATCTGTGACTGGGTGTGAGTGTTTGAAAAGTTTCAGCACTCCGTCCATCATCTCCTTGTGTTTGTTTAATAGCATGGAAATCATCATGCTTCTCAAATGCAATTGATTTCAATCTTAAAATAGACCTGGGGGGAAATGTCTGTTTGAGTGTTATTATCCTCACAGTCTAAAAATAACAGACATTTATTGAATCAGTGCAGAAAATGAATGTGTATGTATTGCATTCCTGCTTCATTCAGTGATTATTTTAATGTTTCAGGACTGTCTTTGAGATTTGAGTCTTCTTCATCAGGTCTATACATGGATTACAGACCTCATATTCAATATGTTGATGCCCCATCAAATATAGAGATATCAATATAAGAGATTACTCCTTCTGATATTTCTCCTGGGACCACTGCCAGTATGAGTGGTGAATATTGGTGCCATCTGAATAATCGCTGAAATACTGAAACACAAGCAGTTAATACGTTTTGTGAATATTATGCTTATCATTAGTTAATTAGAAACATATTTTTTCTAAAATCTGTTTCTAGAAAGTAATTGATTTGTGTGAGATTCTGACTGGCATGAAATGTATAACCAAAGGTGTAAGGGGAAATCATGAAGGGGAAAGTCTTGAACTAATAAATGTTAAAGAGATTATCAAATTGTTATGTGATGTTTTTAGGCTTTTTGAGAGAATCATACATTTGACACACTTCCCCTTGAGTTTGAGCAGTGGCAATGTTTCCAACTGTAACTGTTTCCTTTACCATGTTCTTTCTTTTGCAGACACATTGCCTTTAATCCTTGGCCTGGTCTTGGCATCTGTGGCATTGGTGGTTGCTGTAACCGGCGGAGTGGCCTACTATCTGTGGAACAGGGCTAGGAAAATCCGAAAGTATGAATCGCAGAAATCAAAACAGAAGGCAAAGAAGCCTGCAACTAGAGACAGCCTCCTCCCCCAGGAGAATAAAGTTCTTCCGTTTGAGATGTGAGTTTACTGACCCGGAAGTGATTCCTTTTCAATAGCTTGTGCGTAGGAAGAAGGGACCTGGAGAAGGACTGTGACAGAAGAGATTAAGTGAATGTCATTGAAGAGAGGTTGATTGAGCATTGTAGCGTACTGGTGTTTTCCTGAGGCGGAAGCCTGGAAAAAGAACTGCTGTATTTTAATCTTTGAAAATTGCTTGTTTGCACATTTAAAAGTTGTTTCCCCTCGCCTCTATACCGCTCTAGTCCCCTCGCCCACACAGACGATTGGAGCTGCTGTGGACGTCCTGTGTGCTGATTGGCAGGACCCCGCCCACATCGCTACAAAAGTCCCGATCCCTCGCTAACTCAGGTTGATTGAGCATTGTAGCGTACTGGTGTTTTCCTGAGGCGGAAGCCGGGAAAAAGAACTGCTGTATTTTAATCTTTGAAAATTGCTTGTTTGCACATTTAAAAGTTGTTTCCCCTCGCCTCTATACCGCGCTAGTCCCCTCGCCCACACAGACGATTGGAGCTGCTGTGGACGTCCTGTGTGCTGATTGGTAGGCACAGGACCCCACCCACATCGCTGCAAAAGTCCCGATCCCTCGCTAACTCAGGTTGATTGAGCATTGTAGCGTACTGGTGTTTTCCTGAGGCGGAAGCCGGGAAAAAGAACTTGTTACAATTATAAAAGTACTTTGTAATGTAAGTAGATCCAATAGTCGTAGATGTTCTTAAATAGATGTTTATTAGTTAAAGTTGGTAAATAGGAAGGCCCCACCGGGAGCAGCATCCAGCTGCTCAGCCCCACTCATTCAAACTGATCACACATTCAAACCATGCATACACGAACATTCTAATGACATCACACACAGGCTGAGCAGCAGGGAAAGAGATGATCAGAATATAACACATCTCCCTCTTTTAAAACAATGAACACAAAAGAAAGCAAGAGAAAATAAATACAGTATGCCCTGACGATGACAAGGTCAGGATTTCAAATAAGCAGTCAACATAAGAAAATGAATGACTGTAAATAAAAATTATGAAATAACAATATAGCATAACATAAGAATTGTTGCATAAAACACGAAAAGAGGAATAATATCCTCTCGCACAAAACCAATGCAAAATCACATAACCACCAAACCCCATCACAAACCAAACCCAAAATATCACCAATCATGCCAGTTGGCCAGATTGTCACGAAAAGCAATAAACAGGGAACCCAACTAAATAAAATGCACGGAGTATATGACTTCCCAACGGCACTCTGTATAAATGAACACCTCTAAATGAATAGAGCACTTACGTGGTTCAACAAAATAAATCATGTATACAACTGAGCATTAACAGAACTGAGGACTCTGCAACCTCATATAATTCAATCTGAAACAGATGGAGCGCCTCAAACAATGAGCACCTATGTGGCTCCGCAAAATATGCATACTAAAAATCCAAACTGGAGAACAAATCTTCAGAAAATACACACTAGAATTGAACACCTCAAAACATTTGAGCACTTAAAGTGGTTCAAAGCAATAAAAAGGAAAATGTAGTCTCTGCACGACTCTTCGCAGTAAAAATGTGAACACCCTCTATTAGAATAGAGCACTATGAAATAAGTGGTTCATCAAAACATACAGCATAAATAAATCTCAACACTTACCAAAAGTAGTTCCAAAACATATATCAGTATCACACGCTCCAACTTAATAATCACTAGAAATACATTAAATTGAGCATCGCATCTCAAATTGCGCACTTATATGGCTCAACAAATTAAAGCAAACACCTCCAATAAATTGAGCACATATGTGGTTCATTACCATAAAGAAAAATCTAACATTTCCATGACTCAGCATAGTAAAACCTGACAACTAAAATCAACACTTAAAAAAAATAATTAAATGAGCACCCGAACAAAGGTTTCAGTACATAAGTAGCTCAATTCAGTAAACGTAAATTAATCCATCAAAATAACAGTAAAGAAGCACTTGAATAAAATATTTCAGCACATAACAGTTCCACGCAGTAAAAGTGAATAAATCAGTCACTCTGAACACAAACATGTAAATCAATACACATGTGTTTAGCAAATAATTCAAAATAAGAAACTAAAACAATAAAAGTAGTCACCGTTGTCACGATAATGCTGTAAGACCTTAGCTTTGCAAAAAAAAAAAAAAAAAAATGGACTAAATAAATGTAGTCACCGTTGACTCAATGCACAGCTCCACTTCTTAAAGTCTGTGTAATTATTTCTCCACAAAACATTGCTGCCATGCTGATACAGAAAGTGAATTATGACGCTTTCTCAGGACACTTCATAGTTCCGGGTAGTTGTCAGGCAAACGTAATCACGCAGTGTCTCTGCTGGTTTACGACTTTCCTGTCATCACAGCGTGATGACTCATCATTCACAGCCTGCTCAAACTACGTTCTGGAATGCGGGGACAACAAAGCTGAAAGATTCCTTCAGGATGGATGTCGGCTGGCACACAGAAGATTAACGTCACAGGTAATCATTTTCAAATCCGAACAAAATGAAAATGTGCCGTTGCCTTTGCTGACGATCACACATGGGCTCCACACACAGTATTAAATCCTTTCCAGTGTAAAATAAAACACCACATGAAACCGTTTGAAAAAGAGGCTCTTGAGGCACCGTAAAAGTGAAATGAAAATGCGATCCCAGAGAGACAAACACATTCCGATTAAAATATCCAGGTCTCTTCTTGTTTGAAACCAACGATGCAGTGCAAGCAGGCAGGTTTAAGTAGCAAAGTATTCCAAACATTCAGAATAAATAGTGTGTAGGCAGGCAGGTTTCAAGCCATTCACTCCACACACATGTCTTTTTAGTCACGAACTTTACCGTTTTAAAAATCCAGAAACGGAAATATGCACAGATGGTCAGAGAAAAGGCTTAACAATTGCTCCCACAGTGAAGAGGTTCAAACTACGTGAAACATCAACGTAACCTCATCAATCCTTGTTTTTGAATTTGACACAGCATATTTATGAAGGTAAAAACGTCGAAAGAAAGTTGCTCATCCACAATGAAAGCATATTTAACGGATGACAGAAGCAAAGTTCAAAACATCCCAAAATTGGTCGTAATAGCAGGTTTCAGGTCTCAAACTCCAGCTCACAAAATATTTAAAATAACCATTTGTAGACAGGTTGATTTAAAGCAATATGAGTCAAACATTGTCCAACGCCCAAAACATACCTTTAGAAAAGATGTATTCAGTAGGCTGTCAGATGTATCATGACACCGGTGGGGCATCAAAAGGCGTTGCTTGTCTTCTTTAAAAAAACTTTTCTTCACATCTTGTAGTTCCATGTATCAAATATAGTTCCTGCACACGTAGTTCTTTCTCCCTTGTCGCCATTGTTACAATTATAAAAGTACTTTGTAATGTAAGTAGATCCAATAGTCGTAGATGTTCTTAAATAGATGTTTATTAGTTAAAGTTGGTAAATAGGAAGGCCCCACCGGGAGCAGCATCCAGCTGCTCAGCCCCACTCATTCAAACTGATCACACATTCAAACCATGCATACACGAACATTCTAATGACATCACACACAGGCTGAGCAGCAGGGAAAGAGATGATCAGAATATAACACAACTGCTGTATTTTAATCTTTGAAAATTGCTTGTTTGCACATTTAAAAGTGGTTTCCCCTCGCTTCTATACCGCGCTAGTCCCCTCGCCCACACAGACGATTGGAGCTGCTGTGGACGTCCTGTGTGCTAATTGGTAGGCACTGGGGGTATGGACCAGTTGTTTTCCTGATCCCGCCCATCGCCACGTACATATGCCGGCGTCATCTCGGCCGCGCAGCGAGCGCACCGGCGGCGCGCCGGCGGCGCGCCAAAGGTAAGCCCGTCTGCGCCTGTCCGCGCCCACACGCGGCCAGGGGCCAGCCCCCCTGCTCAGCACACAAACGGTGTGACTGGCTACTCGAGGGCCTAATTAATATCTCTTAGACCAGCCTTGAAGGCAGATTGTACGGTCTCCCGTATGACAGGGTCCCTAGGGCATGCCGAATGTGTCCTTTTGGTCTAGACGCTGCTTACCCTTGTAAGAGCTGCGCACCTCATATCCGACCTACTCGCGACATGGTGTTTAAGTTCTGCAGCTTGAACTGCAGATCTCTAGCCAAGCATAGGCGCAAGATCTTTGATCTCCTCATTGACCAATCTCCTGATGCACTATTCCTTACGGAAACATGGCTGCATGACAGCTCTGGGCCTGACATCGCCGACGCCTTGCCAGTTAATTACATCATCTCTAGGCAAAACAGAGTTAGTGGAAAAAGAGGAGGCATTGCAATTATCACCAAGAGCAATGTTCAATGTTTGATTGAACCCGCAAAACTCAAAGATTGCGAGGCACTCCATTTCAAGCTCGAGCTTCATCCCAAATTTACTCTCTCTGGCCTGTTAATTTATCGCCCCCCCGGGCCAGCAAATGCCTGGGCCCCACAATTATCAGACTTTGTTGCCTCCACATCACTGCATTCTAACAACTTTATGATCCTGGGTGATCTCAACATCCATTTGGAAGACCCCACATGTAGCGTCAGCACCAATCTATTGTCGCACCTGAAAAGCCTTAATGTGGTAATACACAATCAGGGCCCTACACACAAAGGGGGCCATTTATTGGACCCTATCTTCTCCAACTTGAATAACTTACAATGCTACCCAGCACTTCCTATTCATTGGTCAGATCATTACATGACTTGGTTCGATATTTCTTTAAAGGATCTCCAGGCTCAACAGAAATTCTCTACTGCTACCTTAATGAGAAATTGGAAAAAGCTTGATGCAGCTGCTTTTAAGCAGCACCTCCGCGCCCATCTGCCCAAGGACGACACCTTTAGGGATAGTGTAGATACGGTAGCTGCTAATACCAATTCTTGGCTCACTGAAGCCATTAACAGTTGTCTGCCATCGTCCAGCCAAAAATTAACTATCCATAAACCTCCTGCTCCCTGGTATAATGACCAATTAAAGACTCATAAGTCACATTGTAAAAAACTAGAGAGAGGGTGGCACAAGGACTATTCCCCTATTGCTGATGTGGCTTACAATAAAAGAACTGAAGCACTATCATAAAGCTTGCCGTCAGGCAAGAACCATTTACGTCGCAAAAGCAATAAATGACGCTACAAACAAGTCAAAAGTGCTCTTTGGGCTAGTCAAGGATCTAGCAGGATCCAGCACAGTAGCTGGGCCCCCATCCCTGGATAGATCCCAGTGTGAGGAGCTGGCCCAATACTTCACAACAAAGATCGAGAAAATGTATTTAAATATAGCTGAGCAACACAAAGATAAAAGGTCCCCTATTACTGATATCAGCGAGAGCCCCATGAGCTCGCTGCCGGTCTCATATGCCCCACTGGAGGAATGGCCGGAGCTCAATCCCTCGTCGTTATCGCTGCATCTGGCTAAGATTAAATCGGGCTCCCCAAACGACCCTCTACCAGTCTCTGTGCTCAGACTGTTAGAAGAGCCTCAGCTTGACAGGATTTGTTCCACGCTTAATGCCTCAATACATCAGGCTAGCGTTCCGACATGTTGGAAGCACGCCATGGTCTCACCCTTGTTGAAGAAACCAATGGCGGACCCGAAAATCCCTGCCAACTTCAGGCCGATTTCTTTACTTCCTATCTTTTCCAAGGTTTTGGAAAGGCATATTTACCAGCACCTGGCAGTGTTTGTCGAGAACAACAATCTGTTGCACGATTCACAGTCAGGGTTTCGCCCAGGCTTCTCGACGGAGACTACTCTCTTGGGTGTCACCGAGAATCTCCACCTGATGCTTGACAGAGGGGACACAGCCGCACTGATTTTATTAGATCTCAGTGCGGCCTTTGATACCATCTCCCACGCCATCCTACTTAGAGCATTGAACTCACTAGGCATCAGAGGAAAGACTCTGAAATGGATTGAATCCTTCTTGACAGACAGGTCTTTCCAAGTCTTCTCCCACTCCTCGACATCTAAGATCCACGCCTCTCCATTTGGAGTCCCTCAGGGCTCCATTCTCAGTCCCCTTCTTTTTAATTTCTATGTTACCCCGCTAGCTCTCATTGCAAAACGGGCTGGCCTCACGTTATTTTCTTACGCCGAGGACTCACAGATAGTCTTCTCCCTCACGCACTCAGATACGTCCCCCACTTCCCTTCTTCAATCAGGGCTAAGCGAAATAGCCTCCTGGATGAGCCAAAATCTGTTGAAACTCAACGGAGAAAAAACAGAGATTCTTATTCTCGGAAGTAAACCCGACCTGTGGGGCATTAAACATTGGCCAGCGGAAATAGGGCCTATCCCCCCAGCATCAACACACGTCCGCAACCTGGGAGTCATTATAGATCAGGGCCTAACAATGCAGACACAAGTGACGAAAGTAGCAGCCACCTGCTTTTCTATCCTGCGCTGGTTGCGTAAGATATTGTGGACGCTGCCACTGGAAACTCAGAAGTCCGTGGTTAGCGCCTTGGTGACCTCCCGGTTGGACTACGGCAATGTGCTCTACCTGGGGGTCACTAAGGCAGTCACCCGTCACCTTAAAATGGTCCAAAATGCTGCGGCGCGTCTACTCTGTGGCTGCAAGAGAAATGAACCCATGACACAACATCTCAGGGAACTTCACTGGCTCCGAGTGGAGAATCGTGTGAAGTTTAAAGCTTCATGTTACATGCATAAAATAAAAGCAGGAACGGTGCCAAGATATCTTCAATCCCTGGTGTCAACGTACTTCCCTACCCGTACATTGAGATCATCCACCCGAGAATTTTTCTGTGTACCCAAGGTTAGATTTGCCAGGATGGGCGGGAGGTCCTTCGCCTTTATGGGCCCTAGGCTCTGGAACTCCCTCCCTCTGGTTATTCGTGCAGAACGCTGTCTCAACCGTTTCCGGAAGGCAGTTAAGACTTGGTTATTTAACCAATAATTTCTCTCTTACCGTACGCTACGCCAGCCTTCATTTTAGCGCCGGGAAACCCTTTTTGGGTAGCTGTCGTGCTTTACAAGCTGAAAAAATAAATAAATAAATAAATAAATAAATAAATAAATAAATAAGAGATCTTGAAAATTACAACTGAAACATCAAACTGCGGAGCAATGGGATGCCTGAATTGCTGAACAGATTTAGTATTTGAAACTCCAAGTAGCAGACTGCAAAGAGCCTGTTAAAGTTCTCTGTGCTCTGTGCTGAACTAAAATATTAGAGGTTTATTTATCACCTCAAACATTGTGGGGTTCAAAAAGGAATCACTAGCCCCCTCATCCATGTCCTTAAAATTGCAAGCAGACACTTTCAAATACTGTATGTCACGTTCCCACTGGATAATGAGTTGTTTTAATGTCATGCACTGCAAATTGAAATCACCTCAAGATGCTGGATATAATATAGGAGCGGTACTAGTACAGGGGTCATACTGGATGCTAATTCATGTGCAGCAGTGTAAGCTTCAGGCTCCTTGGAGTACACAACCCTGCAGAATTCACATCGGCGATATAGTTCACTTACACAGGGATACGTTTGGGGAGGTTGTGAGGTGGCTTTTGTATGCTGAAGCAATTCTACTGCTGCAGGTCAATAGAGAGGAGTCCAGGCCACCCGTGTTAATAGCCAGCCCTACCCTCTACATTTGCTGCATTGAACACCAATGTCTGCACTGACACAGTGTGTGATCTTGAAGCCTCTGTATTTTATTCCGTTTTACATTGTTCTCTTGATGCCATTGTTTGTGCCTAAATGTGGGACTGTCGAAATGAATCACTGTAGTAACAAATTGCTTTTTTGCTCCAATAGCGCAGCTGATAACTAAAATTTCACTCCCACGATTGCCAACATGAGCTCAGCTAGTAGACGGCTGGGTGGATTGGTGGTGTTTTAAAAATAAAACGTTCTGTTGAGTGTCAGATGTTGCACATGGATTCCTAAAACAGTTATGTTCTTGTGTTTTGAGCGAGTGATCTGCTTTACACAAGGCGCTACTGTATTTGTCAGCTCTAAGTTCGACGTATAAGGCATTTGTATGCCTTTACTGTAATACAAAACCAAAATTATCATGGGGCAACCTGGTATCCCTGGGTACCTGGTACCCTTGAGAAAAAAAAAATATGGCCAATGCTTCCATGGCAAAATACACTTAAGTATCCTATAACAGGCTTTTAATTACTACATGTTTTTCTCTAATATGAAAAAGATGGTGTAGTAGGTGCTCCAAAAATTGTGCAGCGAAAGTGACAAGTTTGAGATGCCGAGCTACCTTTCCACGGATTCCCGGTGGCTAAAAGCTTTGGCTTCAGTACGTATGAGAACCCACCAAGTGATTTGAACAGCTGCTGTTCCAGTGTGGCAGATTTATGCAAACCAACTTCTCTTTACCAGCAGACGGCTTTCATTGTACCCCTATTTGAGTTACTGGAGTGGACGAAACTTTGACAAATTAGCTTCTTGACAAAATTAAAAAAAACTGAAGTGGAATCACAAGTCCTTCGTGTTGAATCATTGTACTACTCTGTCAACATCCTTTTAATTTTTCTGATCATCAAGGAACATGTTGAGATCACAGATCCTATCTGGGGTTTCAAAGCTAGGTCACCGTCTCTGGTAACGCCCAAGCTCTTCGCAGATATTTTGGGGGCTCCCTCATCTCAGAAGATCAAGCCCCCTTTTAACTTATTAGACCGCTGAAGGTTGACGTTAACACGAGCTGATAAAATCTGATTATTCGCATGTAGGAAGGAGGAGGAGGGGAGGAGAAGGCTGCTGATGCCATGCACCGCACCTGAAGGTTGCCCGAGGTCCCTGCAAGGGACCCCCATGGGAGGGCAAACCCCGTAGTAGGGCGCAGGAAACCGAGGCCAGCCTTGTGTGGGAGGGGGCGGGGAGGCGGGGTCACGCTGATCAGGCCACCCCCCCCCTTTTCCTGGGAGGTATAGGTAAGCTCCTCCCTCCCGGCGTCCTCTTTGCTGCTGCCCCTCTACCACTGCGGTCGCAAGGCTGTCCCTCGCCAGCCTTAGGCCCATTAGCCCCTCCTAGGCCCTCTCCCTCACCCCACGACCCGGACGCGAGGCCCGCAATTTCAGCTCGATTTAGCGGTCCCCAGAATGTATCCAGGTGACGTGAATTTCGACCCGTTACAAAGCCGTCCGGGACTGTTAGGCTGTCCTTGGTTATAGGCTTCTTAGTTACGAAGATTAGTATTTCTTATTCGTTACATGCAAAAACTCAATTAGCACAGGGAGGCTACAATAACATCCATGGAATCTTCATTCGTTCCATATCTCATTCATTCCTTGGAAAACTCAATTAGTAGAGGGAGAATATAACACCTATGCAGTGCATCGCATAGTCTTTTATATTTTAAGACAGCACGATGCCATTTCATGCCAGCACAGACCTGGCCTGCATAGGAGGAGCATAAGAAGAGGTGAAACAATGTTTTTGTCTTTAGTTCTCTGCTTATGGTACCTGGGACCAGGGCTTGCCTTTATTAAGGCCTCAGCCGGCCCTCCCTACCATAAGGCTAGTCGTAGCCCCGTGCTTGCTACCAGTCCGGGTGCTTGTTACATAGTTCTGGTGGGAATTAGTAAACCGGATTGGTTATAAGCAAAGAATTAATAAACTAACAATGTACTGAAAAGGGCAGTGTAGAAAGCTAGAACATCTCAAAATAGATGCCAGCACGAGGGTTTTCATCTATTAGTTCAAGAAACTTGCCCACACGGAGGAGCATTAGCAAGAGTCACAAGTGTTGTCTCTCAGTTGGCGTTCATCCCACTCACCGGAGCCTCGCAATGACAACACCCATACATGCCAAGATAATTTTAGAACCCCGTGCATGTAACAAACAACAAGCGAGTAACCATAGGTAAAGAAATACATCTGGCCCTGCAAACACAGTGAGCATGGATTGAGTGGCCTCTGGTGGTCAGAGATAACCCCCAGACCGATTTGGCATGGGGCAGTACCACATGGGGCATTGGAAGTCACTCGCAGGCGAGTCAACGCAGCAATGCGGAAATTCAGCGAACAAAGAGGGGTAGGTTTCATTAGGCATGGCTTGCTGCATGCCAAATCCATTGGGTGCTGGGAATCTGATGGGGTGCACCTGTCCAAAGTGGGCATGGCGATCTTCCTATTAGACCTAGGGGAAGCGCTAGAAACAGCGGGGTGTAGATAGGGTAGGACTAAGGCTAGGTAGTGGGGGCCCTGGGCGCAGCGGGTGCCACGCCCAAGGCTGTGGGAAAGTGGCAAGGCGACCCCCATGCAGGACAGGCGCAGGAACAGGACCTGAAGCCCCAGTGCAAATGCACAGCGCTGAGTCATATATAAGCCGAGGGGCCCTTCTCGGGGACTTGGTTCAACGGCACCCCGTTAGTCCTTAGGGCGGTTGTAAGCCTGAACAACCGGGGGTTTGCTAATAACGCCCCGCCTGGATGGGCAAGGTGTGAGTTGACTCTCCCTTGTCTGGAGGGTGGGGCGGGTGGACAATAGGAGTCCACCGGTGGGAGGCTGGTGCCTCCCAGGATCGACACCTGGCCAGGGCCATTGTGTCCGCATCATTGGCTCAACTTCAGGCGTCCTGTCACGAGGGGTGGCGGGGCTTAAGGGGGGTCGCCTGTCAGTTAACCCGCTCTGTTATTTGTATCACAAATAAACCTGCAACTTCTTATTCCCAACTTACTTGTCTGTGTATCATTTGGGCGGTGAAGGTTGTGGGGGGCGAGGTGTACCGATGCAACTACTATGAAGGTTGCCCGAGGTCCCTGCAAGGGACCCCCATGGGAGGGCAAACCCCGTAGTAGGGCGCAGGAAACCGAGGCCAGCCTTGTGTGGGAGGGGGCGGGGAGGCGGGGTCACGCTGATCAGGCCACCCCCCCCCCCTTTTCCTGGGAGGTATAGGTAAGCTCCTCCCTCCCGGCGTCCTCTTTGCTGCTGCCCCTCTACCACTGCGGTCGCAAGGCTGTCCCTCGCCAGCCTTAGGCCCATTAGCCCCTCCTAGGCCCTCTCCCTCACCCCACGACCCGGACGCGAGGCCCGCAATTTCAGCTCCCCTCCCTACCGCTCACCCGCTGAAAGGGGGGAAGTGGGGAGGGGGGTTTATTAATGTTGTTTATGTTTCTTTTAGGTTGCAGGAGGTTTTACAGGGCGATCCCCCATGCAGGACAGGCGCAGGAACAGGACCTGAAGCCCCAGTGCAAATGCACAGCGCTGAGTCATATATAAGCCGAGGGGCCCTTCTCGGGGACTTGGTTCAATGGCACCCCGTTAGTCCTTAGGGCGGTTGTAAGCCTGAACAACCGGGGGTTTGCTAATAACGCCCCGCCTGGATGGGCAAGGTGTGAGTTGACTCTCCCTTGTCTGGAGGGTGGGGCGGGTGGACAATAGGAGTCCACCGGTGGGAGGCTGGTGCCTCCCAGGATCGACACCTGGCCAGGGCCATTGTGTCCGCATCATTGGCTCAACTTCAGGCGCCCTGTCACGAGGGGTGGCGGGGCTTAAGGGGGGTCGCCTGTCAGTTAACCCGCTCTGTTATTTGTATCACAAATAAACCTGCAACTTCTTATTCCCAACTTACTTGTCTGTGTATCATTTGGGCGGTGAAGGTTGTGGAGGGCGAAGTGTACCGATGCAACTACTATGAGCTACGAGCCTCATTTAGCCCCGTTGAGGCTTTTCAGGTTGGTAGGAGCATCGAGACCCGCAAGGATCCAGAAGAAGATTATTATTCGCAGATGAGGCAGAGGAAGAAGAGAATTGGGTTCGGCCCATGTGAAAGGCCGGCAAGGGTCTGGACAGGAGCTGGGACAGGAGCAATGAAGAGCTCAGTCGGAGATGAGCAAGCCAGCGGGTCTTGCAGACCGGTGAGAGGCATGGTTTGCCCAGGAGGTTGGGCACTCTGGGTAATCCAACTCTCTGGCTCAAGGTGGCACAAGGAGGCATAGAGGGATGTCGTAAAAGGGTATAGGTGGAACAGGAGGTTAAGGATAGGAGCACGTGCAGTGCGATAGGCACCTGCTGCGTTTGGTTGAGAGCCGCGTGGCGTGAACGCAGCCAGTTTAGAGACCAGTGATGCCTGCTCCTGCTTCTCTCCCCCGCTTCACCCCTCCGTTTGACTCCTTTTGCCCCATTTCTCTACTCCTACATCTACCCTGTTCCTAACTGCCCTGACCCCTCTTTGACTCTTCCATGACCTACTACCCGCAGAAGATTGGTAGAGCGGTCAAACCGATCGCATAACGCCTATTGATTACAATCCGGTTTCACTCTGTCAACAGTGTTGTTGGAATGTTGTAGTTTTTAAGAAAGTAGTGCACTTTTGCATTTTTCTCACATGACACTTTCGCTGCGCCTTTTTTTGGAGCACCTTCTACATTGTCTTTTGCATATCAGGCAGTAATTAAAAACATGATTTGAGATACTGGTTTATCAGTTGTTATGCAGACAGTTGTGCGGAAAACGTTTCACCCAAGGGAACCATTGCTGCTCCATGTTTACAGCAATGCAGACATAAGATTGAAACACAATCCTACAGTGTAGGCCTTAGCAAAAAGACTGACGGAAGATAAAAGTCAAACCTATAAGGCGTACCCCTTGATGATACTACTGACGTAAGATGTACACCAAGCATACCACGTGCCTGTCTTCGGGGAGCTACTAAAAGTACATGCAAATCCAACTTGTCCAACACTCATAAGGTATCCAGCTACCAGAACTAAGATTTAAAGCCAGCTCTTAAGACATAAACATTTACAACACTTCTGATGTAAAATGTAAGCCAAACATCTGGAGACGTAAGTTATAAGGCATGAACTTTGACAATACTCCAGGCGCACATATGTGGAAAAAGTTTCCAAAACTTGCGGGTAAGACTCGGAAGTTTTCATAATCTTCGATAAAAAAATATATACATGCAAATGTATTCAGCAGCTGTGAAAAATACTAAGCAACCTACATCTAAACGCCCTCTATGTACACAGACAGATTTATTATACTTCCATTCCTTCAATCTGGACGTTTATGCACAAGAAGGCATGCAAAATTAAACAAATACGTACTGGAAACTATCTAAGTTTGGGGAATGCCAGTATGAAAGAAGAAGCTGGGCTTTTACATTTTCCTGGGTTGTAAATGCTTAAGAGAGGGCTGCAGGAATGAGCTTTGCCGTTATAGGCAAAGAGAACACTTGCCATCACCGACTGGTGCTGTGGTATAATTTTCTAAAGAGCTAGTAAACTTAATTTTTATTTAAGAAATATGCAGCAAAATGACAATCGTTTATTATTGAGAAAAAGCTTTTAAAAACTCATGAACAGCAGAGATGAATTCTTGTTCAATAAAACAGTCAAATACACACGTTTGATCCCTTTTTGAATCGAAATCATACTACCCCCCAGATGTGGAAAATAAATTGTCTGTTATTTTTAGAGTTCTGTTTATGGCTCTGATGGGTGCAACATTTTAAACAGTTTACAGGCTGCTAAGTCAGTTTGGTTCAGTTATGTTTATGTTACAGAAAGCTGGTGTCCTACTGTGGTGTTAATGTGCTTGCAGAGACCTTCATCCGTGGCGGAGGATGCAGAGATGCTGAATTGTGAACGAGTAAGCGCCGCCATTTTCATGGGCCTTTTTCTGCTCTCTGACCTTTCGTGGAAAGCAGGCCAGGATAAATAAGTGAAAGGCCTCGGCACTGTGCTGGCCTGCCTCTCACAGTTGCTGGGAATAAGCAAAGTAACTAGAAATCTGCAACCTCGGTGGGAAATTCTTCAGCAAGGGTTTCAGACTTCCTCTGTGAAAGCATATTTTTTCCCACTGTTATATACCTACTATATCACAAAACATTTGCTTCTATTGCTTTGACCTAATCGCAAGGTAAGTATAGTAGACGAATACAATAGTTACTAGAGTCAGGTAGACAATGCAGAGGGACACATTGTCACAATATACTTAACACGATAAAGGTGGTAGGCAATATGCTGGATGCATAGAACCCTTCACAGCACTAGGGATGCAAGATGTAAATATGACATTTAAGGCCATCCTGATTCTGCATAGATGAGATTTAAACCAAATATATTGCTATTGTTATTTAGTACATTTTGCTATTAATATGGAATTGTAGTGCTTAAGTCTGGGTTATGACGTTCCAATAACTTCCATCGCAGACTGACGTCTGATTCGGTTTTGTGGTGGTGGGTGGTCAGAAGTACAGAATCGAGGTACTGCAAAATAAGATGTAGACACAGCATGAGAGATGTACGAGTTCCCCATACCTGTGATGTTAGAATTTAATTTTACATGAACGTGTTCCTTAGCCTTTCTGATCTTAACCCTACATAAAACCATATTACTTCTGATACTACGGGTACTGGATGAAAATCTAACATTAACCATTGTAGATAGTTGGATATAAAGTTCATAGCCTCCCATTGACCAAGCACGGTTTGAAAATATTCTCTCCTTTTTTAGTCTTCGGATTTCGTTTGAGAAACATTAATTCTTAAACCTTATGTATGACTAATGCAGTTAAACATTACAACTTAAAACACCCTCTCCTACCCTTTTGCTATTTTTCAGTTTGAAAAAGAAAATTCATAAAATTAACAAATGGCCAAGCCAGTTAAAGTGATGAGCACAATTTAATATTGTATAATTTTCTTATTTTTGTAATTGAGTTTGAAAAAAATCATCATATTATATAATTATCATCAACAAATCTGTGAATACATTAATAAACATGATAGCATTGTGGGTCATCATTTCAAGAAGTACCCAGTGCTTCAAAACTGTGAAGCACACTTGTGTGTTCTGGCCACATCTCTTTCAGCTGGTAAACATTTCATACGCTACATTCGCACATCCGTCTGCTTACGTTTGGAGACTTACATTTGTTTAAAAATTTGGGGGCAGATTTACAAGCCCCTTGCGCCGCTTTTACGCCGCCGTTGCGTCACTTTTGTGACGCAGCGGCGGCGCAAAAGATGCACCATGGTGCGGGGTATTTACAACGTGACGCATCTCCCAGATGCGTCACGTTGTAAATCCGTGCGCCAGGAGAGGCGTACCATCGCAGGGGGAGGCGTTCCTGTGCAGGTACGCCTCCCAAAAGTAGCTGAGTGAAATCTACCAGATTTCACTCAGTCACTTTTGGGCCCATGCTGCGTCAAAACCCTGCGCCTGCTTGAAGCAGGCGTAAGGATTGACGCAGCATTGTACACATAGGGCCACCCTGATCATTGCTGGAGCTGCATCGCGCTTGCGACGCAACTCCAGCAATGCGCCGCTTTTACGGCACAGATGCGTGACGCATCTGTGCCGTTTTTCCCCCATGGTACGCCGCATTGTAAATGCGGTACAAAAGGGGGGTGGTGACGGACGGAGCATCTGAATCAATCAAACACTCACACCCAGTCAAAAGATCTGGGTTTAATCCATCACCGTTCTTTAGCCCACTCTGCCACCCCAGTTCAGACATGGCTATATGCAAATCAGTCTGACCCTGTGCCTCATGCGAACAGTCCAGCCCGAACTGCCAAGCCATGTCTTCCCTGGACCGGAAACAAGCTTCCGAGGACTGGTTTCTGGCATTCCAGCCGTATTGAGCCCGGCTTGCTTGAATCCAGTGGCAAAGTGAGCAAGGGATTCACGTCTGAGCATACCCTGCCACACTTATTCGCGGCCAAAAGCGGTACAAAAGCGGGGTGGTGACGGACGGAGCATCTGAATCAATCAAACACTCACACCCAGTCAAAAGATCTGGGTTTAATCCATCACCGTTCTTTAGCCCACTCTCTCACCCCAGTTCAGACATGGCTATATGCAAGCTTCCGAGGACCGGTTTCTGGCATTCCAGCTGTCTTCAGCCCGGCTACTACTATAGCACCTGTCAAACAAAAAATCATACCGAAGAAAGCCTCCCAGCCATGGTACAACAAAGACCTTAAGGCATCAAGGCAAGAACCGAAATGGAGGACAAAGTATGAGGTTGAGGAGAAAATCATCTACAAAAATAAATTATCCAAACATAAAAAAACGTATCCTAATGGCAAAAACCTCCTACTACTCTGAGCAGATAAAATTAGCCTGTGATACTAACAAAATTCTTGTTATAAAAAACTGGTGGTACCAGTGTGCCCCAACATTGCAGTGATAAATGAAGAATTTTGTAATGCTATGGCTAACTTCTTCCAAGAAAAGGTTGCCAACATCTTTAACAAACTCACTGCAGGTAGGACAGCCATCCAACTGGATGGGCTATGTCTACATATGACATAAGTTATTTCTAAAGACAGTGGTCCCTAGACAAGGGTTAATGTGAGTAAACAATAAATAGAGACACAATCAGTACTATATTTTACAGCTGTCCAGCCGGACAGTTTTTTTTAAATATGCAGTTGCTTAAATATATACAAAATGAAGCAAGAAACATTTAAAGTGTATTGTGCGCCATATACACTTCTTTAGTTAATACTCATTTTGTGTAATAGTGTCTCCCCTATAATTTGTTTCTCATATCAAAATGTGCCCGATAAAAACAATTTACTCTGCCTGAGCCTTTCTGTTTTCATGTTGTACGTCCTTCCCACTAAGTTGGATACAGGTTTGTGTCCGACTTTAATTGTTTCTTGCTTTATTTTGTATATACTTAAGCAACTGCATATTCAATAAAATCCTGCAAGGCTGCACAGCTGTGAAAATATAGTACTGATTGGGTCTGTATTTATTATTTATTAAAGTATTGGGTACTGTAGAAGTTCAAAAGCCATTCAAACAATAACGAGGTGTGAATCATTTTCAATATAATATTGTCTAATAAATCCATGTTTACTTACTATAATAGTATCCATAAATGTAGTAAGTTGATCGCCAACACAGAAGAATAAAGGTAAGATGCTGTTTTATTATGGGCAAGTGCCACGCAGCAACTGGCGAGCACCGAAGACCAAAGTAAACTGACACAAAGAGAACGGCAAAACATAACCATTCTAATTCAGAACATTTACAGACTCGCGCGATGAGCCTCGTGCCAAACTTGTAATTAAAGAGCAAAACACTACATTATCCTCCTTCTTATAAACAAAAAAAAAAACAAGTTAACCAAAACCTCACAAAGGTAATACCTTATCTATAGCTTCTGCAGAATGAACATAAGTTAAAATATATTTAACAATATTTCGTAAGAACAATATTTCATGCACTGCTTCTGTGTGAAACAAAGTAAAACAATTCAACAATATTTCACAGGAACAAATCATATTTCATACATTGCTTCAATGTTAAACAAAGTGAAACAATTCAACGATATTTTGCAGGAACAAATCTTTGTCTATTGCTTCTGCGTAAGGCAAAATCAGAACTGTCGAAATGTCCGGAATCAGTTAAAACATCAGGTCCAGAATCAGTTGAAACATCATTATTAAAAACAGATGTCTCACATGATCTCAATCCATTTCTTACAATTCTAGAAACATTCCACCATTGTTTGTTAGTCATCATAACCGCATTTCCTTGAACCTTCTCAATAACCATAGGTTCAGAAAATGTTGAACTTCCTTTCTTCTTATACATGGAAAACTTAACACGTACAACATCACCAATAGTAAATGAGTTGCTAATAACTCGTTTCCTGAAATCAAAATATTTCTTCTGTTTGGATTGTGCTACTAAAACATCGCCTTTAGCAACTTTGTCAATATCAGAAATATAATTCATTTTTACCCCTTTAGACATCCATCCAGGGAAAACTTTTGAACCAGGCTTCCTGACTCGTAAAAGTTTATATGGAGAAAACTTTGTGGAGGAATGCGGAGTAGTACGGTAGAACCATAACATGGATCTAACAGCATTCTGTACATTGCATTTCTCCACCAAAGCCCACTGAACACAATTATTAAGAACCCTATTCATCCTCTCTACCAAACCATTCGTTTGTGGATGATAGAGAGAACTCTTTAGATGACTAATACCACTCTCTTTCAAGAATTCCTGAAACTCATGACTGACAAACTGTACACCATTGTCACTTACAATAGTAGATGGAAATCCCTCACGTAAAAAAATGTCTTTTAGAAAATCAATCACATTTATAGAATTTGGTTCTCCAATAAAACGGACTTCAGGCCATCTTGAAAAATAATCACTGACAACTATTGCAAATCTTGATGAAGATGGAAGTGCATTGAATGGACCAACTAAATCAATGCCAATTGTCATCCAAGGTGCAATTGGCATCTCTATAGGTTGCAACGGTGGTGTCCTTACAACAAAACTTTTCTCTGCCCCAGAACAAACCACACAATCACCCACAAATGTATCTACATCCTTGTCCATCTGTGGCCACCAGAAATATTCACGCAATCTTCTCTTGGTCAATGTCCTTCCCAAATGTCCTTCATGTGCCGCTTTAATAAATCGTAATCTCAATATGTCAGGAGGAATTAACCTGTCGTTACGCACTAATAGCCCATATTCAAGAGAGATTTCCAACGATACCTTCACTTACGTTTGAAGTGCAAGAGAAACATTCTTCTCTCTAGGCCAACCATTCTTGACGTGTCTGATTACATATGAAAGTAGATTATCTTTTTCCAATTCAATCCTCCATTCTTTTTCACTAATGGCATACATATCATCCAAAACCAAACTAGCAATAAAACATTCATCCTCATCTTCCAGTTCAACATCAAATTCCGCAACGGGAAACCTTGAAACATAATCAGCTCTCACGTTTTTATTTCCTGGAATGTATGTGATATCAAAATCATATTGTAAGAGCTTAGTAGATAGACGAGCTATTCTTGGTGTCTGATCTCTTAACTTCTCACCTGAAAGAATTGAAACAAGGGGACTGTGGTCAGTACGTTTCTGAAAATGCCTTCCCCAAATGTAGGGATTACGGGGCATATTACCAACGTTAAGCGATATTTATCGCTAACGATGCTTAGCAACGACATTTTTACCGCTAAGCATCGTCAGAAATTATCGCAGATAAACCTTGCTATTATCAAGGTTTATCGCAATAAAAAACGGCCGCAATGCATGAATATCGCTGAAAAGTCAGCGATATTCATGCATTACCGAGCTAATGCTCTTAGCCATGTTATCCACCTCCCATTGGATAACATGGCTAAGAACTGCTCAGGGCAGGTGTTAGTTTTTGGAGATATTTGCTCTTAGCGCGAATATCTCCAAAAGTTGGTAATAGGAGATAGCGATGTTAGCGACTGTTTCCAGTCGCTAACATCTTGGCACGCCCACTTTGCATGTCATTAGTGATAAATATCACTGACATGCAAAGTGGGGCCCAAGATGGTCGCTATCTCCTACTAGCTGTCGCTAACTGGTGTTAGAGACAGCTAGGTAATAGGGAGATAATTTTATCTCCGCTTTCTTGGCTTTTAAAGCCAGAAAAGCGGAGATAAACCCCCTTGATAATATGCCCCTACATTTCCTAACTGCCCACCAGCAGGCAAGTAGCTCTCGCTCAATGACTGCAAAATTCAACTCTGTACCACGTAAAACTCTCGATGCATAACCCAAAGTATTTTCTACACCATTAACTATTTGAGTTAACACTGCACCCAAACCCAAACCACTTGCATCTACAGTAATGGTGCACAGGACACTTGGATCAAATGGTTTCAAGATTCTAGGACACACTAATTGCTCCTTGACCCAATCAAAACTCTCTTGTGTGACTGAGTTCCAACAGAAATTTACATCTCTTTTAAGCATGTTAGTGAGAGGTTGGGTTTTGATGCATAGTCTGGCACAAAACGAGCATAAAATTCACACAAGCCAATGAATGATTTAAGTTCATTTTTGTCTCTTGGAGAAGGACTGTCAACAATGACTTTAACAAGAGCCGGCCTAGGTTCTATTCCTTGCTCAGTCACAATATGTCCTAAGTATTCAACTTTCTTGACATTAAAGATACACTCTTCTTGTTTCAAAACAACACCACAATCTTGCATAACATCAAGTACATGATATAATGCCTTATCGTGTGATTCATTAGACTCACCATGAATCAAAACATCATCCTGAAAGATGACAACACCTTTGATACCTTTAAGCATTTGAGTCATAATTCTTTGAAAAACAGCTGCCGCAGAGGCCAACCCGAAAGGCATATGGCAATAATGATAAGAACCAAAAGGTGATACAAATGCAGTTAATGTCTCGAAGAAGGATCAAGAGCCACCTGGTGGTATGCTGACGCTAAATCCAATTTTTAAAAAAATGTTGAACCACGAATTAAACTCAACATGTCAGCAATCTTTGGAAGTGGATGAGAATCCACCCAAATATTCTTATTCAGGCTGCGCAAATCAACACAATGAACGAAGATCACCATTTTTTTTCTTTGCGACCACCAATGGAGACAACCATAATGAAGATTCTATTGGTCGAATATTCCTTTCTCACACAAACCAATGAGTTCTTTCTCTAACTGGTCCCTCACACTAAATGGTACATTTCTTAACCGGTGTTTAACAGGTATGGCACCTTCTTTCACTTTGATGACATGAGTGAATCCTTTGATTTTACCTAAACCATTACTAAATACTATTGGATAATGTTCAGACAAATTGACTGTAAACTCATCACCTGAACTGACAACAGAAACTTGATCCTTGGTACCAGGTCGTAACGCCATCTTAAATAAACCTTGGTGATACCATCCCAAAATTAGCAATCCCTTAATTGCAACGTATATTTTCCCTTGTATAGTCCTTCCTCTAAATTCCAAAGTGTTAAAAAAAACAGCCAAATCAATTTTCCTCCCTTCGTAGGAAACAGGAGACCTGTCTGGAGGAAATAATGAACGAGAACCCCAAATTTCAGTGAATAGCTCTTGTGTGATCATAGTGATTCGTGCACCTGAATCAACCAATAAGTTAACTGTCTTACCACCAATATTGATATCAATGTATGGATCAACACACTCCTCCTCTGTACTGTTAACCAAATCTCCAACAACCACAACCATGTCTTTCAAGTCATCCTGAATTTTATTGAGATCACACTCGCTGTTCTCCACAACAGACACTCTTGATATAGAAGAGGAAGATTGTTTCTCATCAGATGAAAAACGTTTCCCAGACTGACAGATTTTCGCAAAATGTCCTAACCTCAAACACACTCTACAAACAACATTTCTGGCAGGACAAGGACGACCCGACTTGAAATGTGGTAAATTACCACATCGATAACATATATTATTTTGTTTAAAACCTCTGTTATCTCCAAAATTCTTATTATCCAAACGATTTGTAAAACCTCTATTATCTCCAAAACTCTTGTTATCAGAACGATTTGTGAAACTGTTCTTGCTATTTTTTGCATGAACAACAGCAGCATTCTCATTTAAAACAACCTTCTCATCTAATTCTTTTACTGCAATTTTTGATAATTCAATACTTTTTGCTGTACATATAGTTTCTTCTAGAGTAGGATTACCCATTGACAACAATGTTTGTTGAATATTTTTATCTGAACATTTGCAAATGTTTTGATCTCTAATTAATTGTTCAGTGAACGCTTCAAATTGACAGTCAGCACTCAATTTACATAAAATGGAGATGTAAGTTTCAACATCTTCACCAGCTTTTTGTTCCCTTTTGAAAAATTTGTGTCTTATAACAACAATGCTAGGTTGAATATCAAAACGAATCTCAAGTTTTTTTACAGCTTCAGCATATTCATCAAGCTCTTCATCATTTGCATTTCTAATTAAATCAGGTAAGTGCTTAAATATTGACCTCCCCTCAAAACCCAATGAATTCAGTAATAAATATTTTCTTCTCTTTGCCCTGAACCTTGATGCTCCTATAGCACCAATATAAGTAATAAAGGCATCATACCAGTTCCTCCATTGTATTGGTGGAGAACCTGGTGTTTCAAGAAAAGGTGGAGGAGGTGACACAGACTGCATGTTCGTGAGCCAAACAAAAACAAAAATATAAAAAAAATAACCGTACAGTAGATCTCTGAGGTATTGTGTACATCACTTTTTTCAACAATTTCACCAAAAAGATAAGTACTTTAAATCACGATGTACTTGCGCATAACTATTGATTTTTAAACATTGTAGAAATTTGAATTAATGTACATATTACTGCATGAATCCACTCTGCACAACTGTTATAATGTGATACAAATATATAGAACGAGGGTAAGTCCAATATAGTGTGCGCATCACTGTGAGAATAATCTTCTGCGTAAGTGTTATTCCTAACGAACAGTGTGGGTGTCACTGCGCACGCTCAATACTCCAGCACAAAAATAAAAATGAAATTCTACAAAAAAAAAATAGAATTATACAGTGTGCGTGTCACTGTGCACGCTTTTACTTCTTTAATGTAAATTACAATTTTTTTTTTAGTGTGCGTGTAACTGCACACTTTTAATTATTTTACGTAATGGAATATAAATGCTCTTAATACCAATAGTTATGTTGCTGTAGAAACGCGTGCTGAATGAGCTTTGACTAACTTCATGTAACGCTGCGTATCAATGTAAACGCTGCCTTAAATGCGTACTTTTTGTTTTTATAAACATGCAGCTCCAATGTTCTTTTTAAGTTAATTTTGTTCTTTTGACTTGGAAACGCTGCCTTAAATGCGTACTTTTTTTCTAAACGTGCAACTCCGATGTTCTTTTTAAGATAATTTTGTGAAGATAGTGTCACGTCAGGCAACTTCCAAAATGGTGTCACGTTGCGCTGCATTCCAGTGACACCTAATAGATTCGTACTATACTTCAAAATGGCGTCACGTTACGCTGCGCTCCACTGCGTTTCAATGACGTGTCAAATTCAATTTCATCTACAATGACGGTGATGCTGGCTTGCATTTCACCTGTGCTCCTAACACGTATTAACTGCCACAGTCAATCAGAATAAATAAAGAAACTTCGCCACTCGTGCTTCTAAAGGTCAACAACTTTAAATATACTTCTTAAACAGTACCTTAATCGATTGACTACGGTGAATGTTAAACAAAGAATAAATAACCTCACTCCGACGTCTTTGACGAGGATCCCGTTTTTCAAAATTCTTTCAGACACTTGTCCACCTGCGAGGGTACGATCGTCGCCACAAATTCTGTAGTAAGATGATCGCCAACACAGAAGAATAAAGGTAAGATGCTGTTTTATTATGGGCAAGTGCTACACAGCAACTGGCGAGCACCGAAGACCAAAGTAACCTGACACAAAGAGAACAGCAAAACATAACCATTCTAATTCAGAACATTTACAGACTCGCGCGATGATCCTCGTGCCAAACTCGTAATTAAAGAGCAAAACACTACAGAGGTGTTAATCATTTTCAGTATAATATTGTCTAATAAATCCACGTTTACTGACTATAATAGTATCCATAAATGTAACAAAGAAACAGGAAAATGCACAGGTAAGTACGTTTTTAGTAAAGTTCCAGAGAACTGTTATCCAGCGGCAAAATATGATGGCGCAGGAAATTTGAACAGAGACTGAAGGGCACTGATACTCAGATTGCGACAGGTGATGGAATGTCTACCGCCACGGACCAGTAAGTTACAATGGTGTAACCCAGTATCCCTCAGAACCTGGGCGGAAGTAGAAAGTATACAAACGGTTCTGTCGGGTATGTACTATTTCTTTAGGTTGTACTGAATATTAAACAATATATACATTTCGAAGCGAGTTCATCAAAGAAGAAAGAATATATAAATTATGAAGCGAGTTCATCAAGGAAGAAAACTTGGAGACAGAGAAAGCTATCGTCCAACCACAAAGGACCCCACTGCGGATCTCAGAATCCTGATAGGAGAAGCAACCCAGAGAGGAATTGATGAGGGTTTCCTGAGTCGGCACGAATATGACTTTCTGAACCAAAAAGAACCTTGGATTCCAACTATCTACACCCTGAAAAAGGTACTCAAGCGACTAGAAAAACCACCAGGGAGGCCAATAGTATCTGCCTGTGGTTCAATTTTAGAACCTCTCAACCAGTTTATTGAACACTTCCTACAGCCATGGGTCCCCAAAACAAAATCCTTTGTGAGAGACAGCATTCATATAATACAACTACTGGAAGGGCAACCTTTCGATCACCGCAAACAGATATTGGTCACATTGGATGTGTCATCATTATACACATCTATCCCACAGGACAAAGCAGTATAAATAATCAGAACAACTTTGGATTCAAGACCAGGACCGCACTGAATCCCAACAACCTTCTTGATTTCACTGCTTGAGATAGCGATGAAAAATAATTATTTCATTTTCAGAAGACAGTACTATCAATGTAAAGGAGTAGCTATGGGCGCTACGTATGCCCCAAGTCTAGCTAACATTTTCATGGCAGCTACAAAGAGGAACATCTGTATAGTCAGTCAAATCCGTACCGCAACAAGATTGAGGTTTGGAAAAGATATATCCATGATGTGATAATGATATGGTCTGGCGAACAGAGTGAATTGATGGAATTTCATGCATGGCTCAACAACAGGAGTAATTTACAATGGCTTGCAGCAGAGAATCAATAGATTTCTTGGATCTCACATTCAGGATAGATGATGGACTGCTATATTGTGAACTCTATCAGAAGGCGATGGAGAGAAATACCTTGTTGATGTATGGCTCCCATCACTCCCGCAACCTAAGGGATAACTTGCCTTACGGACAGTACTTGAGGCTGAAGAGAAATTGCTCCCTGAGAAAGGACTTTTTCAGGGAGTCAGAAGTATTAACAACCCGATTGAAGGCCAGGGGATTCCCGACTGGCCTTTTGAAACGTGCCAAAAAACGAGCTTGGTACTGTCCCCGGGACCAGATACTTGAAGTCAAAGAGAAATCCAAAGAGACCAACAATATTGTCTGCGTAACGACTTTTAACATGAGGAGCAATGACATCAAAAAGAGTGTACAGAAGTATTGGAATCTCATTGCTGGTGAACTACAAACTACTCAACAGCCATTGTTTGCCTTTAAAAGGGGAAAGAACATTAAGGACAGGGTTGTGAAAGCTTTCCTACAACCAGACCTTAGAGGCTACCTGGGCCTCCTGCCTGTGACCGGGCACGAAGATGTGGAAGCTGCAATGCCTGTGATTTGTGCAGGGAGGGCACTGATTTCACATACAACAATAGAACCTACAAATTACCACACTTTACCAACTGTAATAGCTCCCAGGTGATATACGCTATCCTTTGCCCCTGCACTCAAATATATGTTGGTCAGACGACACAGAGAGTCAAAACTAGGATCTTGCAACATATGAGCAGAATAAGATGCAAAACAGTGGGGGCATCATTGGTTGAACACTTTATCACGCACGACCACACACCAGATGACATCAAGTGGTGGGTCTTGGAAAAGATCTGACCGAATCCCAGAGGGGGATCTGTCACCAAGTCTCTTAATTACAAAGAGTGTAGATGGATACATTCTCGCAACTCAGTACAGAATGGGTGGAATGAAATGGAGGAGATTTCTAGACAAATGGGACAACTGTATTTGGATAGCTGAGTGTTGCACAACGCCCCCGATGCTTGATACACCTTGAATACCTGCAGACAGTCAAGTCCTCGTTACCCTAGGTTTTCAATCCCTAGTGGTTGCCCACTTTTTTGAGTAGCAAGATGGAAATATGTCTACCTCCACCTAGGGGTTATTTCAAGATGAATACCCTCAACTGCAGTTACCTGAGTAATTGTGTTCACGGAATGCATATTATATCTAGTAACATGAGGGAAATATTTCTGCCTTTAGCTAGGTGACATAGTAAGGTCCCAGGCCAACTGCCGATATAGAACGGACCACTTTGGTAATTGGCAATGTCGGAATGCCTAATAAACTGATTGTAAATATTACTGCGATATTGTCAGTGCGGGCACCCTGTTAACCATTATTTGGCCCGTAGTCTTCACTAGGTTAAAGAACGTACGCATATGTATAATTTAAACTGAACACACAACGTTCTGAGAATGGTGAGAACGTCTCGTTGTGCAACCTTTATTAATTCACATACAATGTCAATGTTGCATACACGCGAAATGCTAGCTAGGGGATGTAGCAAGGTTCCAGGCTGATGGACGTCTTTGAACGCACGCACAATTGTAATTGACAATGTCTGAAATGCTTTCTAAACTGAACAAGCCTAATGTGGTCTGAAAACTGTGATACTGTTAGTGCGGGCACTTTATTAACCATTATTTTGCAAGTGGTAGCCCTTGGTTGAAACATCATCACTAGGTTCATGGCCGATTAAGCATATAATTTGCAATATTTGAAACTGAACACACAACGTGCAGAATGTATTCTATAAAACGTGATAATGTCACTATTTGCATACAATGGCAATACTGCATATACGCGAAGTATTTTTTTGCTGACTAAATATGGAAATAGTATTGTTATGCTCACGGCCATTGTAGTACATGTGCATATTTACAATGTCTGAAATGCTTTTCAAACGGAAAGCACTGTGTGTGAAATGTACCCTGTTAACTGTGATAATGTCACTGCGTGCATTTTTTACATTCGTTTTCAAATACATGTGCAACCCACCTTTCTTCCACTACAAATGATATTCCAGAATGCCCACTCATGCGAGCGCCATCCCCACCCTTGGCATATTTTTAATGAGCACAATAATTTGGCACGATTAGTTAGACCAATGGCTTGAACCCTAATCGGCCCGACAACGTCAGCTGACGTACTACACCAACGCGAAGGTGGTTGTCATGCAACCAGGCGGAGCGTCGTTTCCAGTGAAACGTCCTCGCGCTTCCAAAACCGGCTTATACAAGTCCGAGTCGTTAGCCGCTGTCACTTTCACAGCGAACGCGGACGGAGCAAGAAGAAATTGCAGCATCCGAGCGATCTTTGTATTCATTACAACTAATTTTAAGGTGAGCAATTTGCACAAGTTAGACAAACCAACCCGTTAATATTAGCATCTTACAGTCGGAAGGGTTTAATTAACCAGCACTTTCCTTTAGACCACATCCGGGCCTTGAATTGCCTGAATCTTTGCCATCAGAGTGGATTGCATAATTTTTGAGCAAGCTTACGAGTGAATTGATTGCAATAAATAGAGCAACTTCCATGATTAAAGGTGAGTTGCCAGCCTAACTTATATTAACTCCTGGGCAACATGAGAGTTTAAAATGGGTTAGTAATCCCCACGCCCGATTTTCTCCCTTAGACACACCCTACAAGGGAACCAGTACTCCGTGCCAGCCACAGACCAACCAGTGGATCTGCCTGAACCCCACCTGGGTGCGCCTATCAGGGCCCCCTTTGAGGTGAGTTACTACCGCCTTCAGTGATAACTAGTTGCTCTGGCACCATCCACCCAATTAAATCCAAACCTGACCCTCGCTCATTTCATTCAACAGGCTGTCCGTCCCCCCTTTTACCAGTCCTGATGAAGACCCGCATTGACCCTTTAAGAGGGCTTATCCAAGGTTGAAACGTCGACATTAGAATCCTTTGGACCAGCTTTATGGACTTTGCGAGAAGACCAACGGATGTGGTCCACAGAAGTTCCTAAAAAACATTGTACTACTGGCCAATTTCCCTTCCTCCTTTCCCCTCCCTTTCCTTTCAAACACCACTGTATATTTGACACTTTCACAAATACCACTGAGCACTGAATGTCACCTTTCTTCACACTTAATGCACCATTTTGTACTGCGTACAGCCTTCTCATAATTGAAATCAGGGTAGTTATAAATAAAAATAATTCATAAAAGTGTTTTGATTTACCCTAGATGGTTTGGATTAAAATGTTTTCTTCCTTGACGAACTCGCTTCATAATGTATATATTCTTTCTTCTTTGATGAACTCGCTTCGAAATGTATATTTTGTTTAATATTCAGAATAACCTAAAGAAATAGTACATACCCGACAAAACCATTTGTATACTTTCTACTACTGCCACGGACCAGCAACTCCACAGCAACTCTGCATCCCACTCTGGGTCCCAGAAGCAGGCCCAGCAAGGCCTCAGGGCCCCAGGACTGTCCACGCTTTCAAGGTTTTGGATACCATGGTGTTGCCAGGAGTGCGCAATGATAAGTGATGCATCACTGGTTTTGTCTAGCGGTGCACCTCATTTCATGATTGTAGCTCTGAATGTCCACTTCCCCTGGGACTCTAGCTGGTCGTCCTGGCTGTTGGCTGGCTTGAGGGGTTGTTTATCTGTGCTGCACTTGGCCCTGGCTGCTCCATTCTGCATTCCATTGGTTTTGCTTCCTCCATTGGAGGTGGACTTATAGGCTATTTGTGCCTCTAGAGGCAAAAAATGTCACATTGGGCTGACTTGCTGCTAATTGGACTTTTGGCAGTTTTCGCCCGCCAACGTCAGAATTTGTATCGCCTTCACACTAGTATTAGCAGCAGTTTTCACCGCGGTTACCTGAAACTATCGCCATGTAGCAACGTATTGTAAATACATCGCTAACAGGGAGAGTTTTTGGTGATAGGCTGTGTTAAGAAAACTGCTGCTAACTAGCGTTAACCTTAGTTAGCTTCATTTCTTGTACATGCACGCTTAGAGGGATATTCACAACGGTAATCTTACACTTGAGTTAATCTACACGTGTAAGTTTACTCTAACAATTTGTAGTAAATGTAGTACTTTTGACTATTCACCATTTATGAGTATAAAGTTATTACAAAGGCTTGTATGCTTCTTGACCCTGAAACAGGGGGTGGAGACTAATTTTCAAGTGTAAAGTTACTACTTGTAACTTTTGACACGGAGGCAGCGGTCTTCGCCACTGGTACAGAGATCTCCATAATGATGAAGTGAAGGGAAAATTTTAAATATTTGTTAAGGTTTAAAACAAATAGTGCAAATATTTTAAGATAAATATTCATGTATATAATGGAATGTTTATTTTAAACGTGGAAACAAATGCTGCAGTGCAGTGAACCTTTTGAAGTAAATATTTAAATCATTTAACTATATTAATAAATTTTAAATGTGTTTATTTATAATTCCACCCAAATTGACCCCTTCATTGCTAGGCCTTTTCCCGCCTGTGCTAAACCTTTTTTTTGGCTATTCGGGTTAGTTTGCACTTAGGCCCTGTAACTTTTTATCCACATAAGGTATCCATGCCAAATTTGCGTCCTTTTCTTTAAACACCCTGAAGACTCAAGAGGTTCCCAGGGTTTGTGGATTCCTCTATATGGGACTGAGAAATTAGCCAAAATACAGCAAAAAAAATTTTGAGGGGAGGAAATGGGAAAAAAGTGCTGCAGAAGAAAGTATCAGATTATTTCCTTGTAAATGGTATACACAAAGAACAGGAGGAAGACCCCTCTCCCACATCACGGCCAAGACCTGTAACGAGCTCCCAGCCGACATCAGATGTGCCCCCTCCCTGAACACCTTCAGGAAGGCTCTGAAGACCTGGCTTTTCGACTGATACTGAACTGCTGACACCCCCACCCCTCAGCACCTTGAGACCCTCACAGGTGAATAGTGCGCTTATAATGCCCCTGATTGATTGATTGCAAGGGTTTGGGAGGCTAAAATCACAATCTTCCCAGCTTTCAGGAACAGGCAGACTTTCGTCAGAAAATCCAAATTTTCTACACAGTTTTGCCATTTTACTGGGACATTGCCTATTTTTCCTATTTTTTTGTACTTTCATCCTCCTTCTAGTTAGTGGTTGAAATGGGTTTAAAACGAATAATGGATCCCATTAAACTATATATTTATGAAAAGTGGACAACATTCTGAATTCTCCAAGGGGTCATTTGTGTAGATCCTTCAAGGTTTTCCTATAGAAATTAACAGTTGAAATAAAATATTGAAATTGAGTTGAAAAAACAGCCATTTGTGCCTATGTTTTCACCTGTAACTTCTTCTAAGTTTGGTGGTTTGTGAAAGCAATATACTGTTAAGTACACAGGACCCTTCTGGTTGCAGGGCTATATATAGGACTTGTAGGTTCACCAAGAATCCGAAGCACCCAGAGCCAATTACTGAGCTGCAGCTTCCAATGGGTTATCATTGTGTTCCCTGTATACAGCAATTCATTTGGTAAAATATAAAGAGTGAAACATAGTTATCAAGGAAACCTATGTATTTCCAAAATGGGAAACAGGTTATTTGCACATCTCTGAATTTGTGGGTACCCATGCTAGCGTGTGAAGTAGAGGGCATGTTTCAAAATTCACACATTGTCCTACATTTTAAAGGCAGAAATGCATAGAAAGTCAATTTGTAATAACACTTGTTCTACTATTCTGTGTTTCCTTAAGTCTCCCGATAAAAATGGCACCTCAGTTCTGTGGGTAGGCCTAGCGCTTGCAACAAGAAACAGCCCAAAATGCTGTGTGGACACATCACATTTTTCTAGTGAAAACTGACCCGTTTTGCACAATGTGCCTAGCTGTGGATTTTGGACCCTAGCTCAGCCGGCTCCTATAGAAACCTAGCAAACTTGTAAATTTTTAAAACCTAGACACAGAGGAGATTCCAGATGGGGTGTGACTTGTGTGGCTCTCATCAAGTTCTGGTACCCAGAATCCCTTTCAAACCTCAAACTTTGTAAAAAAAAAAAATACATTTTCCTCACATTTCTGTGATGAGAAGTTTTGGAATCTGCGGGGAGACACAAACATTCACCCACCCACCATTCCTCCAAGTCTCCTGATTAAAATGGTACCTCACTTGTGTGGGTAGGCCTAGTGTCCGCAACAGGAAACGGTCGAAAACACAACCTGGACACATCACATTTTTCCAGTAAAAAATGACCCTTTTTTCGCAACGTGCCTAGCTGTGGCTTTGGGACCCTAGCTCAGCCAGCACCTAGGGAAAGCTAGCAAACCTGTACATTTTTTAAAACTAGACACCCAGGAGAATCCAGGATGGGGTGACTTGTGTGTCTCTCACCAGGTTCTGTTACCCAGAATCCCTTGCAAACCTCAACCTTTGTAACAAAAAAAAACACATTTTCCTCACATTTCTGTGAAGGAAAGTTCTGGAAACTGCAGGGACCCACAAACTTCCACCCATCCAGCATTCTACCAAGTCTCCCGATAAAAAATTTACCTCATTTGTGTGGGTAAGCCTAGTGCCCACAACAGAAAATGGTCCAAATCACAACGTAGACACATCTCATTTTTCCAGTGACAACTGACCCTTTTTTTGCAATGTGCCTAGTAGTAGATTTTGGACCCAAGCTTAGCCAGTACCTAGGGAAACCTAGTAATCCTGTACATTTTTGAAAAATATACACCCAGGTGAATCCAGGATGGGTCGATTTGTGTGCTCGGCTCTCACCAGGTTCTGTTACCCAGAATCCCTTGCAAACCTCAAACTTTGTAAAAACAAAAAACATTTTCCTCACATTTCTGTGAAGGAAAGTTCTGGAATATGTGGGGAGCCACAAATTTCCACCCATCAATAGTTCCACCAAGTCTCCCAATAAAAATGGTACTACGCTTGTATGGAAAGACCTTGTGCCCCCAACAGGAAATGGCCCAAAATGTACTGTGGAGACTTCAGAAATGTCTGGAGTTGGTAGGTTTTCCTCGTTAGACACTGAGCCCGGGACCAAAAATGCTGGTGCACCCCTTTTATGTCTCCACAATAAGTTTTGGGCCCATCCCTGTTTACCGGGAAACCTGGGGGAACTCTGGGTTGTAGGAAATTTGTGTTGCCTGGTGATCCCACAACTTTCCCACACTGAAATGTGAGGAAAATATGATTTATTTTAGCAACATTCGAGGTTTGCAGGGGATTTTGGGTAAGAAAACCTTGGGGGATCCTCGCAAGCCATACCTCCCAGGACTTCCCCAGGTATCTATTTTTCAGAAATATCTGGGTTTGGTAGGTTTCCCTGGTGGCCGCCAAGCCTAGGACCAAAAACGCAGGTGCCCCCCCTTGCAAGACCAAGTAGTTTGGTGATAGATAATTTTGATGTCTCTACAATATGTTTTGTATCCTTCCCTGTCGCAGGCACGTTTTCCACCCACACAACTTAGGTGCCATTTTCATCGGTAGACCTGGGGTAACGCTGGGGGGTAGAAATTTGTTTCAGCCCGGTGATCCCACAACGAAACCTTACAAACCCAGCATTTCTAAAAACAGGACACCCAGGGAAGTCCAGGGAGGTATGGCTTGCATGGATCCCCCATTGTTTTCTTACCAGATTCCCCAGCAAGCCTAAAATTTTGCTAAATAATCAAATTTTCCTCACATTTCTTTGTGGGATCAGTATACCGCCACAAATTTCCTTCCACCCGGAGTTCCCTTCTGTTTCCTGATAAAAATTATTCCTCACTTGTGTGGGTGCCCAAAGCAGAGTCAGCCTAAAAAAGTATAACATGAAAAACTAAGGGGGCACCAAAGCGTGTCCATAAGAGAAGTTTTTTTAAATACATTTTAAGGCTGACTCTTCTTTGGGCACCCACACAAGTGACCTTTATTTGAAATGGACAAGTATTGTTAAAAATTTGCTCTGATCCCTCCACGGGTACCAGAGTCACATAGATGCAAAATCATGGGACCAAATTTGAGATGGTTCATTTTTGATATATGATTCAGGCAAAGTAACCTCCTCATAAGGGTGGGAATTTAGGTGGCTGGTTGTGAGTTGCTGTTACGAATAAGCGGGGAAAAAGATGTCTAAGTTAGTGAATAGATATTTATCATTATTCACAAGTTTCTTTGTCTAAGAAAGTTTAGTGTAACAATAGAATCTAGGGCTGTATGTGGGACTGAGCCTGTTCTGGTATCTGTTCCTAATTGCCTCACATTGAGTTTGGATAATACCAGTTCTACCACCCCCAATACTATTAGACCTCTCTTTTTCACATTTGACATGGTCTTTCACTTCATTCTTCTCTAGCTACTCTAGTGTGAGAAATTATGCCTTACAATGGATCAGTTCATTTATTTGTGGTTACTCCTACTTCTTCTCTCTTTGACTTTTCTCCTTTCCCCTTGAAAACAAAACTCTTTTTTGTGAGGTTCTCTATGGTTTAGCTCTTAACCCAATCCTGGTTAATATCTATGTAGTACTGTTGGCCAAACTGGTAATTTCTTTTGGCCCAACATACTTTGCATATTCCAGTCACACCCACCTAAGGATTTGATTTAACAGGCCTGGTCAAAGACAGCTTCAGGTCCATTGTCACCTGGAAGAACACATTGGGGTCTATTCGCAAACTGCTCTATGTAGCACATTTAGCAGTACAACAATGTACTACTTAAATACTACAAAATGCTATTGAGTAATCCTCCTGCAGAGGTCTCTCCCTCAGGCTCTCTTATTTTTTTCTGTGCAGAGAGCTCCACCCTGACAGTTGAGATCTCCGCACACATATGCCTACCATTCAGTAGTAAATGTAAGAGGGACAGGGAGGAGTGGCTGGAAAATGGGGATTATTTATTACTAAATGCAAGGGGTTGAGGAGGAGTAAGGATGGGTTAAGAGAGAGCTTGGGGAGGGGGTTTAGGGAGGGACATGCACCCACCCACAAAAGAGTAATCCCATTGCTGTTCACAAGCTGTCCTTTCAAAGTTACCACAAAAAACAACCCAAAACAGTAGCAAATGTACTCCAGCGTAGACCTGGAGTAAATCCAGAACCACACATGGGCAACAGCTAGTACTGCAACATCCTCCCAAAGACAATGGTGGAGACAGGGACTTATAAAGCCCCTTAGGAAATATTGCTAAAATAAATGAATTTATTTAGACTTCTTAAAAATATATATATTTCAATGTTTAAAAAAAAAAAAAATTAAAATGAATTATTAATTTATTTTATATTATTAAGAAAAATGTTTTGATTTATAAATACACGTGACTTTAAATTATTTATCATTAATTACATTAATTTCAATTAATTGTATACATAGGTTTTAATGTTTTAACTGATAATAAATAAAATAAAATTCTTTAACCCCTTGTGTGCGCATGACGGAATGGTTTTGTCATACGCCACCGTGCTCATGAGCCGAGGGCGGAACCATTCCATCCTCTGCACACAAGCACAAATCGATTTACTTTTTTTTTTAGCCTTGGGAGCTAGGTAAGAGCTTCCCAAGCTGCCAAGGCCAATCAGTTAATTTCACTTTCACTGCCTACATGCCCGCGGGGCTATCTCAGCCCCCCCCCCCCCGAGCACCTAGGCAGATGGGAGAAGGACAATTGGAAAGGGGAAAACTCCCCTTTCCAATGGTACTTTTGCCTAGTGGACACCTGCTTGGGGAAAGCCACAGGATGGTGATCCTCAAGCAGGGATCCACTCCATTATGCACCAGGGGAACTTTTGTTCCCCGATATTTTTGGTCAGATCAGTTTTTACAGCCCCCCCGGGAGGGAAAGCCCACTTGGCCCCAGGGATTATTTCCTTTATAAACATATGTGGGAGGCTGCCTAAAATGTGGATGCCAAAGCCCCTTCCCCTCCAAAAATAAAAATGACAGTCTTCAGAGGGGGGTTATTACCCTCGATCTGCCCCCAGGGATTATTGTTTCTTTTATAAAAGAGTGGTGGAGGCTGCCTACATTGGGGATGCCAATGCTCCCACCCTTTTTTTAAAAATAGGCACAGTCTTTCTGTCCCCAGGGACATATCGCAGCAATAGCCCATGATCTGCCCTCCCAAAGGGGGACAGAAAACCCACTAGGCACCAGGGACTATTTCTTTCCTTGTGTAGGTGTGAGGCTGCCCAGAATGGGCATGCTGATGCCCTCACCCCCCTGTAAAAAATTGGGCACAATCTCTTTGCCCCCAGGGGATAGATGGTGGTTATTACACCCGATCTGTCCCCCTGGGTGGGGGCAGAAAGCCCACTAGACACCAGGGATGTGTTTGTGGGATTTTCAGGGAGCAGCCCCATATTCAAAGGGTCGCTCCCTTTTTTTTAGGCATGCATTGTAGCCTTTTCTTCCCCTATTCAGAGATATGTTTAGGCACATCTGCCCCCAATGGGTGCAGAAAACCACTAGGTACCAGGGAAAGTTTCTGTGTGTGTGTGTGTGTGTGTGTGTGTGTGTGTGTGTGTGTGTGAGAACTGGAGATCGGCTGACAGTCTGCATGTAGTGACGTTTGGCTGGCTGTGTGTATACTGGTATTTTGCTGGTGGTGTGTGTGGACTTGCACCTGGCTGGTGGTGTGTGTGAACTAGTGCTTGGTAGTGGTGTGTATGGACTAGCGCTTGCCTAGTGGTGTGTGTGTGGACTGGCGCTTGGCTAGCTGTGTGCATGGCCTGGCACTTGACTGGCAGTGTGGGTGAACTGTCACTTGGCTGGTGGTGTGGCTGAACCCCCAGCATTTTCTTACCCAGAATTCACTGCAAACCTCAAATGTAGCTAAAAAGTCCCATTTTCCTCACATGTCTGTGTGGAAAAGTTGAAGGATCACCACACCAGCACACATTTTCTACTTCTCAGCATCCCACCACAAGGTCCTGCATATGAAAATTCATTTGTAGGCTACCGAAAGAACTATTAGAAGGTATTTAATTTCTATTTCTTAAAGTATTTTGATCATTGTACTTTTTTGGGACTTTTATCTGAGATTGTGAAACATTGAGAGCTCGTAAACACATTTAGGTTTAAGTTCTAGCCTACAATGCTTCAGATCTTGCTGGCACTAAGATGTACTATATTGCATATCCTTTAATAATTTAAAGAGAATGCATTTTTTTGTTGTTGCATACTTTATAGTTCAGTTTTGTTCCAAAACACGCTCCTATAGCTAATGATCCAAAAGATTGCTAATAAGATTCTTGATCACGCTGCCTGATTATGGATTTGACCTAAAATCTGTGCTCTTGCATTACAGAAGCTGTGATCATAAACACTATTTCTTTAATTAGTTAACTCTGATCTCCATTTTCTAATTCTGGTTTCCATTTTCAAAATTCTGCACAGAGCACAGCTTTAATGATCTTGAACGATTTTACAGGTCCTCCATTTCTTGCCTTTAGTAATTGTTTTATTTTTTTATATCTGCCTTACCCTATTCTGTCCATTCTATAAATGAGTTTGAGACATTGAACCTCATCAGTTTTCTCACAGAATGTATTTGTTTTTATCAGTTCCATCAACCTATTCCTTCAAACTTTGCCTATTTCTTTCCAAGTCTGTTCCATGACATGCCCACATAGGACAATGCTAGTTAGATTGGATTGTGGAAAAGCTTGATGTTCATCTTAATTCTCTATTTCTCCAACTTGCAAACTAATCACACCACATTCATCCTGATTAATCTTCAGTGCTCACTAATAGAGAGCACTAATCCAACTCATTCTCTGCAATATCCTCACAAACCACTGCATAACAAATGACTAACATATCTCCAGAATAGTCAAAGTCAAGTTTTTCCAAATGTTCGGTCTTTTAAAACTATTACACCGTATAATTTCATTTACATTTCTTGAAGCATCCTACAAAAAGCGTTAGTAAAATAGAATACAAATCTTTGTTCATTGTTTTACAATAAAATCAAGACCCCGATTATATTGTCCATGAAGTGCTGCATCCCAAACATCGACCTCATCATAAAAACTATCCTCATCATAAAACTGTATAATAGGTTGTTTGATTTTCTTCTGCAACTCCTCCTAATTCCCTCAGATACAAATGTATTAATTTACCCCCCTTGCAGACCAGAGGAAATGAAGAACCATCTAACCAGGTGGTTACAGCTTCTCTGTGTGCTCGTATGGTAATATTAATAAATATTTCTTTCAAAAGTATCTTTCTTTCTTTTAATAGATTCAGACATGCACAGAGAATGTGTGATAGGGATTCATGATTATAATTGCACAATCTGCAGGCCTGATTTTGGTGCTTGTCTTTCCAGAAGGGGCTCAGATACTTTGTTTCCCACATACCAAAGCACAAATTCATGAATAGTTTTTTTTAAATTGTTGAGAAATGTGCTGATAAATAAATCTGCGGTTTCCTTGTACCATATAAACGAATCACCGTCCAGGCATGACGTCTTTGTAATAAGCTGTTATTTTAGACAGGAGGTTTGTTGAAGATTTAATGCTTTATTACCAGCCTGTTTACCCATGCCTGAGGTCCAAATTTTTAGAGTGCAAAGATCCTCAATAAACTGTGCTAAGTAACAGCCCCAGGAACCTTGTATTTTGTTCTCACTTTGAGCTTCTATTTCTTTCCTGCACAGATTCTCGATAGAATCGGTTGTGGCTTCTCTGAGCCTTCCACATAGTTTAATAAAATCACTTTTACTCCGGAATATTTGATTGGTCAAACCAAACTCTACTTGGACTTGAGCCTGTGATGCTGCTTGCTGAATGAGGAAGACGTTTCTAGAAACTTTTATTTGCATGTTGTTTAGGAATGAGATTTTGCGACCCCTCATAAGTTCGCTACCATATGTGACAGAAGGAATTAACTGTGCCAACATAACTGATTGTAGGTGGCTGTAGGATGGACAGCTTAATTTCTTTTTTAATAAATTGAAGGCGTATATGAGATTTTGAGCTTTAGCCCTCTTTGCTAGAAGCTGATGCTTGTAACTTAGATTTCTCTCAATTTAAGGATTCACTGTTTTGGTGTGACCTTCATTCTCTACTTGAGGACTTGCATTGAACTGCAGGAGAAAGTACTTTACAACTACAGAACTCTGTGTCTGCTCTTGCAGCCTCCCCTCCGTGTGTGGCTCTAATGTACTAATGCTACATTCGCTAACATATTGAACTTAGACATTTTGGCTTTGCCAATGTTTGTTCTGATTCGGCTTCAGCCACCAATTCTGTATTTGTCCATTTATGCCCAGACAGGATGGTGATCTCAGATATCCTCTCCTTGAACACCTTCCTGCTGGCAATTGATACCTACTTTTATCTCTTTAGCTACTCCTCCCAGGTAGCAGCTCCAGTCTAAGGGGCATATTTACACGAAAGGATGCATCGCTGCATTGCAGCAGGAATGCATTAAAGAAACTCACGTGCGACAGATTCCTATGCCATGGATGTGTCGTATTTACAATATGGTGCACCATGGAGGAAGGAGATAACCAGGTTTGCAAAAACGGACACATTTTGTGCGCCACATCAGAATTAAATCTGACGCTACTGTTCAAAAAACACCATTTTGTGAACACAAAATGTCACACTTACCTGAAAGCAGCCATGGGGGAAAGAGCAGAGAGCAGAGCCAAGAACAGCAACCCCAGTACCAGCCAGGATGACCAGACAGATTCCCAGGGGAAAAGGAAGTGCAAGTTCAGTGAGGAGGAGAATGACATCCTGATCACTGAAGAGGCATAGCACAAACACCAGCTCTTCGTCAGCTCAAAATTGCCATTAGGAAAGAAAGAGGCCATATGACAGTCCATTGTGGATAATGTCAACAGCGTGGCAGAAGTAAAGAGGATAGTGACCGACTGCACATGGAAGTCTCAATGCCCAGTTACACATTGCACAGCTCAGTCCAGCTCTGTCACCTTTATCCCGTCCATGCGTAAAGTGTAGCACCATTCCACGTTCACTTTTCTCTGTATACTGGCACTTGCAGTGGAATGTACATCAGCCGCTAGAACTACAAGTCGCAGAATATAAAGCAAACAAAATGGAATGGAACAACACTTCATGCATGCATACTTGAACCCAGTCCAACCTTACTGTGACAATGCATTACAACTTGCACCATGAAGCAACTCTGTCTCACCTGGGCCCATGCACACTAATCTAGCCTCCAAATCCATGCATGCAATTGGCTTGTCAAAGGAGAAACAACCCAATTGAGAGGAGGGGCATGTGTGAGCCATGGGAAGTATCTACATATAGGGCCATTTCAAGAGCCACATCTGTAGTAGCCTACATTAAACTACATTGCACACAGCTGTCCAGGCATGCAGGGTCAGAGCACACAAGTTTCAGCTGCCATGGTAGAGACGACATGAACTCTCCATATCTGCTAAATATGACTGAGTGTGGGGGTGGATGCAAGTGATGCACACCAGACGACCATGAGATATATTTACAAGATTTACAAGATTTATGTGTAGGCCAGTGCTGCAAGCCTTCTTGCTACGCTGCCCTACGGCAAAAGACAAGGGCAGGATTGCGCCATATCTACAAGATACTGTGCAGTCCTGTCGTCTTCCACATTGTGGTGCACAATTGTCTGCCATGCGCTAACACAGGCACCCTTGCAGCATGGTCCCAGGGTGTCAGCGTTGTAGGTATGTATTTTTTCGTGCAGGAAGGGACATCTTCCTGCACAAAAACGATCAATGTAGGTAATTTCCTCTAAGTGTGCTGCAGACTGCAGCACACATGGAGAGAGGGAAAACAAGGAAAAATAATGTAATTTCTCCTTGTTGTGCCTCCCACGTGCCTCTCCTGGGGAGGGGTAGGCTACTGACATATTCCAGTTTAATAAATTCATGGTCATCAGGGAATGCTTCTAAATTCATAGGTGTTGCATGGGAATACCCACAGCAACACCTTTGGAACGCCCCTTCCATGCAGAGTAAGGCATTGCCTCACTCCATATTTACAAGGCCATGAAAAGCCATTCAGAGTGGCTATGTGTGGACTTGTAAATATGTGGCAGCACACTGTGCCTTTGGATGGTCACAAAAGTGGCACTATGGCGGTGTAAGTAAATATGTCCCCCAAGGTGGCTTGACATGGCCTTGTAGATATCGGCCTGAAGCCTGCACCAACGCGGAAAACACATCCATTGTGATTATGTTTGTGCAGGCAGGTGTCCCTTACAGCATAAAAAGGATTGAGCCCACAATGCTGACACAAATGCACCATGGTGCCAGAGTGCGTATGTAGGCGTCAGTCAACAATATGTGATTGTGCACATGTGGTGGGGCCACGTCTGTGCCCTATGTTATTATTGTTGCAAAAAGATCAATTGATGGATAGAATGCAAAACAATTTCATACATTCACCCCAGTACAGAGATCTGGGCCTAAATCCATTTTTTTTGCTCCCCATGCCATTCCAGTTTGAACCCAGCTACATGCAAATCAGTCTTGACCCTGCACCCAACGGGAACAGTCTCGCCCAAACTGCCAGGCCAGGTCCTCCCTGGACTGGAAACAAGTATCCTAGGACCGGTTTCAGGGTTTCATCCCTCATCAGCCAGGATAGCTTGACTCCAGTCGCGTGGAGAGCACAGTACATTGCCTAATAGAAATGAGTGAGAGAGCTGCTCCACCGGAGCGTAACGGACATTGTAGCTCCAGCAGCGCAATTTGCTTGTACATGTGGTCCACAGTGGCGTAGCCGGTGTCGACATGCTTGACTTGTAGGGTAGTGTTGCACATGTGCCATGTAGTATTGTACAAGTATGAAGGCGCACACCTGCTAGGTATGCACTACCTCATTCATCCCAACACTAATATGTCTATTGTATCCCACAATATTGACTGTCATGTGGTCAGTCATGTGCTTGAGAAGTACTAGAAGTACTTCACAACCAGTAGGCCATTCCTATATCTCCCATTCTGGAAGTGTTCATTGATGATGAAATGTTGAAAGAAGAAATAATCATGAGCACTCCCTGAGTACTTTGCCAGGAAATTGATGAACAGGCCCAAATGGTCCACTATTTCTCTGCCTGTTCAAGGAACAGGTGGGCTTCCTATTGTGGTACAGGTGTGATGTAGCCGCTAGAGGTATAAGTTGCACATGGGTCCAGTCCATTGCCCCGATCACATGTGGATATCCTGCAATGGCATAAAAGCCTTGCTTGTGTTCCTGATGTTTCAGCGGTGTGTTGGGGAAGATGGGGTACTGGGGTATGAGGCTTATTATAGCATCCAGGACGGAAGTGAAGAATGCCGAAAAGAATGGCTGGGATTCTCCAGCAACTCTGGCTGTGGTAGGTTGGAGTTTTCCAGATGCCAGCATGTGTAGCACTGCCAGTAGTGTGGCCTGCCGAGGAATGCTTGTGCACCGCTGAGCTGTTGTCTGCAGCCTTGGTGCAATCAGATGCAGGAGCTGGACAATGGACCCCATCCTGAGCCTGTAATGGGCAATAACATAAGCCTCTCTGAGGCAAATGAGGGCAATCCTCTGCCAGTATGTCCGCTCCCTTCTCCTGCGCTGCCTCCGTGGTGATGGTGGTGGTGATGATGGAGGTGGTGGTGGTGGTGATCTTCTTAGTGCTCAGAGCTGCAGTAGGAGTAGGTCCATGCCATAGTTGAGCTTGCCAGAGTGATTTGGGTATGTTCTGCTTTTGTACAAGTGGCAATGCATCATTTTTATACGTTGTTTGCTAAAGCGTTACATTTTTTATGCTTTTGGGACTCTGTGCGTCTTTTGACAAAATATTTAAGAGGGAACACTTACCTTGTATATCATTGCCGCTATCTGATGCATCTGGATATAGCTCAGCCTAAAATTGACACAGACGTGGTAAAAGTGATGCTAAAGGCCTATAACGTCACTTTTGTAAATATGGTGGATTGATTGCGCTGCCACTGTGTCAACAAAAGTACGCTGCGGCAGTGCCAGCTTCTTGCAAATATGCCCCTAAGCTTGAACCTTACCCTCCACTACTCCATGAAAAGTCCCTTTGTCTGCTTGCTCTATCCACAATCAATGCTCCCCTGGAAAGCAGCAGGAGGTCAAACTATAGCACCAATCAAGGCATGTAAAGTTAACTGGCAGATCTTCACACAAGTCTATGGTTTAAGCTATCTATCTTTCAAGCTCCACCACCGAGGCAGTGTGGTCACATTTTTGAACTCTCTATCCCACTTTCATAGACAGCTATTTCTTCCACATGCTCCAACCCAACATGCAAAAGGCCATGGGTGAGTGTTTTAAATACAAAATGAAACCCAACTATCTTACTATTGTACCTAGTTTTGAATTATTCTCACTTGATTTATTGGAGGGATGTCGGCAATACAAATAAAACAATTGTGGTTTGGGTCTTTACCCATACTTTTAAAACAGTTCTCCAAGAACAACTCAATTAGACACAAATATTAGACTGAATGAAATAATTTATATGCATTTTCAGTTGTCTAAATAGAAATATTGAGGTCTGGACACAGAGAATATCTATCTCTAATTTAAGACCCCATGTGAGCACTGTCAGTACCTTCTGCTCTCTGAACACCGTGACATTGATTTACGATTGTGAAGAGAGCCGGTGCCACCAGGCTTTGAGGGCAAGAATCATGAGAGTGATCCATTGATTACCTCGCCAGTTTGGAAACTGCAATTACAATGGTGCTTCAGTCACCATGTGGAGCCAGGGAGTGCACTGGTGATTTCCACACTGAGGCAATGTGGAAGCACATGTGGCAATGTGGGTTCTTCGTACTAGGGCATATCCTGGAAATGTCTGTGTGTGAGGTACTGAAGCAATGTGGAAGCCTGGCGATGTGTCCTTTATGTACTGGGGTATACAATTTCCTAGGAATGTGCTGGTGCATCACATGGTGAGTCAATGTGGACACGTGTAGTAATGTGTCTTAAACGTACTGGGGCACACTCTGGGATTAAGTTGGTGCTTCATGTACAGAGGCAATGTGGAAATACTTGTTGTAATGTCTCTTTTACATACTGGGATATCGCCTGGGAATGAGATGGGGCATTGTGCAAACATGTGGCAATAGTGCCTTTATATAACGGCGCACATCCTGAAAATGCGTTGGTGCTTCATGAACTGACTGAGGCAATGTGGGAAGACATGTCTCCATGCACCCTTTATGTACTGGCACATAACCTGGAAATCTGCTTGTTCTTCATGTACTGAGACTATTTAGAAACTGTCAACTGTTAAAGCAATGTTTATTTAGACCTTAGTCTTTAAACAGATATAAAACCAATCAGAACAGATTAAAACATCACAGTTTGTACATTCTCAATGTTACAAAAGTTGGTAAGTTTTCAATGAGTGGTGCATAATTCGATGCTCTTACTTAGAAACATGTGGCTATGTATCCTTTAGATAAAAAGGCATACCTTCAGTCTCACTTATTCTCACCCACTCTGATTCACTCATTCATATTCGTTCATTCACACCCACTCACATTCACTGTTATTACTCATTATTACTCATTCATTATCAATCACTCTTACCCACCTGCAGTCATTTGTTTTCTCACTTTTTCATTTTTCATCTTATTTGACTCAATTATACATATTTACTGACACTCAATCCCACTCACCACCTATGACTGACTGACTGACTGACTGACTGACTGACTCACTCACTCACTCACTCACTCACTCACTCACATAGGCTCACACATAGAGACACACATGTTCATACATGTACATACTCTCTCACACACACAAACATAGGGCCTAATTTAGATCTTGGCAGATGGATTAATCTGTCACAATGGTGATAGATAACCCGTTTGCTGAAATAGAAATCCCATTATCTGCTATGGGATTTATATTTTGGCAGATGGGACATCCGTCTCCTTTGTGACGGAGTAACCCGTCTGCCAAGATCTAAATCAGGCCCATACTCTTTTCTGCATGGAAGCACACATCAAACATTTAAAAGTGATTTATTTTACTTATCTCAGTTGCCAGCAAAAGGTCCCATTCCAGATCCTGGTCCTCTATTTGTTATTACACTAATAGAGAAAAATAAACTAATACTCACTATTAGTCTAATTTTAAAAATTGGCAGAAAACAATGAGGTAGAAGCATGGGAGCCTAAAGGGAAAAGTTGTCCATGTATACTTGGCACTGATTGTGCCACATCATGAGGTTAATCAGTGCCAAGGGTCACAGGGGGCTAGTTAAGGGTCGCAGCTGCATCTTCTATTGACCCCTTAAATGGCATCTATATGGTATTTCACAAACCACGGCAATGTGGGAAATCATGTAGCAATGTGTTCTTTACCTGCTGGGGCACATCTTAAGGGACCTTAAGTTCCACATGGATGAGCCCAACAAATCTGCCCAGTCTCTTTTTGCCCTTACATTTGAATAATGGCTAGGCTTTGCCCTGAACACTATCTATTCCTGAGGAAGGTTTTGTACTTGGTCTTATTATCTCTAAAGAAATTTTCTCTCAGCTATGGATCGCATTCCAGTGTAATGGTCCAAGTATTTCCTAAATCCTTTTTTTCCCCTCTCGTTTACAACAGTAGCAATTTATGAGCAACCTAAACAAAATAGGGTCCGTGATATCTAACATGTCAATCGCTATGATGTTGGGATATGTGTTTCAAACTGCCTGTTCTACTTTCGAAACTCAAGAAGTTAACTCAGTCACCTGCCGTTACAATGAATCCTTGGTTGGCACCCTTAGTAATTTTCCCTTATTAAATGAAAGATGATTCAAGTTTAAGAATTCTGCCCATTGGTAACCTGAAGAACTCAATGTTGAGAGAAAATCCATAGGGACAATTTGTCACCTTCATCCATCCCTAATTTGAGGGCTCGATGTACTTTCCTCGATGGATACACCATGACATACGCAACAGATAGTCGATCATTCTTTTTACAAGTACTGTAGGCTATTCTGCATTGCAATAAGGTGGACATGATATCTTTCATGTTTGTGACAAAATAACCCATTCTCCAAACTCCAAACTAGGCAATGAGTAGTTTAAACATAACCACACAAATGTATGAAAAGCACAGTTAAGTGCCAAGGCCTCAGTGTTCAAAATCAGACCAGATGCTGCCAAAAACAGAGCTAAAAGACTATTTAATATTCTCAAAGTTGGATACTCCTCTATCCTCATCAGTGGTCCCAACAACAAGCCCCTGGTTAGGAACTGGCCTGTAATTTGGAAGGGACTGGTAGTGGGGATCGGAATTATAAGATCTGCAATATCTTTGAAGATCTGGAGTATTTCACCTTGGGCCTTTGCCTGCTGAAACTGGAGAAATAAGAAAGTACTCAAAGAATTGGGTATCAAATCTAAGAATCTGGTATTGAATTACCGATTTCCTAATTTCTAAGGCTACTCTCAGTGTACACCTCTTATTTCCCCAGTATTCCACCGCAGTATTGGGAACTCAAAGGGAATACCGAGACATACACTGAGGCAATCGTGATGAAGTCCTAAATGTGAGAAGTTTGCTCTTGAAGGCCAAAATTAGCATTATCAAACACTGTTTTAACCTACTTTCAATCAGTCAATCAATCAGGGGTTTATAAAGCGCACTACTCACCCGTGAGAGTCTCAAGGCGCTGGACCACCCCGCTCACTGCAGAGAATTCACCATACTTGGCCCACCTTCAAAGAGATCTCTTGGATGATGCTTTTAAATCCATCATCTACATCAGAGCACAGCATAGTCCAGCTGTCTCAACTGGTAAAATGGACTTAGCTCTGGGGCAGTGTTACTCAAACTGTGGGTCGCAATTCACGGTGGATGATTAGCTGATTTCTGGTGGGTCATAAAATAGCGATAAATAAAGATGACCGTAACATTTTGTATCTATCTTATCACATTTGCTGTTTAAAGAAAGAGGTCAAATGCCAGACTATGTATTCTGAAAAATTGCTGCTTATTCTTTTAACATGGGGATTTATGTTCACTTTTCTTTCTCTGTATAGTAGAGAAGTTTTTAAATAAACGTTGTGACAATCTTGCTGGGGGACAGGGCGTGTGAAAGGAAAGGCTGTAGAATGTAATTTTTTTGTACACTACAATAACATTTTAATACCTTTAAATGTACTGTAGACATATTTCAGAACATATGAATATATCAGCAGTTAGGAATACAAAAATGAAGCACATTTTATTTGTAATTCTGAAGTGTGATGGAAACAACCCCTTGCAAGTATTCCCATGTAAGACACTCGATGAACCTGCCAGTATTTTTTGCTGCTGTTTTTTACTTCGCAAAACCTTTTCAACATAGAATATGCTCACTTTACATCATCATACACAATCATCCCTGTTGTGTATCACTTCCACACATAAATTAAGAAATATGGATGTGGCCTAACACAGCCAAAGCTGTTGACTTTGGATCTAGAGAAACAGGTTCAACTCCCAGTGTTGGCTCTGGGCGAATTACTTAATCTCCCATACTTAAAATAACATGAATCTGACCCTAGGTAAAGTAAACTGATGCATATGTAAAGTGCTCAAATGCCCCTGGACTGTGTTTGCTCAATATAACATTGCAATATTTATATATATATATAGTCCAAATTGGGACTCTTTCTAAGAATCAAAATGTACAGGAGGCCTTAGCCCATACTCTGCTGGACAGGGCCTCTTTCAGATTTGCTAAAATCACTGATATCATCATCATGATTTTTCAAAATGATTTTAAAGTACCGATGCATCTGCCCAGCACCCCACTCTGAAAAGTGTTCCAGCTCTAATGCAGTTCACACTTTTGTAGGCAGATCAATATCTTGGCCTTAGTCTGATTAAGACGTATTGAAGGGCGTGTTAAGTTTTGTGACATTTAAAAACAATTGCTGTTAGAAGGCAAAAAAGTGTAAAGAGTATGTTATTTTGGTAAAATCACAGCATTTTGAAAGCATGTCTGTCATCACGTTAAGTGGGTCGCGAAAGTTTGTCTCTCTAAAAATTAGGTCTTTGCCATAAAAAATAAGCGAAGCCCTGCTCTAGGGGTTTTGTAGAAGAAAATGCACAGGTCTGCTAGAACCCATGCACACGTCATAGCTTTGCGAAGTCATGTAAAGGACTTTCCCCACTGGAAGGATGACATGTGTTTCGTTTTTGCGTCACTTTGCTTCACGTGCTGCTGTAATGTACTCAACCAGAAAACAGAAAAATAAGTGCATGGGATTTTCTCTGAAAGTCTTTAAAATGTTTTATTTTTATGAAGCCGTGTTTACAACAAACTGGAGTTCTGGTCAATTCTTGTGTGTGCTTTTTTCACTCAAGGCATCTTGTCTCAACAGGATTAATCTTCCCTAGTCCTTACACAATGAAGCTGTCAGATTTCACTGTGAGCTGTAATGCTTTGGCATCTACCCCTTTCCCAATATTTACCTTTTTGATATTTTAAAGTAAGGTTGGCATCTACCATGCCCATGCGTCAGGTGCCAAAGACGTCCTGTGGCTTGCATCTTCTGTCTTGGAAAACCCCCTTTTCTACTCACATACCTTGAGCCAGCAGTAGAGTAAATGACGTTCAGTATACAGCAGCCAGTGAACCTTACATTACCTCCCACAGTGGCCAAGTTCCAGTACATGCTGTTCTTTAATTGTGTCCAGAGGTGGCAACAGTTTTCCACTTCAACCGAAAAGTTTTTCCCCACACATATCTTTTATTCAGTTTGCTGAAAACTAAACTACCTGGTTGTTTATGGGGCGCAGGTTATATCTTAAAATGACAATGGAGAACTCAATCTATTCAAGTCAACACCTGGGTGAAGGTTTGTCTCCTGCATCTCAGGTAGCTGATAGGTCTGTGGAATTACATTTCTATGCAATCGAAGCCTTAGACATCGTTTGCAGGGAAATCACACCAAGTCTCCCCAATGATATGACGAATTTTCAAAAACAAAAACTGGGAGACACCATAGATTTCAGGGTTGTGTTTGTGAGAAGTTAGCCTGGCATATGATGTCCACTAGTTCTAGTGGGCACCTTGCACCAGTCTAATCGACCCTTATTGATGGTGGTTGTAAAGTCAACCTTATAGAAAGCTATCCTAGTGGTAGCATGGACCAGCAGTCATCAGGCTAAGATTTCAGAGAGCATGTGAAGCAAGTTGTTTTACCAATTATAATCCCTTGAGTACCAAATGAAAGGACACCACACAAGGTATATATCAAATATATATGTATTGATTGAACACAACCCCTCTGCACTCTTTATGAGGTCAGAGGTAAAAATACAATACAAGTTACTCAATTAGAATTCGATAAGTTGCACAGTATACATTATGCCCTAGGGGCCTCACAAACCATATACTAAAATAGTGGCATAAGAACCCCGAGAGAGTTAGAAAGCAGGCCTGGGGCCTGTGGAATCGCTGGGGCTACTCTAAACAACCAAAGGTTAGGAAGTAGGATGCCCACGGGAGACGCGTGCAGTGTCTAAACACAGCCGCGGGTTACCATTGACTTTCTATGGGAAACGAACAAGTTACAAATTTACAATTTAAGGACACTTCCGGATGGACTACGATGGAACCCTTTTAAACTAGGATACTTCGAGAGTCAAGACCCACGGGAGCACTGGAGTACTCGTGTTACCTCACCCAGGGAAGCCGGGTGCATAGATGTCTTTTCGTGTCGGGTTTAGTCGTCGTTTTCAAAGGAGAGCTGCAAAGAAGTGCTGCAGGCAACCAGAGGATTAGTGTCCGGGTGGATCCAAGGATGGATCAAAGATCTGTAGAACCTGAAAGCAGAAGGGACTTGTCAGTGACCATGGCAGCGATAGAAAGATGCCACCAGATGTCGGGTGATTTCAGGTGAAGTTTGTCTCATCAGCCTCGAGGACCAGGAGGCGTCGACGATGACCAGGAGCTGGATTCGAGCTGCCCCACAAAGGATCTAGTTGACTGCGGTGTGGGTATCCAGACTGGACCCAACAAGCCTTGGCAAATGCAACCCACACAGGATGTCGAGATTGGCTTCCGTGCAGACCAGCAAGGTCTGACAAACTTCTCCTTTGAAGTGAAGTTGGAGCAAGCCTGGAGCAACCAGAAAAGCAAGTTAGATTCAAAAGAAAGTCTTCGGTGGGCTCACTAGCAAAGATGCGTCAAGCTGAAATGCAAAAGCGGGTCCACGGCTCATGGAGTGGGGACCTCTGAGCTTCGGTGCAAATGATGCTTGGGTTTGGGGCTTCAAGCACCCCAATGCACAACTTCGAGTTACCTCATGAAGTGAGTGCACCTTGCAAAATGCAGGATGTCCAGGAGTTCCGGCCCTACATCTCTCATGTCCGCCGCGGGTCTCAGCTTTGCTGTAAGCGAAGGTCGGGGCTCAGAGATGTCTGGAAGTCCGTGTCCTGTGTCATAGATTCTTTGGGATCCGGCGGGAGCCTCGAAAATGCAGACTGGCAAAGTTGCTGTTGGTGCCTGTTTGAACAGGGTGGTCACCTCTTGACCACAAGGGAGATGTCTTCCGTCTTCCAGTCAAAATGGAATGTCGACGGTCCAGGATATATGTTTCAATGTTTCGTCCAGGGTTATCTAAAGTCCTAGTGACTGGGTTCCTACAATTATACTAAGTTTAGGGGCTGGACTACCCTTAAGGTCCCTCCTATGGGTGGTCCTGGGAAGGGGTGGTTACACCCCTTTCCCTTTGTCCAGTTTCGTGCCAGAGCTGGGGCAGAGTGCCCCAGCAACCGGTTTGAACTGGGAAATGCCTGGAGCACCTAGTGTGCCCTAGGCAGTGTCTGGAAAGCATTCACTGAATGCAGCCCTCCCAGCCCCAATACACACAGGCCTGTCTGGGGAGGTGCCAGCACCTCCTTGGACAGGAAACCTATTGTCCAGGCCTCCCCTGCCAGAGTTTCATCCAGCAACAGGAGGTCAGACTTGTGTCTGTGGCAGCAGTCTCCATTTTGTGATGTTGAGGCTCTGTTTAACTTTAACTGGGTAAACCAGCAACTACATGTCTTCTCCTTCTAGAAGGGTGGAATGCTACCCCAGCCACCAGAACTGGCGGGGGTAGTATTCCAAAGTATTTGACACCTTACACAACATGTTTTGATAAAGCCAAACCAAAGTTAGCATTAACCGCGAGGATTATAATGCACTTAAGAGTATATGGTATGGCTATATCATAGAACAGCTATAAGGAGATGGTTCCGAAAGCTACAGAGGGGCTCAGCTCATGCTAGGGCACCCTCTCACATAAAACCAAGCAAACTACCTCCAGGATTGTTAAGGCCTGCCATAGGAGTGACTTATAGGTGTATAGGTGTATATGTGTCTATATGTATATATATATATATATAGATATAGGTATACTATATCTCAGTAAGGGGTGATTACACCACCTTACCCAGGCTGTGTGAACAGACCTGTGGTGTCAGTTTGGGAGGCAAACCAGGGGTGGCACAATACATGCTGCAGCCCCTGGTAGGCCTAAGGTGCACCTATGCCCTGGGTACCTATGGTACACTGTACAGGGGCTCACAAGGGTGACCCAGTAACCAATCTGGTATGTACCTAAAGTACATGGTATCAATTTAGAGAGAGAACAGCTGGGATGTGGGTCTGATTAGCAGGCCCACAGCCACACTAAAGTAGAAAAACCAGAGAATCACAGCAAAAAGTGGGGGTAACCATAGGAAGCAGCCCCACTCTCCTACAGTGTTGGCAAAGAGGCAGCTGGGCTCTGGGTGATGGCCAGGGCCCAAGTGCCAGCTGAGGGCTGTTTTTTTTTCCTGCTTCAGGGTTGGCCTCTCCCATCCACCCCTCCTCGCCAGGGACTTGCAGTGCCCTACCGTCCACCCCGGCCGTCATCGGACCAACCCACTGTCAAATGGGGTTCAGCATCTATAGGCAGGGCTGATGCTAGTACTTTTTGGGGCCCAGCCAGAAAGGGAATATGCAAGAGACCTGCTACTTTACATACAACGTGACATCAAAGGAAGTGATATCACAGAAAGCACCAGCAATTCACTGTTAATCCTCTGGCATTTTAAAAGCGATTTTGCACGAAACAACTTTCCTGACGAGGACATCAGTAAACAATTTGAACATAAATAATAACCCTAATAAATTGTGTACATATGTTTGGAAATTCTGTTAAGTAAACATATATTATATTGGTTCCAATGACTGGAAAAGCTTGGCCCAGGTCTTTTCAAAAGGTATATCTTTCCTCTTCTTCAAGATTAGTATATTAATTTATATGTATGTGACGTTTGTAGAGCGCAAACCTAACTAAATGCTCTTGAGAGCTATAGAGGGTCAAGGACAAAGACACAGACAACAATTGGTAGTAGGGGTAGTTTGTGCACCGTTACTGCATCATCATGTAGTGTTTATTTAAATAGATGAGTATTTTAGCTGTTTTCTAATTTGGAGCCATCACAGGACGGTCGGAATGGATATGGAGATTTCGTTCCAGATCCTCATTGCGTAGATGAAGAAGGCCTTCTACCTCGCTGATTGTAATGTTTGCCCTTCATCTCCCATGAGGGGCGAACTGCATACCCCAGGTACCATGGGGCTTGGTGAAAAGTATAAGTGATCTTAAGCCCTGTGTACTGTCTTCACAGTAAAATAGTGTCATGATCTGTGTGCATTGGTCACCTGATACCCTTGGGGCACTGCTCCTACTGGACTATTGATGGCTATGTCTCTGATGTTCTGGTCCAGAGAAGACATGGCTTGGCAGTTCAGGCTGGACTGTTCCCATGAGGAACAGGGTCAAAACTGATTTGTATATATATATATATATATATATATATATATATATATATATATATATATATATATATATATATATATATATATATATATATATATATATATATATATATATATATATATATATATATATATATATATATATATATATATATATATATATATATTCCCATTCCCATGAGGCACAGGGTCAAGACTGATTTGCATATAGCTGAGTCTGAACTAGGGTGGCGAAGTGAGCTAAAGAACAATGATGGATTCAACCCAGATCTGTGACTGGGGGTGAGTGTCTGAAACGTTTCAGCGCTCCTTCCATCATCTCCTTGTGTTTGCTATGTCTCTGACATGGGCACATGCCCAATTACCGCAGGTGCAGCAGCAACAGGCCCACTGTATTTTACTGTGCAGCTAGTGGATGAGGGTGGGGGGCTCTTTTGCTCTGCATTCTTCTCTACTGGCTGTAGAGTAATATACAGCCATACTTTTGGTGCATGAGCCACCTACTTCCCTAGAGCCTGGTGCCACAGCACTTGCTACACTAAGGAGGTCTGTGGCCCTGAAAGGGGCCCATGCTTATAGCTATGACACACCACTGTGAGGCTCAGGGGAGGGACCCACACGCACCTATGTTTCACAACCATGGTCTGTTGCTGCAAGATTCAGGGGTGGAGAACTCTCTTTCCCCAGCCTCGCAGCCATGATCTAGCACAGCAAGTGCCAAGGGAATGGGAGCCCTTTTCCTTGGGCCTCCGGGCCCTGTTTTAGCACTTTGAAACCCAAGGGAGGAGGAACTCGCTTTCTTGGGCCTTGTAGCTATGACCCAGAGCTGCGAAGTCCAGGGTAAGGGACTTGCAGTCATGGTCAAGTGCTGTGAGGCTCAGTGGAGGGTGGTTCCATCCCTGGTCCTGACAGTCATTGTATAGTGCTCTGAGGTCAAGGAGAAAAGACCCCACTGCCATGGGCCTCGTAGCCATAGTCTAGTGCTGCAAGGACTGGGGGGAAGCCTGGTCCTCACTGCAATAGGCACTATGAGGCCCATGGGTCCCTCTGCTGGGGTTCACAGTACATGCCCACAGCTGGGAGGCACAGGCCTCGCAGCTATGACCCAGCTGAGGGACAGAGAAAAGATTTATGGTGCACTAGTGCTGGACCCCATACCTGTGAGCTGCACAGTGGGCCATGGTCAGATTCACACAATGCCCATGCCTAGTACCGGCACTGGTATAGTCACACAGAGTGCTGTGGTTAAATGCAGAGGAGGGGGTTGCAGGAGCTTACAGCAGCACACTGGAAGGCCAGATGTTGCCCAGGGTCATAGAATCAGGGGGGGTGCTTGGGTACAAGTGCTTTCAGTTGGGTATAGTGAGGTGTCTATTGGATTTCCACTGGGGTTTTTACCTACACACAGACAAAAACATGCAGACACTCGCTCTCTTGTCTCACAAAATGTTGGTTAGTTTGAAAGAATATTGTTTTATGTACTCCTAACACACAGCCCCATAAGCCCCCCTCATACTCTGCTTCTCATATAATGTATTTTCTCAAGATACACCAGCGTGATTGCTGCGAAATCTGAAGTTCAGTCCCCCCAATCTTACTGATCAAGCTACGCCCCTGGTGTGGTCTTGCTCATGACTGGGTAATTATCACCTTGCCGGGGCATGGCTTGCCGTGGAGAGGAATAGCTGCTTGATCGAGCGGCTCCGGTGAACCAGCTGGATTCTACCCCATAAATCAGTACACAGATCCGCAATAACGGTGGGAAAGAAGCCTTCACGACCGCCCCAGTGGTTGTAAGGCAAGATCTGCCTGGGAAATTGAAATGAAAGTGCGTGATCATGACCTAGACTCTGGGAGCATTCTGCAAGAGTGGGTATACTAATAAATAGAGCATCAGAACCCAGGCACGAGTGGAGGCAGCCTGAGGGAGAGGACAGACTTTTTACTTCCTGAGTTACAACCGCGTGCAGAAATATACCTCCAATGAACAAAGGCGCTAAATAGTGAACTGGCTGGGCAGTGGCCGAAAGCGCGGTTCTGGCTTGAAAATAAGGGCAGGGTACAGATGCACATGCCACACGAGCAGAGGCGAGAGGCAACATACAGAGAAGAGCGGGGGCCGTAAGGCAACCCCAGTCTGAAACTTGAAGGACAGATCGAAGGAGCCTGTCTTTGGCAAGAGGGGTGACTAATAAAGAGGAGTACCTATACAACATAACAAACTCCTCCTTGAAGTGCTCTTTTTGGGAATCCTCTGCCCAACTATCCAGGGACAGGGTGAAGACGGGGGAGTTTCTGCGTCAGAGGCGCTGAAGCTACTTCTACCAACTGGCTCGCCAGTTGTGACCACTCCACAGACTGAATCAATATATTTGTTTGTAAACCATGAGTATGAGCATTCCATGTATTGGTTTGTAAACAATAAGTATAAGCATACTATAAATCCAAACATGATGTGAGGAAATAGGTCAACCACACATACGCTTTATCTTTAAATAGGGGCAGGGCTTTGAAATTATGACATCACAATACTTCTGTATAAATACCAATGGAGAAGTGGCTTGCAAATCCCTTTGTTTTTCGAACCAGCCAGCAGACGCCAGAAATACTAGAGCAGGAGAATCCTTAGAGGTAAGCGCACGAGGACCGGGGAAACGCTATATAAATAACAAACAGAAAGAGAGAATAATTATTTTTCTCTTTCCCTAAAACTTTAGAATACTAAGACAATGTCAATTTGTTGTTGTCTTACTCTCTTAGATTTCTTAAACCCTCGCTTTGGGAACGTCTTCGGATCTTAACGTCTTCGCATCTTGACGCTTAGAAACAGTGTCTCCTGCCAGCCATACGCTAAAAGAAAGACTCAGCCATTCTGCTGTAGTCTCACATTATAAAATCAACAATAGAAAATCACCATTCGTATATTTTTAGCGTAATTCCAAAAGGTAAGAAGACCCCCTGCTTTTCCACACAAAATTATTTAAAGAAATATTTTCAAGCTAAAAGTCGGTTAACATCGGTTTTTATGGTCTAGGTGTAAAGGGTAACATCCAGAGTTATCATGGCGTCCTGAGCGTTTTCTCCAGTATCAGCATTTTATACGACCTCGAAGCTAAAATATCATTCGTGGCGGTAAGAAACCAGGAACTTACTCTTCAAAACTCTATTTGAAAACGTTTTGCTAGACCTTGACTCCATGTTCCAATATTTCTTCTATTATAGAACATTGGTTTTAAAGAAAAAAGTGGTTATGTATCTCTGAAACGAAGAATGAGAAGTGAGCAGTGAAATCCTCAGAAAAAGGTAACGCGTGAATATGCAAATATTACATCGCGTTTATGCAAATTAGGAATTCCACTTTGGAGTAGTATATAGCGATATGATGGAATAGCTATAGATACAATTTTGTCTTCGTAGATTTCACATACCAAAATAAAGAGTTTTTTGAGGTGCCTCATTCTTCGTTGGTTACTGTGAAGACTGAATGGCATAAAAGAAGCCACTCCAGGTAAAAAATGCTTCCAATCTCATTAGGTGATAAAATAATAAGTAATAGAACAAAGGATAACTGGTTGTAACAAAAAAAGAATATGGAAACAAAGCAATCAATGAAAGTTAGGATCATGGTACTAATAAGTATTAACAAGCGATTGGGAAAAAAAGAACAATCATGAGTAAACAAATAATATCCAATTGTTTTTTCACTATGACCTTTCAGGCCCGATGAATATCAACTGATTTTTAACCTGATATCACAGAAATTACAGCTATCTAAGTGATTTTAAGTTCATCCTATATACAATTGGTGAGTTACTTTTTTAAATCTATACTGAATAGAAAAAGTATCTACCGGAAGCAGATACAAAATAGGTCGTTTTTATAAATAAAATTTTACAAATTAATGAATGTGGAATAATTTGACAATAGATATTAGGGAATATGTAAACTCGTAAGCAGACTATCCTTAGGAGATACACCAGTTACAAGAATAGAAATATAGTTTTATACCTCTAACAACTTTACCTCTTTCTATTATTTTTCTCTCTTTATTTAAGTACGATGTAAAATCCAAACATATGACTATTTGCATTTGAATATGATGGAAAGCCCTAATATGATGGAAAGCCCTAAAATGTTACTATCTGCATCTACACGTTATTTACTAACTAAACATGTGATTAACTGCCTTTATCAGATGTATTGAAAAATTCTAGATATATGTATAATTTCTTTCCAATGCCAAGATTCACTATAGGAATTGTGTTCTTAGACTCTTGTCAGGACCGCTCTTTTGGCTATCTTCAGTGGAAATATTATCGATCAGACTCTTGTACCTGGCTAAAAAAAAGAATACCCGAAATTAAAGAAAAAGTTTATTTTTTACATAAAATATAAGAGAATAATGCACTATAAAACAATGTACCATGTGTTGAGAAAAGCTAAAGATGTTTTGTTCTTTTTAGAAAATTTGGCTGCAAAAAATATTGTCCTGAGGAAGACACTATGACGTGTCGAAACGCGTTGACAGACTACAGCCACGCCAATAATATATAGAACTACAATATAGTCCCTCGAGCCTTTTTAAAACAATTGTTTCATTTTTATCATTAACAAAAATCTTTTTATTGTATCAATTTATCATGTATACGTGATGTATGTGTTTAATCTATTTTTATCAATATAATTAAAAAACCTTTTTATAACAGTATATTTTTCTGTGTTATAGTTTATATATTTTTTGCATAATTTATGTCTTTATATAGCCAGTGTTTGTCTTGTAATTTGGCCTGGGTTGATATCTTCGCATTGAACCACTCCACAGACAGACACAAGGGCAAAAATGACGGGGGCAGAGGTCCACATGCTCCCCACCAGATGAAGTGGGATAAATATGCATTGCCCAAGGACCAAATGGCCAGCTCAGAAGGCGCAGAAAGAAACTGGCAACGAACGGCTCTACCCCAGACAGAAACCGCGGAACCCACACTGCAGGATATAATGGCCACATACAAAGAATTAAAGCTGACTTGGCTGGGAAAATAGACATTGTCACCATGGAGGTGTTGCTACTCAGAATGGACCTCCGCAACATGAAGGATCAAGTAGCAGAGGTAGAAGGTACAACAACTAAACTGATCACAGACACAAAGGCCCTGCAGAATCAAGTCAAAGAGCTGACTCAATCAGCAAGGGAACTGGAAGATAAGTTGGAGGATCAAGAAAGGTGCTCCCACCAAAATAACGTCCGCATAGTTGGGGTAATGGATGGGGCAGAAGGGCAGACAGTGGACCTATATGTAGAAGACTTTATAACCAACTAACTGCAGCCTAGAGAACTATCCAAATTCTTTGCGTTGGAGCGGGCCCACTGAGTCCCGGGAGCACGGCCAAGGCTGGGCGCCCAGCCACGACCTATAATAGCGAGACTATTCCACTTTCGTGATCGGAAGGTAATCCTCCATGCGGCCAGAATGGCCCCACCATTGAGGTTTGAAAATTCCCTAATCACCTTCTATCCGGATTTCACACAGAAAGTGCAACAAAAGAGGTGAAACTTTTTGGAAATTAAAAAGATTCTACGGGCCCAGGACATCAAATATTTAATGCTTTTTCGGGCAACCCTTAGGGTAATAGCAGAGGGTAAGATATGGATATTCACAACCCCTGATGAAGCACAGGATTGGCTGGATGGCTGGAGAAGAGGTGCAAAAGCAAAACATGGTCGAAAAGGTGTATTGGCAGCGGAAGCAGTAGCAAGGGGCTCAGACTCCAAGTCATTATCTGAACACTGACAGAGAGTAGAACATTCGCCACAGACGCAGGAGTGACATTCCTGGGGCAGATCTGATAGGGAGTGAGACACCCGAACTGTCTATTGATTAACTCAGAAGAGGCGACCAGAACCACGGCATCCTGTTGCCTAGTTGAGAATGGAACATACGTACAGATAAGATTTATGCCTTAACCACGAAAAAGAAATGTAGTATATGTGGTTTTATATGCTTTCGCATGAATTAGGATAATCTTTGCCGTGATGTATCTTGATGGGGAAGGGCAGGGGGGGGGAATGGCGGACTTTCAGACCCCGGGCCGAACCAAATTGATTTTGTTATTTAGGGGCGACAGGCACTCTGAAAATTGGGGAGGTGGGAGGTTTCTAACCCACAGTACAGGGCAGCAGGGACGGGGGTTGGGAAGTTTACACAGTTTCAATGACAACCAGAGAGATGGCACAGTTAGTATGTTGTTCAAGTTAATTACCTGGCAGGAATTGGGACTAGACCATAGTATACCAAAAAGACAGGAATGTAAAGATAGATGCTTTGTATACATAAGGCGGTATAGATGTGTTCTGAGTGACCAAATATGTTCCAATGGTTGACAAGAGGCACGAGATAGATAAGACACAAGCAACCACCCAAATAAATTTACAACAATTGGATATTAACCTGGAATGTTAATGGCTTGGGCCACAAAATAAAATGCACAGTAGTCTTGCAATACCTCTTCAGACATAACCCTGACATAGTAGTGATGCAGGAAACACACCTTAAGGGCAACACGTGTAAGGCTCTTGATAGATTTGGATACAAATTAGTGGCACATGCAGGATTCACTTCCGTGTCGAGAGGAGTTGGGATCCTGATTCGGACGGCACTCCTCTTCTTAATGGGACGAACTTGGTGTGACCAAATGGGTTATTTCATAGCAGTCACAGGATGAGGGGAAGTTAGAGTCCTTAATATTTGCTCAGTGTATGTACCACCGAGACTGACCACAAACACGTTGAAAGACCTAGGCACAATGCTGGTAGACCTCCCAAATGGGTTATTAATACTGGGGGAGACATGAACGCAACAATAGATCCAGAGATGGACAGAATATCAACCGCGAAAAGAGAGAGAACGTCCAATCCATTGCAAGACTTTGCCGGTGCGATGGGTTTAGTGGACCTACGAAGGCTGCATAATGCAGAAGACAGGCAATATATCTTCCACACAGCTCCACATGGGGGTACTCATGACTAGATTACTTGATTACACGGTACATAAATGCACACTGGTTCAAAGGAACAGAACACAAAGCGAGGGGAATTTCTGATCACTCTCCAGTAGAAACACTACTGAAAGGGGCCACAAGAAATAACACAATACCGCCCACACTAGACCCATGGCTTTTCAGAGACAAAAAGGTACTGGACAAGATAGCTGAGAGTACAGATCAATACTTTCAAGTTAATACGGGAACAGTAGACTCAGCCTGTATGCTATTGGAGGAGTATAAGACGGTAATTAGGGGGCATGTTCCAAACATAGTGGGAGGAAAAAAGAAGGAACAAAAAATTCAGCATGCTGCGCTAGAAAAAAACATTACACAATTGGAAAGAGTGGCCGTGGGCAATAGTGAATTTGCGGCACAGGCCAGGCAGAAAATACAAGTTAAACAAAAAGAAATTAAAGCTATTGTAGAAGAGGCTGCCAAGAAATTTGCGAGAGCAACCCAAAGGCGACTGTATGAAGTAGGTGAAAAAGCAAACAAACTATTAGCCTGGTTGGAAAAAAGAGATAAGGAATGGAGTTGGGTTCTAGAGATAAATACCCCACAATCAGAGATTAAAAAGACAGGTGACATAATTGCTGCAGTGTTTGCGGACTACTACGAGGCCCTATATACACCCACTTCCACCAGAACAAGATAGGACTGTGTGGAAATACTCAGAGATATCCTGGTTACATGCCTATCTAGTGAGGATAGCAAAGCACTGGATGAGGAACTCAAAACAGAGGACATAGCAAGGGCATTAAAAGACCTACAATCAGGAAAAACATCCTGTCCTAATGGCATATGTATGCATATGCATAATGTGGAGCTTTACAAAGGTTTTTTTTTGGAAGAACAACGGTCCAAAGCAGTTCCAGAGATGTAAAGCAATGATATAGAGACCATAGTAGGCTGCTATATATTAATCCAAGTCCAGCCTGACAGGGAGTTTATTTTTAGAATAATCAATGAATTTATAACATCTCAATACATGAGCAACATTTCAAAATTGTAGGGCACAATCCTGTGCCGTACTCAGAACAAAAGAGCACAGTGGAAAGATAGAGGATAGCTTTGTGAGGAAGGAGGAAATTTCACAGGCAAAAGAGAAGTGAGCAAGCTGAACACTTTTAGATCAGTGTTACAAGTGTTTGCCAGAGTAGTACATACAGAAGGTAATACAAATTGGTTTCACTGTATGACTACTTTACTACTATCGGAGCAACAAACCAGTGGCTGGCAGGGATTGCTCGCACGGTATCAATGGACATTGTTCCTTCACTTTGCGGATCCAACTAAATTCAAGGACCGACACTTTCAACCCGGGATTACCTAATCCTGGTTGCTAATTGTGCAACCCTCCGCCCAACTATCCTGTTATACCGCGCCGTTCGCGGATGATGGTAACCAAACCAACGCTCTGAGCCCCGAGCTCTCACCACCCACAGTGGACCCGCACCCTCGTAAAGTTGATACCTGCACCATCGAGGCGTATCATTATTTTACCCAGGCATAATAATTTTGTACAGTCCTGATGATAATCCCATTGTATTTTAGAGCGACCTTTTTAAAGTAGTCATACAGTGAAACCAATTTGTATTACCTTCTGTATGTACTACTCTGGCAAACACTTGTAACACTGATCTAAAAGTGTCCAGCTTGCTCACTTCTCTTTTACCTGTGAAATTTTCTCCTTCCTCACAAAGCTATCCTCTATCTTTCCACTGTGCTCTTTTGTTCTGAGTATGGCACAGGATTGTGCCCTACAATTCTGAAATGTTGCTCATGTATTGAGATGTTATAAATTCATTGATTATTCTAAAAATAAACTCCCTGTCCGGCTGGACTTGGATATAAATATATAGCAGCCTACTATGGTCTCTATATCATTGCTTTACATCTCTGGAACTGCTTTGGACCGTTGTTCTTCCAAAATAATTGACTCATACCCTTGGTCCACAGCCACCTTCAGGGTCCCCCTTGTTTTTTCTAGAAGCTTTATAAAGGGGTGGCATCGAAAGTGGCCCCGCATATGCTAAACATGTTTAATGAAGCTCTTAATCAAGGAGAGCTACCAATAGACCAGAGATTAGAGAGGGTATTGGTGATTCCGAAATCTGGGAAACCAGCGGAGAATTGTGGATCATACTGACCAATATCATTGCTCAATGTTGAAGCCAAGGTACTAGCAAAAGTGCTGGCAAATGGATTGAGTATGGTTATCGCCTCGGTGATACACCCTGATAAAGTCCGGGTTCATGCCATATAGGAGCACCAGGCTCAACCTGTGGAGGCTATATGGAGTGATGCACACGACCAAGACCAACCCAGACGAGAAAGTGGCATTACTGTTCCTAGATGCATGGATGGCATTCAATAATATATAATGGCCATGCCTACAGGCAGTGTTAGAAAGATTTGGATTTGGACCTGGGTTCCGAGCATGGGTACAACTCCTATACGCAAATCCATTAACGAGGGTCAAGGTAAATGGGGTGATATCAAGGAGGTTGCAGCTTTACAAAGGTATGAGGCAGGGATGCCCGCTCTCGCCCATGCTATTCACAGTAGCGCTGGAACCTTTGGCTCGTGGGTCAGAATAGACCCTTTAATCTGGGGAATAGGTGGGGGTGCACACTGGGTGGAAAAGATATCCCTGTATGCTGATGATATACTGCTATATTCCACCCACCCCAGGTCATCGATAAACCTAATTATTCACCTATTCCACCAATTCGGAACCTATTCGGGATATGAAATCAATTGGAATAAATCCCTTCTATACGTGCTAGCTGGGACGACCCCGATCTTACAGAGCAGTGCAAGCTCCGTATCAATTCGAGACACATTTAAGTATCTGAGCATTATAACATCAAAGGGAGATAATACATTCATTGAGGATAACCTGCACCCCCAATTGGAGAGACTGCCCAGAGATGTGCAACACTAGCGGAAGCTGCCATTGACGTTGAAGGGACGTGCAGCCTTATTGAAAATTAGGCAAAACTAAGGAGTTAGGTCCCGGGACCTGGGGTAGGCTGGACCTTATATTTGTCAAACCACACACAAAATGCCTACACCATTCAACTTTGTATATACTTTAAGGAACAAACAAAACTGATTCTTAGTCTGTTCGGGTACTTTTATTTATACCCTTTAGAATTTTAAATTATTTTATGATTTTCTTTTGTTTTCATGTATGAAAAGAAACACTAATACATTCAACAAAAACTATACATATATACAACATTATTTTACATACACATATATACATTCCACATTTACATTAGACCAAATGCATCCTACGTGTACTAATTTAAACTGACAAATAATTAATCTTTGTGAGTTTTATATTCAAAACTGATCAATATACAAAACAATATCCAGACAATTCAAATGACAAAGTCAAACTAGAAGAGAGGTAATTCCACCACAAGGCGACCAATTGCGAACCCAGCATTTGCTGGTTTCCACAATAAATGATATTAGTCCCTCCTTCACATATGCCGACGTGTTTCGAATCCGGGGAAACAAGTTCCCGGATTCTCCTCAGGGCTTTGTCACTTCTGTCTGCTTCAGATAAGCAAACCGGGATTCCTGTTATTCATCGGATTTCACAGAATTGCTCTTTTGTCTATTGTGAATAGGTTCATTCTACTCAGCAACGTTGTTATTTCTGTATTTATGATTTGAAGGTATCAGATTCGCCACTTTCGATTATTTTTCTTTTCCTTCTATGGGGACAACCTTGGCGTTCGGAAGTGGAGCCACTTTAATTTTCTCCTCACAGTATTTGGCTGCACGCCTAGCGCTGTTTGTGATACTTCCAACTGTTTTTTAGCTTCCACACTTCTTCATGAGGGGGCCAACTGTACTCCTTTATTCAGCGTTCCCTGCTTGCTCAACAACCGGGCTGGTGAGATTCAATCAACCGCAGTGACTGCGGTTGATTGAATCTCACCAGCCTGATCCTGATTGGAAGGAATGGTTAATCTGGCCCACAGACACAAACAACTGTCAAAATAGATTCCTGAATAAGACACAAGGGTTTACATTCACTAGGCCAGATCCAAGATATGTCCAGAGACAACATCCAGGGATAGTAACAACATACAGTGTAGGAAAACTGTGCCTTGACTGGCTACAAAAATCCACACTAACAGAGGTAAAACAACACTTATCGTTACTAAAAGATGGCATTGATTTAAGGGACTTCTTACAAGGTCCTGCGAAACGGCGTCATAAACATTTTATATACGCTAGTATATATGCCATTTATAATGAAGCTTGGAAGGCGAAACAAGCAGAGACTGCAAAACAAATACGAGAAATTTATCGTATTCATTTATTGAAAGCTCTCTCTGTAGTTGACAATGGGTTAACGACTCTGTCATCCAGAATTTATTCTTTGGACAGCATAGTATCCTCTGCCATAGACTTAATGGAACAGGACTTGCTCATGCTACAGCATGGACAGTAACAATTGCGTTCTATAATGCTTTTAGGCTGGACGTTACAAAATCTTCGTTCTGGATATGTGCCATGGCGTCTAATCAACACCATGTCGTTGTTTTCTGTATTTAACCTTACAGATAAACAAATCACTTTGGCAGAAAGAGGAGCAGACTATACGGTGCTGAGCATTGAGAAACTGGAAAGATTGCCATTAACTGTTTCGGAAAAACCTGCAACAGAAAGACTAATAAACGGAACAATCACTCTGCATGTCACAATTTTCTATTTTCAATATTGTTTGAAACATATACCAGCTGGTGTTGGGTAAAGAATACATTAAGTCAACCTGGGAATTACCATATACACACAGATGTTGGAGTGGGAGAAAAGAAGTATTTCTTAGTGGTACAAACTGCAAAACCGCACTAAGCGGTACACTTTTATGTCAGGGTATTAATTTACATGGAGCCTGTGACGTTTCTTCGACCAACTTATCCTGCCACCTACAAGGTTCTCCAGCTACAGTGATAGATCCAATTTTTAGGCAGCTTTCTAACGGAAGCTATATTATGTTGAATGATCACAGCTGCTGTGGCATGTTGCCAGGAATAGCCTATCTCGTAACTGTGTCAGCCAGTGTCACTTGTTGTATGCAAGTATTGTTTCCTACAACTAAGACAGATGGGGAGTCACTGCTATGGCCTTCACTGAACATCTCTTCTATATGAATTGATACTTTAAGCAGAATGAAAGCCATTCTTTTACAAAAAACTGAGCCACTGACCTTGTCCAAAGAGACGTATGAACTACAAGTTGCAAGGTCCTCTGCAGAGATACATGCCCTTTTATCGATAAACTGCCCTGTACATTTCGTAGAAATGTTAGGTCGTATCTTAAACATGGCTGATACCAGTGGTATTAGACATGTATTTAAGACAGTTTTTTCGGGGCTGTTAGCACCATTTGAAGCAGTCCTCTGCATATTTCCAAACTTCGTGCACTCTGTGTTCGGCTGCCTGCCTCTCTTTTTGGGACTTGTAGCAGGAATACTATTCTTCTTCCTTCTGCTCCGATATGGCAAGTCTGGTCACCAGCAACACCCAGATTACCATAGAGAACACTCTCCTGGCGATGAAGTGTCGTGAGCGCATGATACAGTTTCTGGGCTTGGCTCGTTTAGGAGATCTGAATACCACGTGGTTTCCATCATTCCGACCAATCTGGCAAGATTGCATCTTACCTGTTCTACGATGCCTGCTATTTGGAGAAGAATACGTGTTGGACATCTGTCTAACACTCCCATAAGTCCAGCCAACTGATTTTGATACTTTGCTTGGTTTGGTAATGGCCCATCCATTGTGTGCATTGCCAACCCTGATGACGGCATTCATTGAGGTCTCACAGACGCAAACTGCTGACAGTGAGATACGTGGATCGACAGGCACCCAGGTACCATCTCCATTGAAGATTGCTAATACGGCTGACGGTGATGCTTCACTTTTTTGTGCAATCGGTTTTCTTAACGAAGTGGTCCAACTTTCACCTACTGTAGTAGACAAATTCTTTACCAGCTTAGAAGATTTGATGTTTTCTCCAAGCAATGAGACTGACTTTTGAAATTAGCAAACAGCGTTCTTTGGGACTCTGTATATGAACTTCACTTTTCAAAAACAAAACTTCTAACTTTAGAACTCTATTTTTCTACGATTTGACTTTTTTCCAAAATTGAACTTTTTTGGCACAAAGTAATCTGCTTAAAGTAGAACTATTCATAGAGAACAAGAATTCTTTGAATACTTCCAAGAGAAAATATTTTGACCTTGTCCACAACCAAAACAATTTATATATTCTGTCATGGAATGGTCTCGACTTTTATTTCTGTATTTTTTTTGTTGTTTTTTTGTTTTTGAAAACCTTTATTGGTCTTGAACACATAGTACACAGCTCAATGCCTACAACCCACATCCGTAGGCCGGCAGCTACAATGTTCCTTATGTAGATGTACATGTAGTTCCAGTGAGGGTATATAGTTAACACAGCATGCCGCCTACAACCCAGACGGGCCGGCCGCGATGTACTTAGATGTGGGCCATAGAGGAGATTGCATGATATCTACATGATCACATTGTAATTTTTGAGCAACAAAGCAGTGAGGTTACTTTTAACATTTAAAACAACTTTACAACGTATCCTGTTCTTTTCCTTCCCCGAGTGAAGCCACTATGTTGTATAAGTGGTGTGATGGAGCTTGTAGCGTGGGGCGCAAGGTAGTCGTCCTAGTCCAGCATGTAATGTTAGGCTATGCCGGCCGTGCCGTTACCCCTTCTTCAAACGTAACTCAGTTTCGGGGAAGGTATCTTTCATTCTTACCATGCAGAAAGTATGATATAGTGCCTCGCCATGGGTATGTTGCAGTGAATATGTTTCTGAGTGAGACTAGCCGCGCTGATACAAAACCAAAAGGGGGGGGGGGCGCCAGCCGCCTCGCAATCCAGTCCCTCCATGTTTTTGGCGTTTCGTGCACGGGGGCGTATCGATCGGTGTGACGTGTGTTTGCAATTGCAGGTCCTAGGGCAAGCAGTTTCCAGCAGGGGGAAGCACATTTAGAGGATGCGCGCGGGAGTAACGCTGTTTTTAGTGTGAAATTGGGTGTAGCCCAGGTGTGGGGGCAGTGGTGCTATTACTGCTATTTATCCCTCAGTTATCTCCCTCAACGGATGCCTCATCATTGTGTGACTGAAGTAGGTAAGAAGTGAGGGGGCCCCATAGATCTTTGGGTCGTGACTTACGTGGTAAGAGGTCAGCATAATTGTGTAGTTGTTCCTGCCAGGTAGCCATGCTACTTAGCCAGTCCTTAAATTTAGGTGCCCGCCCCCTGCCCCACCTGCATGCCACCAGTCGCTTAGCCAAGAGAAGGCCCAGAGCAAAAAATTTGCAATTTGTCTTTATCGCAGGATTAGCGAGTCCCAGTAATGCTATTTTAGGACAAGGGTCTATGGGTGTTCCGATCATTGCCGATATAGCGTCAAACACCTCCAGCCTGTCAAGGTTACAAGCACCCTTACCTGTAGGTCGCTTGTAGTGGGTTTTCGCAGAGACGTTATGGACCAACTTCCCCAAATTCTAGGCAATACCTAGTGATTGATTTATAACACTGAGGTAATCAAAATAGAAATCAGGGAGGTAGGCCGGATCATGGACGCTACCTGCTTCCTTGTTGTCGACCTGCGAGGCAATAAGGAAAACTTTTGTAAAACCAATTCCTGTATTTCTAATTGTGTATCCTATAACTAATTTTAAGGGTCTGTTATCTAACTGTTAAGCAAAAGCCTACCTGCGACTAGTAAGAGTTCGGCGTCGCGTCCGAGTCGTCGTCGTGAAGGGTAGAAGCTGAGCAGGGTTGTTATGATGCGGAAGGGATGTCAGGTAAAAAGACTCTCCACTGTAAAGTAAATAATGAAGAACAGGCGAATGAGTTACTTCCCTTCAAGCGCTTGCATTACACTCTATACCTAACCATTAGTTAGCCACTTACTCAGTATTCTCAGCGTTCCGTTCTTCTCCTTCACACCCTAGGTAAAACAATATTTAACAAGAGACGATTTGCTAAAAATCACATTTATAAACAATGATTGCCCCAAAAGATCGCTTTGATACTTCTCAAAGCCTTAAAGTTCTTGCATTCAAATTATTTTAAATAATGTCTCTATCCACAGGTTCTTAAAAGATATCCAGGTAAGTCTTTCAGTTCTGTGGATCAATTGTAGCTTGCTTGCGGTGGGCGCCTGGTGATGCAAACAAAAGAAGGAAATTCCACTTACCTTAAACGTCCTGTGTTCTTCTTTTTCAGGGTTGCATGTCCGATGCGCGAAGGCAGGATGAAGACCTTCGAAGCTTCCAGGGCGTTGTCCGTCATCTTCAGGATCCAGGACTCTCCTAGTCGAACCTCAGGAGGGCGGTGGCAGGAGGCAAAGCGCTGAACGTCGTTGGGTGTGGTCTTTTATAGCAGAGCCACACCCAGGGAACGTTGACGCATCGCGCACCAAATACCTGCGTGCCGGTTTCAGCGTGCGCAGCACAGCGTCTTCCCGAAGCTTCCCAGTCTGACTGCCTCTCTCCACAAACTCACTCGCTTGCCAGCGAATCCAACCAAACCTCCCCACCAGGCTTATTCAGCATTCCTCGGACCCTGACAACAACATCATTAAACAGCACTTGGCAAAACCAAACGATCCCAGGAAATGTACAAGAACACCAAAAGTATGATAAACAGCAGATGTACAATAATAACACCATACATATAATCACTCATGATACACTTGGAGTGCTGGTAGCACGGGACAGGGGTGGGTTTCTTACTTGGGCAAAACTACTCATACGTGAGTTGGATGAGTGCAGGGCCAGTGATTCATGACAGTACTCCCCTCTCAAGAGCCCTCCCAAAATCTGTGGAACAGGCTTCGGTTTGTTTGGATTACGAAGATGAAAAGTTCTGAGCAATCGGGGTGAATTTTGCAGGTTTGAAAGAGGTTCCCATGTTCGCTCTTCAGGACCATAACCCTTCCAATGTATTAAATAAAACAATTTCCCTCGAATTCTCTTTGCATCTAGAATCTTTTGAACTTCGAATTCAGGGACTCCATCAATAAGTATGGGTGCGGGATTCTTTTTAAATCTAGTCATAGGATTACAAGGTTTGATCAATGATACATGAAACACCGGATGAAATTTGTACCTAGTCGGTAGGGTTAGTTTAACACTAACAGGATTTATAATGTTTTCAACAGTAAATGGGCCGATAAATTTGGGACGAAATTTCTTACTGATTTTGATTTTTAGATTCTTTGTGGATAACCACACCTTATCTCCAATTGAGTAGGTAGGTGGTGGTTTTCTGTGTAAATCTGCAGTTTCTTTTTGACTTTTTTTTGCTTGGGCTAAATGATATTGAGCCTGACTTTGTACATGAACTAATTTTGTAATGTGATCTTCTAATGATGGTATTACCGAAGGGATTTGTACCTTTCCCGGGATATTCTTAGGATGAAATCCATAACTGCAAAAGAAGGGTGAAAGAGTGGTGGAAGAATTATCCATGTTATTGAAAGCAAATTCTAAGACCCATAAAATATCTGACCACTCCCTTTCTTCTTCTGCTAAAGCACATCTCAAAAACTGTTCTATGGTTTGATTGGTCCTTTCGGTTAAACCATCTGTTTGAGGATGGTAACCAGAAGATGTGCGAATGTCCATGTTTAGAGTTTCTCCTAACGTTTGCCAAAAGTGAGAGATAAATTGTGGACCCCTATCAGAAATTATTACAGAAGGAATACCATGTAATCGAATTATTTCTTTAGAGAAAACTTGAGTTAACTCTTTTGCAGAAGGAATTTTCTTTAATGGGATGAAATGAGCCATTCGAGAAAAATGGTCAACCACTGTTAAAATGGTGTCAAAACCTTCTTTGGTCTTAGGAAGTTCCACAATAAAGTCAAGAGATAGGGTGTGCCAAGGTTGGGGCGGAATTGGGAGAGGAAGTAAGAGACCACTAGGTGCTTGATGTTGTGTCTTATTCTGTGTGCACACTACACAAGTCTCAATATAGGATTTTACATCATTTAACAAAGAAGACCACCAGAATTTCCTCTTAATTATCTGACTGGTTTTAGTTACTCCTGGATGTGCAGACATCAAAGTGTCGTGATGTAATTGTATCACTCTAGTTTGCAGTTCCTGTGTAGGTACAAAAATGTGTTCATTCATATACATTAATCCTTCTTTGAACTGCATCAGAGGATACAAAGCATACCATTCTTGTAACGTCTTTTCTAGTATCTTTTTTTTAATGTCTTCCATTACATCAGTAACAATCACTCCCACCTTGAAGCAATGATCAGGCAGTACAGGTTGAATTTTTTCAAGAGAACACTCTTTCTCATCTGAAATTCCCAAACGTGACAAAGCATCTGCTTTTAAATTCTCTTTTCCGGGACGATAAGTAATTACAAAGCTGTAATCATTAAAGAACAGTGTCCATCTCAACTGTCTAGCAGTGAGAGCTTTCACTGATCGCAAAAACTGCAGATTTCTGTGGTCTGTATAGATTGTAATTGGATGTCTTGCCCCTAACAAGTAATGGCGCCATTCTTCAAAGACCGCTTTTATGGCTAACAACTCCTTATCGGCTATGGCATAATTCTGCTCAGTAGGGGTCAGTTTCCTTGAAAAATATGCGATTGGATGCATCTGACCTGTTTCCTTGTGTCTTTGAGATAGAATGCCACCAATGGCAAACTGGGAAGCATCCGCTTCTACAATGAATGGATTGGAAGGATCGGGGTGCATTAATACTGGAGCTGTAGTAAAGTGCTTCTTTAGATTCTAAAAGGCTTCTTCAGCATCATTACTCCATTCAAATTTTGTATTCTTTTTTAACAATCTAGTAATTGGGGTTATCAAATGGGAAAAGTTACATATGAAACGTCTATAGAAGTTAGCAAACCCCAAAAAACTTTGTATCTGCTTAACTGAGGAGGGACTGGACCAATCAAGGACTGTCTGAATTTTTTTTGGATCCATTTCAATACCATTTGGACTCAAGACATATCCCAGGAATTCAACTCTTGTGGTGTGAAATGTGCTTTTTTCAAGTTTGATATACAAGGAGTTGTCAAGGAGTTTTTGAAGAATAGCTCTTACTTGTTGCACATGTTCTATGGTGTTCTTAGAATAGATGAGAATATCATCTATGTACACAATGCAACAGATATCTAAAAATTCCCTTAAAACCTTGTTTATAAAAAATTGAAAAGCTGCGGGAGCGTTACAGAGCCCGAATGGCATGACCTGGTATTCGTACAAACCAAACTTGGTACGAAATGCTGTTTTCCATTCGTCTCCACTGCGAACCCTGACCAAATGGTAAGCTCCTCGCAAATCCAATTTAGTATAAATGGTGGCGTCTTTTAACCGGTCTAATAGTGTGGGAATCAAGGGAAGTGGATATCTATTCTTGATGGTAACATTGTTTAAAGCTCTATAGTCGATGCAGGTACGTAACTCACCTCCCTTTTTTGGGATGAAAAAGAGAGGGGAGGATACAGGAGATTTAGAATGTCGAATAAATCCATTGGCCAGATATTCATCTAAATATTCTCTTAGATGCTCGTTTTCTTTGTCGGTGAGAGCATATATTCTACTACACGGCAAGGTAGCCCCTGGCACTAAATCTATTCGACAATCGAAATCTCGATGAGGTGGTAGAGTGTTGGCCTTTTTTTTGTCAAATACATCGTGAAGGTCAGAATACTCTTTAGGAACTCCTTCCAATAGTAATACACTTTTTGAGGTCAAGGGGAAATTACTACCTTGGATCAATAATTTAGAATCATGTGTCATTAGACAAGATGATACACAATAATCTGAGTCAAATAACAAGGTTCTTTCTACCCAATCGATCTTAGGATTATGCTTAACTAGCCAGGGTATGCCTAAAATTAAACGAAATTGAGGGGCATCAATAATGTCAAAGGTTATGCTCTCTTTATGTTTATTTAAGCAACTCATCGAAAGAGTTTCAGTGTGGAATTGAATCAGTCCAGACGATAATTCCTTACCATCTACCGCTTTAACCACCTCTGGATGTAGTTTTGACTTGGTTTTAAAATCTAATTCTTTCAAAAACATGGTATCGATAAAATTACCTGTAGCCCCTGAATCGATTAAAGCGTCAACCGTCCAGTCCTTCCCCTTTTCAGTGAAAGATTGTAAAGTCACTTTTATACTAAGATGATGGGAAGTTATTTCAGGAGTAATTGAGGCCAAACTAGATAACTTACTCGACAAGCTGACCTCTTGATTTGTCGAGCCAGTTAGTTTTCCGACTGCTGTACTAGAGCTACCTCAGAATTCTTACTCTTAGGTTTATTTGGGCGTACAGGGCATTCCTTAACGAAATGGCCAGACTTGCCACAATATAAACATTGATTTAATTTCCTTCTTTTGTCCTTCTCTTCTTTACTCAGGGGTCCTTTAATTGAGCCTATCTGCATGGGTTCTACTCCAGAATCCACCTTGGGTGTGCTTTCAGTTTTTACACTGTTGTATCTCTCTTTAAAGGAGAACACTCTAGTTTCTGTCTTACCTTTCGCCCCTCTGCGTTCTAATAGACGATGATTCAATTTTACCACTAAATCTATGAAGTCTTCGATAGTATCTGGTGAATCTAAAATCTGTGTGACCATATCTTTTAACTCGTCTTTAAGACCCTTGTAAAAGAGGGAAACTCTTTTTTCCTCAGGCCAGCGGGCTTTAATAACTAGCCTATTAAACTGGGATATGTAGTGTAATAAATCCGATGAACCTTGCTTTAGATGTAATAGTTCGTGATCTGCAGATTGGACAAAGACATGTTTGGCAAACAATTTCTTCATAGTGTTCTTAAATTGTCGAAGATTATAAAGCATTGGGTCATCTCGTTCCACAATTGGTACTGACCACAAAGCTGCATCACCTCCTAAGTACGACAGAATGAAAGCTACTTTAGAGGAATCATCAGGAAAGGCTGCGGGTTTAGCTATAAAATGCAGATGACATTGATTTAAAAAGATTGAGAATTTGTTACAATCCCCAAGAAACCTTTCAGGTGGTGCTAAAGGAACTGTCACTGGAGTCACAACCTGAATCTGAGTTGGTGTTGTAGATGAACTAGAACTGGAATGCAAAGTTTGAAACCCTGGCTGAAATGTGGCTGGTTTCAATACAGATTTCTGAGTTTGGGAAAAATCCCAATTTCTAGAACCGGATTGTATACTGCTTTGAATATCGGTAACATCCCTTCGAAGGGCTGCATTTTCAGCTTGTATTGCCGTCAACATATTTGCAATGTCTTGCAAAGAATTTGCAATGGAAGAATCCATAACGTCTGGGCGAAAATATCTTCGTGGGCTTTGCCTTCTGTCAAGGTTACAAGCACCCTTACCTGTAGGTCGCTTGTAGTGGGTTTTCGCAGAGACGTTATGGACCAACTTCCCCAAATTCTAGGCAATACCTAGTGATTGATTTATAACACTGAGGTAATCAAAATAGAAATCAGGGAGGTAGGCCGGATCATGGACGCTACCTGCTTCCTTGTTGTCGACCTGCGAGGCAATAAGGAAAACTTTTGTAAAACCAATTCCTGTATTTCTAATTGTGTATCCTATAACTAATTTTAAGGGTCTGTTATCTAACTGTTAAGCAAAAGCCTACCTGCGACTAGTAAGAGTTCGGCGTCGCGTCCGAGTCGTCGTCGTGAAGGGTAGAAGCTGAGCAGGGTTGTTATGATGCGGAAGGGATGTCAGGTAAAAAGACTCTCCACTGTAAAGTAAATAATGAAGAACAGGCGAATGAGTTACTTCCCTTCAAGCGCTTGCATTACACTCTATACCTAACCATTAGTTAGCCACTTACTCAGTATTCTCAGCGTTCCGTTCTTCTCCTTCACACCCTAGGTAAAACAATATTTAACGAGAGACGATTTGCTAAAAATCACATTTATAAACAATGATTGCCCCAAAAGATCGCTTTGATACTTCTCAAAGCCTTAAAGTTCTTGCATTCAAATTATTTTAAATAATGTCTCTATCAACAGGTTCTTAAAAGATATCCAGGTAAGTCTTTCAGTTCTGTGGATCAATTGTAGCTTGCTTGCGGTGGGCGCCTGGTGATGCAAACAAAAGAAGGAAATTCCACTTAGCTTAAACGTCCTGTGTTCTTCTTTTTCAGGGTTGCATGTCCGATGCGCGAAGGCAGGATGAAGACCTTCGAAGCTTCCAGGGCGTTGTCCGTCGTCTTCAGGATCCAGGACTCTCCTAGTCGAACCTCAGGAGGGCGGTGGCAGAAGGCAAAGCGCTGAACGTCGTTAGGTGTGGTCTTTTATAGCAGAGCCACACCCAGGGAACGTTGACGCATCGCGCACCAAATACCTGCGTGCCGGTTTCAGCGTGCGCAGCACAGCGTCTTCCCGAAGCTTCCCAGTCTGACTGCCTCTCTCCACAAACTCACTCGCTTGCCAGCGAATCCAACCAAACCTCCCCACCAGGCTTATTCAGCATTCCTCGGACCCTGACAACAACATCATTAAACAGCACTTGGCAAAACCAAACGATCCCAGGAAATGTACAAGAACACCAAAAGTATGATAAACAGCAGATGTACAATAATAACACCATACATATAATCACTCATGATACACTTGGAGTGCTGGTAGCACGGGACAGGGGTGGGTTTCTTACTTGGGCAAAACTACTCATACGTGAGTTGGATGAGTGCAGGGCCAGTGATTCATGACACAGCCAGTATGAGGCGACTGCTCGGCATCTCCACGCTAGATGTATAAAATCTGCTCCCGAGTTGCCACATCGGAGACATCGATCGTCGTCCCTGAGGCCCAGACGGTGTAATTTTGCAGGCGTGAAGTAGAGCCGGTGCAGGAATTTATAGTGTATTAATCGGAGGCGAGTGTTGCCTGTTACGGCGTTCGTGTGAGAACAGCTCATCTCCCATTGCTCGTCTGTCATAGGATCGGTTAGGTCAGCGTCCCAGTCTTGCCTGGCTCTAAGGGAGGGAGGCGATGGAGCTACTTGGACATGTTTATACAACACCGAGACTACATGCTTCGGGGCCGTTGCCTGGAGCAGGGAATGCAGAGGCGCCATTATTTCTGGTTCATCCGGGAAATTGGGCGTGACGGATTTAATGTTTTGCCGGAGGCGAACATAAAGGAAAGTATCCATCATCGTGGGGGAACTGTCTCCAAAAAGCTGCACTGCCGTGCGGAAAGTGCCATGGAGATAAAGATCTCCCCAGGTGTAAATAGCGCATTTGGCAAGGAATTTACGCCCTATTTCTTCTCGGGCGACACTCACTCTGGGATCGTTCGCCACCGCCATCAGGGGTGAGTAAGCAAATTGTACTCCCATATGTCCTGCAATGCGCTTCCAGGCTCTGACTGTACAGTCCACCGTAGTCGGGTCTCTGTCGGTCCTACTGACTGTAGTGTAGATATACCCTGAAGGTTTTTCTGGTCTCATGTACCCATCCTCAACTGCCAGGTGGGCCATGAATGGAGGGGGATGGAACCAGTACGAGGCGAAATGCCCTTGGGCACAGTCATAGTATTTTCGGAAGTCTGGGACTTCAAACCCTCCCTGGTGGTAAGGCAGCATCAGAGTTTTCAAACTGAGTCTGGCCTGTTTGCCTCCCCAGACAAGTCGCGACATCTGGGAGTCGAGGGCGCGAAAGAAGCATGAACCCGGGCTATATGGTATGTTCGTAAAAAGATATAATAGTTTGGGGAGGACCACCATTTTAATAAGGGAAATGCGGCCTGCCATAGATAAGGGAAGGTGTAGCCACCTGGTCACGTTGTCCGTCAGTTTGTCCAGGGCCGTCCCATAATTTGCTCTGATAAGGGCCTCTCGATTTCTGGTGATTCTGATTCCTAAATATTTTATTTCATCAGATTCCCATACTAGGGGGTAGTCAAGAGGAAACTCCGAGGTTTTGTCCGTCAGGGGGAACATAGCCGATTTTGCCCAGTTTATCTGTATCCCCTCTATAGCACCGAATTTAGTAATCTCGCGCAGTAAGGGATTTAGATTTTCTTGTGGTTTGTCTACATAGAGGGTCATGTCATCAGCATATAACGCGATCAGGAGTTGCCTTTCCGGGTAAACGAGGGCGCGATGTCTGTGGTGTTGTCGGAGTTTAGCGGCTAGGGGTTCGATGGCGATCGCGAAGAGTATCGGGGACAAAGGGCATCCCTGCCGGGTACCCCTATGGATCTCAAATGGAGCAGAGCGGGCTCCGTTGAGCAGCACCGTAGCTTGGGGTTTACAATATAACAGCCGAATCCAGTCTAGGAAATTAAAGGGGACTCCCATCCTTTCGAGCAGTGCAAGGAGGTAATCCCATTCCAGGGAGTCGAACGCCTTTGTGGCGTCGAGGAACACAGCAGCCGCTTCGCACCTGGGATTAATATCTTGCAGCACTGCTTGTAAAGTACGCAAATTATGAGATGTGGCGCGGTTCGGAACGAACCCCGCCTGATCTGGAAGGACGAGCCGCTCCATAAGGAGGTTGAGACGTGTAGCGAGGACTTTAGCTAAGATTTTGCTGTCTGTATTTAACAATGAGAGAGGTCGGAATGAATCGCAGTGTTCTGGTGGCTTACCCGGTTTCAGCCGTGATGTTATTAGTGCTTCTCGCATTGTGTGGGGGAGTGAGCCCTCTTCTAACGCGGTGTAGAAGACTCGTTTCAGTATGGGCGCTAGCACATGTATAAAGGATTTATAAAAATCGATCGGTAGGCCATCCGATCCCGGCGCCTTCCCAGACTTCATGGACATGATGGCATCCTTGATCTCATCAAGTTCGAGCTCATGATGAAGAAATTTTTGCTGGGACGGTCCCAGCCAGGCAATGGCAGTGTCATCTAAGTATTCCTGCAAGTTGAGCGTGTCAGTCCTATGTGAGGTGTAAAGCGAGGTGTAGTGTTCAGTTAACACTTGGAGTTGTTTCGCGGGATCGCGTTGTGGTGTGCCGTGTTTGTCCAGTAAAGTGGGGACATAGTTTTGGTACATAGGGGTTCTGACTGCGTTGGCCAGTGCCTTACCAGGTCTGTCTCCCTCGCCATATATTCGAGCCTGGAAGGATTTACCCAGAAATTTGCCTTCCCTATCTGCCACTTCAGAGTATTCGTTCAGTTTTTCCCTAATCTGAGCATGTGCTGCGCGGTCCCTGTCTCCACTAGCTATCTCTCGCTCTAGTTGCCGGAGCTCTAATTCTAGCTTGCGTATGTCTGCTCGCAGTGCCTTGAGAACTCCTCCTCCTTTGGCTATACAACTCCCCCTCATCGTCACCTTGAAGGCCTCCCAAACCGTAGTGAGACTCAAAACTGAATTAATATTCCGTTCAAAGAACTCCGTGATCTCCTGTTCTAATTCAGCAGTGAAGGCAGTGTCAGTTAGATGTGCGGGGTTCAGGCGCCAGTTTAGGAAAGGGGGTATGGTAAGGGGAATGTGGAGAGAGAGAAGGACCGGAGAATGATCTGAAAATGCACGCGCCAGATGACTTGCCTTGGTTAACCATGGGGACAGACCTGCTGAAACAAATATATAGTCTAGGCGGGCCCATGTGGAGTGGAATGCAGAGTGATGGGTGCCTTGCTTGGCAGCGGGATGCAGGTGTCGCCACGTGTCCACCAGGCGGTGTTCATTCATTATACCCAATAGTGAGCGTTGAGTAGTCGTGTAGTGAGAGGCTTGTGGATGTGATCTGTCCTGTACGGGTACTAGAGCCGTGTTGAAGTCTCCCCCTAATACCACGTGATCTATCCCTAGAGCCTGTATTTTCCCCCACATGGTAAGAAGAGCAGTAGAGTCATCTGTGTTAGGGCCATAGTAACATGCAAACAGTATTGTGTGTGTGTGTAATTCCCCCCATAACATACAATAGCGCCCTTCAGCGTCCACTTCAGTTCCTGCTGGAGTGAAATGTGTTCCTCGTTTCACAAGAATTGCCACCCCTCTAGCGTAATTAGAGTAGGATGAGAACACCTTGCTCATTGCCCATTTGGAAGCGAACGATGGGGATCCGCTGGGCATCAGATGTGTCTCCTGCAACATAGCTATGGATATCCCGTGTCTGTCCAGATACCCCAAGATTTGTCTTTTCTTCCTAGGGTTATTTAACCCACGTATATTCCAGGAGGTTACACGGAACTGCGAGGCTGACTGTGGTTCAGCTACGTCTCCCATATCTCTAACAGAAAAACTGTGTAACAAAGATCTGCAACATCCATGCGTTTATAACAGTTGGCATCAAATATGTGACGTGAACCCCAACTACCCTCGTGGCATTTCCGACAACTGGCGTGAACGGTAAACAATACTGTCATGCATGCATCCTGTTGGAACATTTTCCCTCCCACTCCGGCAACCCCAACTCGCCGGGCATCCTGAACCCTCCCAATCCCAACTATCCCACCCTCCCCCCAACTTAAAAACACAAGTAATGTCTCATATCCCTCCATTCTACAAACAAAAGGGAAGTTTTGGGGCTCGCCCATTGGGGGACCGTTCTAGGGGCACCAAACTTGCCATCCACCTCCCTACTCGCACCCACTCGGAGCCAGGTACATACCCGGTCTCTTGACGTGGGACGGAGGTGGGCGATCGAGCCTACCAAATATATATACCAAGTTAAGCAGTAGTGTTAAATTGTACCTCACCAGGTTGTTGGTGCCCAGTTCATCGCCTCTCTACGTTAATGACGCAGTTGTATTGATTGCGTTCTATTCTTGCTGGTCCATAGGCGAAGTGGATCTGGAGCGATGATTCTCAGCGCCTTCTCTGGTTTTTTCTTTCCTGTGTTGTTTAAGGAAGTCTTCCACCTGTTGAGGATTATGGAAGAAGTGTTGCTTGCCCCGTGGGAAACTTTCAATTTTGCCGGATACAGGATGGCGTACGTCATCTCCCGATCCTGGAGCTTCTTTTTCACTCCTGAGAATTTCCTCCTGGCCTCCTGCACCGCCGGGGTGAAGTCTGGGAAAAATGAGAGTGTAGTATTAAAGTATCCTACGGTGCCAATCTCTCTTGCTCGACGTAGCACCGCGTCCCGGTCTCTATAATTGAGGAACCTCGCAATGATGGGACGTGGTTGGGCACCTGGCAGTGGGCGTGCGGCCAAGGATCTGTGGGCACGCTCCACTATTAAGTGCGAGGAGAACGATTCTTTACCAAAGAGTTCGATTACCAAATTTTCGATGAACACCTCCATTTTCCCGGTGTTGGTGGACTCCGCAAGGCCCAGGACGCGGATGTTGTTGTGCCTGGACCTTGCTTCTAAATCCTCGTTCTTCTCCGCAATGATTTTTAAGAGCCTGTCCATTTGGGTCACTTGTCTGTTATTAGTAGTGGCACCATCCTCCAGTTCCGAAATCCTATATTCCGCGTCTTTAAGTCTGGTGTCGTGTTGTTCCAGCTTGGTGACCACACTGTCCATGCGGGTATTGATCGTGTCAATTTTGGAGTCAATGCTTGTCAAGCTCTGTTGCATGCTCAGCAGCAAGGCTTTCCAGTCTTCATCAGGAGGTCCTCGGGCGGTAGGGCTACCTTCGGGATCATGCGTATTTCTGGTGTTCTTCTTAGTTTCAAACGGTATTTTTGTTTGTTTGGCGTCATTTCGGCCCATGTCGCGTCTTGGCGTACGCGAAGCCGGCGTGGCAGTAGCAGCCAGAGTGCGGTAACGCGTATCAGTGTCCAGCTGGCGGGGCGGAGTGGTAGTGCGAAAAATACACCTCCTGGAAATGGCACTATGGGTGCAGTTCAGGTCAGAGGTGATCTCTGTGGTTTGATTTATTCCTCCGGCTCACGAAAGCAAAATAGTACAGCAGGGCTGGTTGTTCGTGCTCCCCAGCCTCAGTTTATACAGGAGATGTCGTTGTCGTAGACGGAACTCTCCTACCGATGTTCCAATGAGGTTCCCCCTACCAGGACCGCAACAGGTAAGTGCACAGGAGAGCAGCGCCGCAATTGTAAGGGGGCCAACTCATATGTTATTGTATGTCCCGTATGATTCCAGATGGCTGTGAATAGGTAGTGCCGGTTTTGCACTGATGTCCAATTGGGCACGTCTTAGCTGGTGGGTGATTTCTAATATGCAGGCGGGTGATCTGTAAGGTGTCCACCCCACCCTGTTAATGCGACCTGGAAGCGATGGCAGTGCTGGGCCAGATCAGCTCCGACACCTCGGCGGTGAGCTGCGTGCAATGGACGGCGGGAGGGTCGCCACAGGAGAGCGGGCGGGTTCCGCGAGCTCAGTCGGAACTGCTCGCCTGGTCACACAAGCGTTGTGTTCGAGCTCTCCGGTCTTGGGGTCGGTCGCAGGCTGTTTACGGCGGTGCGCAGGCAGCGGGGAGGACGTGATCAGTGAGCGGACCTGTGCGGTCTTTGTGCGCTGCAGCGCAGAATGTCCCTTAGCTCCCTTCAAAAGATTGTTATACCGGCTGTGTGGGCATCGATACAGCCTATGAATTAGTGTGGATCGTAGCGCCAGACGGTGTGTCCTGCCGCCGCCTGGTCAGATCAGTTTGCCGACAATGTCACTTTTCGCGCTCTTTTTTGCCGTCAACGGCTTTCCGCCTTTACCCTTAAAACGCGTCTCAGATGCGAAGGGCTCACCGTCAATACAGGGAGGTCCTCCTTTAGCAAGACACCAGCGTAGGGTTAGCGGTGGCGCTGAAATGGTCCATCAGTATATATTTTCGCAGTTCCGATGAGGCCGCAAAGCCCCAGAGTTTCCCAGCGGGCCGGCCCCGGGGCGGCAGGTCACTGGCAGACGTCTCGGGTCGCTTCAAAGCAGATCAGTGGACATCTCCGCCCTCCGTCGTGCGACTCCGACGTTCTTGGTACCGCTAAATTCAGAGAAGCGTCACGGACACCCTGGTGAGGAGACAGGACAGCTTTTCCCGGTCAGGATGGTCAGAAGGATAGAGTAAAGGCTCGATCTGGCGAGAGCCTCACTACAGTGCGGCCATCTTGGTTTGGCGCCCCCTAGCGCCCCCTTTTATTTCTGTATTTAAGAGCCATTTCATAAATTTACTGTCATGATTCATTCGGATAGCATTTCCAATGTCATGCTTTGAATGAAGTAGCAAACAACAAAAGAGTGACCGCATCAGTAGAAGTAAGAACAAGTCATGGAGTAATTATAGTTCATACCACCAGGACAAGTAAGGAAACAATAGGGGGGTTAGGTGAACATGCAATGTGAAAAGAAAAGAACCCTTAGGCACCCACAAATTGTCAGTAGCCAATTGTCTTCATTGGGTTCTGGTTGAAAGAATAATATCAAAAATGTGGTGAAAATGGTGAGTTAAAAAGAGTGTGGACTACTCCCCAAACGAAACACTTTTTAATAAGAGGGTAGTTCTAACTCTATTAAAACCAGTGAAAAGTTAGCGGACTTATAAGTGGTTAGGTTAATTTGAACCTTCAAGTCCTATAAAGATCTATAAAAAAGAAGAAGAGGTCAACATGTTTCTGCTGATGAGCCAATAGTCAGCTCAGCATTCATCAGGACCGAAAAATACCATCCTCACTCCATGGATGACACACACTAAGGTGCCAAAACCATATGGAGTGGGCAGGGACAATTATACAACCTTCACTGTGAGAGTTGCACAGTTGTTGTCTCCTACGGCCTCTCCAAATGTGAGAGACAGGCGAATCTGCAATATATAAACACAATCACAACAACAGATTTACAAGCAGTATCCCTTTAGGAGGACCACAAACAGTATTACTTATTTGCAAATAACCATTGTTCAGCTTGAAAACCTCCCCAGCCAAACCTTCATATTATTAGAAATAGTATGAAAGACATTTTCTCGCTTCGTGATTACATGTCAAAAAATCTTTCTATTTCACAAAACACTGTTCTTTACTCAACAGCGCTACTGGCATCACATCTTGCCAGGAAACCGGCTATGCTTAATATGCCACGTTAGATTACAAACGGATCATAATGCATGCCAATGGAAAATTAATATTATTCAAAAAAGTGCATGGTTCGTTTTGAAATAACCGTGAATAGTAAAAACATCTTCAAGGAAGAAATGAAAGGTAAATTGTGACCGTAATACTCACAATTAGCAGGTAGTGGAGGCGCCCCTTAGGCTAGTGGCAGGGGGAAACCGTCACGCCCGGACAATCTACGAGAAACAAACAGCCGAAATACCGTTCGTTACCCGTTGTGTAACAATAGCAAGAATGGCACCTAGCTACATAACCGGTGCAGGCTTGTAAATCTGTTGTTGTGATTGTGTTTATATATTGCAGATTCGCCTGTCTCTCACATTTGGAGAGGCCGTAGAAGACAACAACTGTGCAACTCTCACAGTGAAGGTTGTATAATTGTCCGCTAACTTTTCACTGGTTTTAATAGAGTTAGAACTACCCTCTTATTAAAAAGTGTTTCGTTTGGGGAGTAGTCCACACTCTTTTTAACTCACCATTTTCACCACACTTTTGATATTATTATTTCAACCAGAACCCAATGAAGACAATTGGCTACCGACAATTTGTGGGTGCCTGAGGGTTCTTTTCTTTTCACATTGCATGTTCACCTAACCCCCCCTATTGTTTCCTTACTTGTCCTGGTGGTATGAACTATAATTACTCCATGACTTGTTCTTACTTCTACTAATGCGGTCACTCTTTTGTTGTTTGCTACTGGTACTATTGAGGGGTACAAGAGTGTCCTTTTTGACCCTTTCTCTCTGGTTGAATGCTTTGAAAGAAAACATTGCCTTTTAAAATGCGTACAGCACAAAATGCTTATTTTCGTGTATAACCATTTCGAATGCATTTTATGTATTTTAGGTGGGGTTTTACACATCATGCTTTAGATATGTTTTACTTTAGTAATGTCGAACATAATAAAGTGGAGTGGGTGTTATATGGCGTTTTAGGATCCAAGCAAATTTTCCCGATTCATGCCCTTATATAGGTACAATTTACATTGCCCTAATAAAGGCATAGAAATCATAGCCATATTTAGACATAGCCCATGCAGTCCAAATACAGGCATGGCTACTTCCACCTGTACCAGAAAGCAACACCGATTTCTTGGAAAATCGGCTTAAGCAGTCAAGGACATCCTCTTGCTGGAATATTGATTTGTCCAAGAACTTATGGAGTTTTCAAAGAACTACCATTCCCTTCGGGTTCTTTTCTGACATTATTATGCCAGACTTAACGTCAAACTAGGCACCTTCAAGGTATAAATATGCCGTTACTTGCTCTAGCAAACACACAAGCTGTCCTTTCTCTCGCTGAGAATCCAGCTCCAGTGTTTCCAAGCTCCCCTCGCGGGGTGTTAGGAAATCGAGTCCCGAGACAGAGATACCAGACCTCCTTCATTCTAAACTAAGGTATGGAGCTGATTAGACCCTAAAGAGAAATCTTGGATAGATTCTTGGCAAAGAAACTAAACCTATGCTACACCTCACTTACTTCTTCCCTCGTACTAGACTTAGGTTAGGTACATCGGGGTAGGTGTATTTTAGAAGCACCAGTTGAGTACTTTTAGCCTTTGTTATTTATGTATGTATTTATCTATGGTTTAGAAACCATACAATGCTTTTACAGTATTTATGTAATAATACACTTCTCGCTGTATGCATTATACTTTGCATCCTGTCTTACGATTGTAGCAGTTCACTTTACTTGCATGAGAAAGAAGACTGTTCAATAAATCCTTTTATTGAAAACGCCCGTCTCTCTATTTCTCTGCACCTCTGATGAAAACTAGCATGCACGATTGACTGAGTAAAATATCTATCTATTGTTTACACGACTCTGAAGATACGTTTATTCTTGGGGAAACAAAGTTGTCATGTTTATGCGGTTGTCAGAAACAAATCCCTTCTTGTTTATTCGAGAACGTTTCTAGTGACCTCTGAGCTAGCTGGCACTCAGAATTAAGTTTAATATATTCGATAGAGACCTAGTCGACCTCAGTCCTACGTCTAATTTATTGGATATATTATTCCAATGCGCAGAGCCTAATGGGAATATAGGAACTACACTACAACCACATGTAAGATACCCCCTCATTTTTTTTAAACAGATTGACGCAGAGCTAAGGCTGCTATTGTGGGATGGAGGACAGGCTAGGATAGCCTTACAAAAGCTAGAGGGCAGTGACGATGAAGGAGGACTGGCAATCCCAGATATTAAAAAATATTTCTGGGCAGCACAACTCATAACTATTAATGAGTGGGTATTTGCGGGAGAGAGGAACTAGCATACAGAGCTGACCATAACTATATGGGAGAGGGAGGATACCTCGCTGCACTGTACCAACGGTGTTTGAGGGCTGAATTGCCTACATACACATAGACAACACTACAGGTATGTAGGGAAGCCAACACATTCTTGGGTGGAAAGATAAATTGACCGGGCGAATTCCACTCTGGCACTCCGAACATCTCAGGGAAGTGGGGCACCTAAAGAGCTTCCGACAATGGCAAATAAGGGATTGAATATTTGGGCGATATGTGGAGGGAGCATGCAATGATAAGCTTCACTGACCTGAAAAAGGAACACGAAATGTCTGACAAGGAATTCCTTCAATGTTTTGGAAAACAGGGGACCCCTACAGATACATAGTTTGCTATACGTAGGGAAATAATACTATGTTAGAAAAGTAAGAACAAATATCAAAACATACAATTGATTATTGTCAGAAACTCTCCCTTACTTAAATTTTAAAGAAACATTGTGACTACATAACATGCATAGAATAGACACCAAAAATTATTTTGGGTTTATATGAAAAAACATTCTTTATTCTTTTCTCAAAACAATTTGTGTATATTCACTTTTTTCAAGGTTTTTATGGAATATGTACATTTTTTAATTCAAAAGTCATATGTATAGAAACATATATATATATATATATATATACACACACATACAATACATAAACTCAACAAATAACAGTAAACCGGTCAAAAACTCTTTATAAGGTAGGCAAAGCGGTGAATTGGGACTACGCGCGTTTCGGCATTCTGCCTTCGTCAGGTGACCGTCTTTGGCACATACATAGGACACAATATACACTAAAAAAAACATAAAAACAAAAATAATAAGTACCTATATTACATATGTATACAGTAGTCACATAAAATATATATACATTACTATATACAGTATATACAACTTATCTAGGGAGAGCATAGGTCAATCTTTACATGAACATTTATATATATACACACATTGCACATCTAAAGATTTATATAACGCAGCTGATGTGTCCTATCCTTATCTAATGTCCTAATGCTGACACTGGGTATATTATCACATTCAGTGGCTGTACACATCTTGGCATATTACTAGAATTATATTATATACGTCCATCTATATGAAAGATAACATTATTTTATAGACTCGATCCCGAATCTATATGTAATCAAAAGATGCATTCTAGTATTAAAGTGCATTTTATATTTAGTCTAGGCAAGCTATAACTATTAGATCAGTTATAGACATAAAAACTCAACATTCTAAAGCCAAAATGTGGTCAACCACTGAATAGATCAGATATTAGCTGCGTAAATACACTAGGTCAGTGAGTTATATAAACAAAAAAGATTCCCCTCATAGACAGGCCATGAGTAAATATGCATATATATATATATATATACACACACATACAATACATAAACTCAACAAATAACAGTAAACCAGTCAAATTCCTTCAATACTTACAGCTTAAACATGCCCTGGGGAGACATGTCCCTGAAGGGGAGCAATTATCAGAATATGTCCCACAGGAAGACAATTTACTCATAGACCCCATGCATGAGAAAGCTGTTTCATTGGTGTATAAAAAAATACTCTCCCGACCTCCTAGCAACACTCAGAGAAGCATGGACAAAGGACCTAGGGACATCACATGACGATGACTGGACAGAGGCGATACAGAGCCCGAGGGAGGTGGCGATTAGGGTGCGGAGGGGAGGTGTCCAGCTAAGCCAAAAGGCATATTACCTGTAAGTCGGGAAAGAGAAATGAGCAAAACATGATAAGGCATGGCTCATGACAGTGGGCATTGTGGCCAAGCAAAATATTGCAAGGGAGTGGGGTGCGATCCAACCGCCAAGTATTGTAAAATTGAAAGAAGACATGGACTGGTACTGTAGCACCGAGAAGGTGGTGTTCCAGGGAGGGGTTACCCGAAAAAATGGCACAACATTTGGGGGGAAATGGGTGCAATATAGAGGCCTGTGAATTAGTGGGGGAGCCATGAGTCAAGGGTACTATGAGGTGGAAATATTTGGTTTCAAATTTTACTATGCCAAGACAGTTCTGTATGATATGATTTACACTGTTCGTAACAAGGGATGGGTGTGTATAGATGACAACAATGTGAAAGTATGGTGTTATATGTGTTCAATGTACTGCCAGGTGCGAGACACCTACTTAATATAACGAGTTAGAAAAAAAATTATCACCTTGCCCCATGTCCTTAGCCTGACTCCTACCTCACCAGGTTGCCACATTAAGTCCATTGTGGGTAGCAGTGGGGAAAGCTGTGCAGTACCCGTGCTGGGAAGCCCAATCAGATGTTTTGTCCTTGTGCATTGTTGAAAACCCACCTCTCTATATAGTGGACCACATTGGGGTACACTATGCAGAGACATTGAAGACACCCTTATTGGTTTACAAAGGCAAAAAGTAGATAATTCTAATGCTCTATTTTGTGGTAGTGTGGCAGAGCAATTAGACTTATCAGAGGGTAGTGCTAGGCATTTGTTGTACACACCAAGCCAAAATGATTAAACACACCCAAGAAATGAAGTCAGGACTAAATTAGAAAAATAGGGGCAGATTTACAAGCCCCCTGCGCCACCAGTACGTCACTTTTCGTAACTTACTGGTGGCGCAGGGGGCTCCACCATATTTACAAGAAGAGGAAAAGCCACCCTGTGTGACTTTTCCTCTCCTTGTATATACGGCCCCTTCACACGCAGCAGTTTGCGTTAAAGGGGCGTTCCAAGGGTGTTGCTGTGGGTGTTCCCACGCAAAACCCATGGAACAAGACACATCTCCAGATTTACGAGAAATCGTACATTTGGAGATGCGTCTGAATGCTACGCCATCCTAGAGGTGGTGTAGGGAGGCGCAACGAGGAGAAATGTTTTCATTTCTCGTCGTGTTTTCCTCTTTCAATGGGTGCTGCATTCTAGAGCACGCATTGAAAGAGGAAAAAGCCTTTAGTGATTGTTTATGTGCAGGAAGGTGCCCCTTCCCGCACAAAAACAATCTCCCCAAGGCGCAGCCATCCTTGCTCCATGGTGCAAGGGTGCCTGCGCCGGTGCTTGCCAGCTCTTTGTGCGCCAGCGCAGGGGAGAGCACAGGAATGCAACATATTCTTATAAATATGTCACATTCCTGTGCTCTTAAAGGGACACTGGGTGGCAGTGCCAAAGGGCTTGCAGTGCCACACTGCAGCACTTTCTTGTAGATCTGCCCCTAGTACTTTCTTTTATATAAATATTCAGACCAAAAACTTTGGTACAAGGCAAATACATTTCGCAATACGATAGATTATAGCAAAATGCAATAATCATGGGTGTGCACAATTACTCACAATCCATTTCCTGTGGAAGGAAAAGGGGAAGTGGAAAAAGCAATGCAGAACAGTTATTGTGCAGGCCACATAGGGACGAGACATGCTGGAGAATTGGCGATTGTTGAGTTCTATGGCGGTAAGCAGGAGTTTACGCCCAAAGTCTACCACAAGGTCTGCAGTTTTCAGTCTGACAGCATTTCTATGTTTGTCTTCTTGTGTCCATGGAATCCAAGTTCAGGGTCTGGTGATGCACCCAAATACAAAATTTGGGGACACTGCCTAGGGAGTGACAGTTAGTTGCCAATGTGCCCTTTACCTGGGGTGTCTACACCTTCTATTATGCCCACCTACTGTGGGATGGAGACATAGCCCCAGTCCTGATTGGAGAAGTCCCACCATTGCCAAGATGGTGGGCACTGAAAAATTTACTTAACTGTGCCTTCGGCACCTGAGGGGTGGAGTTGGCAGAGGGGGCACCCTCCTAATCTTTCTAATTCTAGCCGTCTGTCTTACCGCCAACCGAGCATGCGAACAGAAGGGGACTCCTTCTATCAGGAGAGTCTGGGGTCATATTTCAAAGGTGGTAAGGACTTTGAAGCTTCCCGTCACAGATGGCTCATCCTGACCAGGGGGAAGGTGTGTACAGGCTTTGGTCTTGACCTCTGAGCGCGCTGGCGCTCAACCCATGAGGTCAGGTCTCTGGTGGTGACAGGCTGGCTTAGACCAGTCGGTGACCACACTATAAGGGTTGGTGGGTTTCAGGAGACCCTGCTAAGGGTTCATCTGTGTGCAGTTATTAATACATCTGACACTGGAATCAGTGCAGGTTTATTAAGATGAGATGTTTGTTACCTGACATCCCATAGTACAGTGAAGCCATCATGGAGCTGGCGAACTAGTAATAATGAATGTCCACCTTTTTAAATCTCATGGCTTCCCTAGTAAGTTACAATATCCAAGAATCAACATGGAAATTGCAGCGTCATATCTGCTCATGCAGATATATCCTCACAGTCAATATAGTGCACCCTGCTTCAGGGCTATAAGGACTGCGAGAGTGGTATCTTACCTATATCCCATACAGTGTCTGTTGGCATGGCACACAGGGTTGTGTGCCATGTCGATTCTATGGCTTTGTCTGGATCAAAGCACACAGTCCGCAGTGGCAGTGTGCATTGGCTTGGTGAGAAGACCCTGGGGTGGCACAACTTGTGCTGCTACCCTTGGTAGCCCTCTTCAGTGCCAATGCCCTAGGTACCAGGGGTTCCATCTACTATGGACTTACAAGGAGTACTGAAGTGGCGCCAATTGGGAAACAAAAGAGCTTCTGGCACAGGGAACCTGATTAGTAGGGACCCTGTGCACTTTTAGTCAAAATTACATCATTTTCCAGGCAAAAAGTGTGGGCTAACCATGTCCAAAAGAGGCATTTTCCTACAGGCATTGTCACCTCAGTCCGGTTGGACCATATTTAATTAAGTTAGTAAATATTCCATTTTCCGAAGAGGGCTGAAATAAGTGAGACAGTGAGTGAGGACAGGCGATAGATACTGTGTCTGAATTTTGTATTTGAGTACTCTTAGTGCCTTATGTTAGTGTTTTCTATGTTGGTGAGCACTGTCAATTCAGTCATTCTGTGCCCCCTGTTGGATGCAAAATTATATGTTCTTTATTAACATTTTCTTATGATTGAAGGCCCCAGACATGAGCTAGAGTGATGAGAATTAGGAACCCATTTTCCTGGGTATTCCTTAAATGCAGAATTCGTTCTACAATTTTACTAAAATCCAATTACAATATTTCCTCCCTTGAGTGAGGCAGAATTACTTAGGAATTACTTAATAAACTGGCTTAAACGACATAGAAAACACTGGCAGTATAGACAGACTAGGTAGTGCTTATTAGTTCTGGAATACATGAAAACATGCTTACCGCTCTGAAAAGTGGCCAAATGTAATGACTGTTCTGGAACAGATGCCGAAAATCCGTGGCTGTCATGTAAAATCCAGAATGTCTGGTCGCCTTATGAAGAGCTCTGGTAGGTGAAAAATAATTAGTGTAAAATTTCACTATTTGTTTCTAATACAATAATTATCTGTCTGCTTTAGTAATAATTTAGAAAAAATGTAAACTCTTCAACAATAATTTCTTTCACATGTCTGCTATTTTAAGTTTATATTTAAAAAATGAAAAAAATACAGTGTTTCTCTGCTTTTACCTGTTTTGTTTTGCTTGAGTAAGAATACAAATAAAGAGCCAGAGAGATGCCTGAGTTTTGTAAAGAATGCTAGAGTACATTGCAAACTTCAGTCTTTAAATTGTGTTCTTATTTTTGCAGTGACTACCTCTTTAGTCTGTAATTGAGAACTTGTTTTGTGGTTGTTTGACCTTTTCCCTTCCCTCCCTAGCAGAAAGAGACATTCAGATCCTTGAGAGATGAACTTAGTCACAATCATGTAACAGATCAGGACATAGGTGCAGGTGTGGGTACACCTGGTTTCAGGTGTTGCCACAACTGCAAAGCATGTAGAAATAGTACTGACTGTAAGAAATTAGCAGTACCGAACTCTAAGAGGGGGTTTGTTATAAGAAAAAACTCACCTGTACCACGCCATATAGTGTATACGTCCTGATCTGTCCCTGCAATAAATGGTACATCGGGAGTACTAAACATGAGGCAAAAAAAGGGTGTTGGAGCACTTACACGCAATATGCAATAACAACAGACAGTACCCAATAGCTCGCCATTTCTATGAGAATCACATGCAGGATGACAAGCTTGTACGCATGGTGGTGATCGACTCTGTAAATTTGGGTGTGAGAGGGGGCAATCGAGAGTTGTCCTTAAGAAAGTTGGGGCCTTATTTATGAAGGCCTTGCGTCACTTTTTCCCATTTTAAAAGTGGCGCACCGGCGGCGCAAGGCCTTCATAAATAAGGCCCTTGGAGTCCTGATATATTATCGATTTGGAAAGTCTGGCACCCAAGGGGTTGAATCTGAGCGAAGAATTAGCAATTCATTTGTATGATTAATGGTTTGTAATAACAGATCTGCATATAAGTCTGTTTTTTAAGTATTTTATAAATTTCGTTTTTTACAGATGGGGGCACTTCTTTTTGAAACTGATTGATTAGCTTAAGGAGGGAAAATTGGACAAGTCACTAGCATTATTGATGTATTCATGGACAATTTACTTTTATAGATACATGGACGTATTATATTAGTTCTGTGTGTACAGGGTATCCCACTGGGACAGAATTGTTAACAAATGTACAGGCTGAAGCTAGATTCATTTAGCACAGATGAGGGCGATAACTCAGGCCCACTTGGGCAGAATTGCTGGGACTCTGTTTCGTCCATTACAACTTTATTGATATTGCCGTTGTGAACACATCTTATGGTCTGATAGTATTGAGCCTATTATATTGCTCGGAGCAACTGCGGCATGTGTCACAGCCAATACACGCGCTGGAGAGAAAGCGCGGATTAAATGAATGGGCTGTTTACCTTAACGTGAATTTAGCGTTTGAGAACTACTACATATGCAATAGCAATTATGGAGAGCCAGGGGCTAATATATTTGCCGATGATTGATTATTTGGGCACACTGTTTTGAGAAACTGAGTATTTATTTTTCTTGGCTCGTTATTGCTATCATAGATATTGTAGAACAGTATATTATTTACACTGTTTCATATGATTTATAAACTGTTTGAGAACGTGCATTATGTGATGTGACTTGTACATATTGACATTTCAAAATGGCCGCAAATGTTGCACATTATTTTCACTTGAAGGGTGGTACATTGTTATTGATGAATCAAGAGGTGTATTTAAACATGGTGGTTTGCACTGGACTACGAACGTGTTCAAGCCGTAATGGCAAAATGTGTCGTTTATGCATTTTCCAAATAAATTGACTGCATGAAGCCTGGGTGTCCAAGTGTTTCCTTTAAATAAAGGGACTTGTGGCAAGAATACAGAGGAGCTCCGGTATCCTTACTTGAACCGCCCATGACAGCCCGTGATTTCACAACTGGAACTTGTGGACTGCATTTATATATATATATATATATATATATCACGCTCACTGGGGTGTCCAAGAATTGAGCGACACTCGAGCCACAAACCGCTTGTTCCCCATCAAGCCTTTATTTGGTACAAACAGCTCGCATTTTCCAGTCCTTTAAAAAGCAGCAGACCGCTGCCTGACGCGTTTCGAGATCAACTCTTCCTCAGAGGCAGTAGCGGTTTAAAGAGGCATGGAGAATTGCAACTTCCTGATATTTAGAATCGTGGGTTCTGATTGGTCCGCTCTGGATGAGTCACACGTTGCAGTCTGGGAGTTGCAGTCCTTATTATTGCCTCAGATGGATGCCCCTTTCACATACATGCTCAGATAAAGCCCTCGGTGAGCCCCAGAAAGTGCGTCTGTTTTTATCCGTGATTTGTGCTCCACAAAAGAGTCCAGTAACATTGTACTCCGTGGCCCCTTGTTTGTCGGGTGGTGCCGCTCGGCGGCTGGACCGCCGCCTCTACATCACGCTCACTGGGGTGTCCAAGAATTGAGCGACACTCGAGCCACAAACCGCTTGTTCCCCATCAAGCCTTTATTTGGTACAAACAGCTCGCATTTTCCAGTCCTTTAAAAAGCAGCAGACCGCTGCCTGACGCGTTTCGAGATCAACTCTTCCTCAGAGGCAGTAGCGGTCTAAAGAGGCATGGAGAATTGCAACTTCCTGATATTTAGAATCGTGGGTTCTGATTGGTCCGCTCTGGATGAGTCACACGTTGCAGTCTGGGAGTTGCAGTCCTTATTATTGCCTCAGATGGATGCCCCTTTCACATACATGCTCAGATAAAGCCCTCGGTGAGCCCCAGAAAGTGCGTCTGTTTTTATCCGTGATTTGTGCTCCACAAAAGAGTCCAGTAACATTGTACTCCGTGGCCCCTTGTTTGTCGGGTGGTGCCGCTC